>NC_041408.2:46950731-47316981 GCF_900747795.2 Erpetoichthys calabaricus | reverse complement strand
ACTTCAGGAAAAATGGATAATGGTGTGAAATTACAGTGGTATTGGAATTGCAAGATTTGTCACATGCAAATTTTTATTGATAGAGCTCCAATCCATTTACAACTAACTATGATGCATTGAACAGAAAAATGCATATTGTCATTATTATGAGGAAAGAAATCTACATGACTCTGGCAATGTGTTGAGTGTTGTTGCAGTTGAAGGTAAACTATCTAAAACAGGGTTTAATACACAGTCAAAATCTTGTGTCATATGTTTGTCACTTTAGAATATTAGCAATTAATTCCTTAACATCCCTATTAGGCACTTATCTGTTGGCTAGAATTAAGATAGGCTTGTTTAGTTTTTCTGTTACTATAATTTAGCACTCTATAGTGATTATCTCAGAAGCCACTAATGGGGCTGCTTTATGAATCATTTTTACAGCTAATGTTTATACTGTTATTGAAATGTAATACCTGTCCAACCAAGTTTCCCTTCAACCTAGGTTGATATTTAATATTTAAAGGGTCTCCTATAATAAGCCTATGTCTAACTTACATAAACTAAGATTTGACATGACTTCTTTTCAATTTGAAAGTAAGACCCTTGCTATGGCACTTTGTGTTTCTTAATATATTATAAATGTTTTTATCCTTTTCATTTCGTGTTTTGAATTTTCCTACTTACATTTAACTGCTGAAAATGTTGAATATTATGTGTGTTAGAAACACAGAGGTTAAGAATAAGACACCTTTTAAATTCCACCACCCTACCCTTCTTGACTGCACAAATGGCCTCAAATACAGTGGTCCATGAGCCAGTTCTGTGTCATACCACACAGCAAGGCACCCAAACCCAGAAAAAAAGTGTGAAGATCTAGTAGAAAACCTGATCATACAAGTATTTTTTTTCCAGATGTTAGTGCTTCTACACCAAAACAATTATACAATTTCTCATGCTAAGAAAGAGGAAGAAGCTCTTATAATAAAATGAATACTTTTATGAAGATCAGCCAATATTAACATAAAATGGTAGTAAAAGAGTTGTAATAAAGTTACTGACAAATGAAAGATATGGTATAGGGTGTCTCAAAGTCTGTATGCTTTTTAAACATTATTGGAAATTATTCATATGGAATCCTGTTTGAACTGTTATTTATTTATTGTTTGAAAAAGATTGGGTTTTGCATCATCAGGGTACAGATAAATTTATTCTGTTATTTTGGTTTTAGGTTCCTGTTATATACAGAGTACAATATAACTTGGTCAATTAAAATGATAGTCTCTGGAAAAGAATGTGTTTCAATAATAAGGTAAATTTGTGAAAGAAAATGTAATAAAGTCATCGTCAGACAGTAATAACGATCTGAATCACCAAATACTATGTTAACTAATTGATTTTGATATTTAGAGCTTCTGGGTAGGTGGAGTCTATCCAGAAATTAAAATAGCACCATTAATGCATTATTTGACCAGAAACAGCAAGATTTTACACATAATGAAGTAATGAATTCTTGAAAACATATATGAGAGTCAAAAGGGAAAACTGTCTTGGTTGCAGGTGTAGTAGAAATCTTCATAGAGGTGTGATAAAAACACAGACCAGACATCATAAAAAGGTTTCGGGCAGCCACCCGTATAATATCCCTGGCTGCAAAAGATTTTGAGATTGACAGAGATATTCACAATACTAAGTCCAAAACAGAACTCATTCCTTGGTGGTAAGATGGCGTCTTTAAAGGCCCATATAGGAAGTGATGTCATCGAAGGGGACGTACCCGGAAGTGACGTCATCGAAGGGGGGCGGGACTGGAAGTGATGTCGCCTGGATCGGAAGTACCATCATTGAAGGGGCATGACCCCAGAAGTGACATCGCCTGGACTGGTAAGTGACGTGATCGAAGGGGCCGGACCCAAAAGTGACATCTTCTGAGGTATCGGAACCTGGCAGGATTTCTTGGAAAAGGTCTGCAGGGAACTGAGAAAGACAGTTAGTAGTGCACCTCACCGCCCTCTGGTCGGATGTGGTTTTACCATTACTTAAGCCCTTCAGCTGCCTACTACTCGCATGTGTGTGACAGAGTTAATACTTCCATTTTATGTTATTATTATTATTATTGTTTTGTAAGAATTCCAAAACTACTAAGAGTTTTTGGAAGACAAACACTTGATCTACAGCACATTTAAAAGTGTACTTCAGATCTTCTGCCAGCTTAAACTTGTGATTACACTTGTTATAAAGTAAAGAGAATGCGTTAGATACACGGAAAAGGATCAATCAGTCTACTCTCATATAATTTCATAACCTCAATAAAGCAGTTGCTTCTGGGTCAGAGATTACTTAAGAAAGGGCAAAGCAAATATATTTATGTAAAATATTTCAGCTCCTTTATTTTTTATCATAGTTTGAACAAATTAAATGTCCAAACAGTCATCTCTTAATTGTAGCCTAATCTTTGATTGTATCTCCTATCAAAATATTATACTTTTATCCAGCTAACACTTTCTTTCTTTTTGGTTTGTGATTTACACCTTTGACATTCCATCTAATGAAATTTAATTTCTAGAAGTTATAATTCATGGTGGCACATGGGATTATTGGGGTATGCCTTTTGAAATAAGGGTTTTATATCATTAATAATTAAATTTCAACCTGTTCTGCAAAAAAATTGAAGAAAGCAAGTTCTGCTCAATTTGTTTTGGTGTCTTTTTTTCTCTATTTGTCTTGCATTTTTGTACTTCCTGCTTAGTTGTCTTATTTTTAGAGCATTCTGAATAATCTAATGGCATCTTTATGACAGAGACTTGATGCAAAACTAATCGGTATCTCTTCTTGAAGTACCATATTATCTATGATTGTAAATAAAATATAAAAAGTACTTTGACTAAAAGAATGACTCAAAAAAAACCCAGTTTGAATCATTAATATAACTAGTGGGCTCTGCCCCTGCTCGCTTCGCTTGCCAACCCCCGGGTTTGGTTTACTGGATATACAATTTAAAGAGATTAAAACTTTTGTAAAACAATACTTGTCCTTTATTTCCATCCCTGGGCGTGGTTAAATCTCTTTCTCACAGGACGTATAACGCTGCTCGCGTTGTGAAGGGGGGCAGCTGAACGCACGCTAAGGAAAAGTGGTTGGATCATCTGCTGGTTTGTTGAGGCTGCTGCTGGCAAGCTGCGTATTCTGCTTGTCGCGCTGCTCATCTATCACTTCAAAGCCTGTACAGCAGCTGTCCTTTTGCCACATTGTGTCTCTGCCTTCTGCATTGTGAGGTGGGGGCGGTGGGGGTAGGGAGGGATTTTGGCTGAATGCATGCTAAGGAGTAGCAGCCGGATCATCTGCTGGCTTGCTGCTGCTGGCAAGCTGCGTGTTCTGCTTGTTGCTTGTCATTGTTTTAAGAGCTGGGAGCACATGAAGTATGTCTGCCAAAAGCATTCCAACAACTGCTAGGTTAGATGTCCATGAACTTGTTTTAAATGTTGTCTCGCGTGACGTTAAAGTGTCTCCCGCGGGATGTCTAATTGTCTTCCGAGAAAATCAAGTCTCGTCTCCCTAGTCTCCCTTCCAAGATTTTTTTTTAAAATAAAGAGATGATCATAGGTCTCTCTAGTAATACTTATATTACTGAATAATATTTTTAAAAATATGGAGACAGTTTGTGTTTCATATCTTACAGACAACTGTTTTATGAAAAACTGTGTATATGAAGAAAGGCTTTTAATATTATTTGCTGCCTTACAAACTACAATGAAGCAATATTTTCATGCATGAACACCAAGTCTGGGATTATTTTCAGATCTGTGCCATTAGCACTAACTATCTTGGTCATTTGATTGTGTGTCACCAAAATGCAGCCGCTCCCCAGAGTCTCAGTCATTCTCACAGCTAATGCTGCATTCAGAGACTGTCTGCATACCATGGAGCCAATTGAGATGGCGCAGGATCCTCTGCTGTGGTTCATTTATCTTGTGTGTTTCTCACATGTCTTCTTGCATTATCCTGAGCATCATGGCTCCAATACAAGATTATGAAATAGTTTGGAAGTCCAAAAAAGATTAACACCATTCCTTGGAGTGTGAAATTTGAAGTGTTAAAACACAGATAAATAGCTTTATTAAACATTTTTTAATGAAAGGCAGTGTCTTATTAAGGTTTGCTTGCATGACTTTATTTTAAATTAATTCTGTCCATTTTCATGTATGCTGGTGTTATTTGAAATAAAACCATACATCATTTTTTGGACCAGAGAATGCCTAAAAATGTTGATAATTTAATTTAATGGCAATTGGATCTTCACGTGTGAAAGAAAAATTAACTGCTTGCAAGCTACTTAGGATTAATAGCTGACAAAGCCATTTTGCTATAACGGCAGGTTATTCATACAGGCATCTGTCATAAGACAGGGTGCAGTAAGCTGACCTAGGAAAATTTCCAGTTTCTTAGGAACGTGTCTATTTGACACAAGAGAGCTGACCTTTCTTTCTTTAAGGTCTATCTGATCAGTGAAAAAAAATAAGAACAGATGCCCCATTAGCCTACTAAAACAAAATGTTTAAGTAAACGATATTATGTTTATTTTTGAATAATAAGGAGAAGGGGGAGGAAGATGAAATTATAAAAAGATGTAACTTTGCTCTTCTGCCTTGCAATGTAGAATCCAGGTACTCATCTGTGATTGAATAAAAATCTAATAGATTGAACTTGTCTCGTCTTCCTCTGGGTTTTTTTTTCTTCCACACACGTTATGAAAATTCACCTTACAAATGCATTTTCAAGAACAGATTAGCTTCATAAAGTGGGGAAGGCTGTAAAAATATTGCAGGAAGACATGCTTGGTCAGTGATTAGCTCTTCATCACAAATTAAAAGATGTCAGTTCAAATTTAACCATGGTTACTTCATGGAGTTTAAATGCTGTGAAATATCTTTTATCTTTTTTTTTTGGCTACTCCAATTTCTCTGCACAGAGTCACTTCTAGCTGGAATAGGTTCTGGCACACTGCAGTCCTCGATACAAATAGGTGAGTTTGGAAAATGGGCATAATTAGAATAGAGTAAGTGATAAAGCTAGATGCAATCTTTTGTCCTGTAATATTCAGAAGTTTATCAAAATAAAAAACCTTTCTTTAAAAAGTACATGCCTTCCAGTGTATTTACAGTAGATATGAATGAAAATGAAAATAAGAAAGTAATGCTAGAGTAAAATGTAACATTAAAAAGAAAGTTGGAATGAATATATTTATATTTAATTTTAAAAGAATGCTAGAGACAACAGAAATAGTCACTGTTACAGATAAAGTACTCTAAAGTGATCTGAGACAAAACAGCACAAAACACTAAAATATACATTAATAAATGAATGGGATCACACCAGTAATGAAAAAATTTCCTAGATAGAATGCAAAGAGAACAGAAAATATTTTCATTACATTTAACAAATATGTTAGGAAGAAATTTGAGAACAATGTAAATAACTTCTGGATTCCAGCTTCATCTATTTGGCAGGAAGCGAACAAAGACGGCTATTTTTATAAGGTCATTATACTGTAAATGTAGTGCAGATGGTGTGACTTGCAGAAAGTTAATGTAATGTCTGCAATATTTTGACACCATTTCTGTAGACAGGTATCTTGTAGAAGAAGTTAAAAAATATATTTATATACACATTATTTGATACTGAAACTTGAAACTGAAAATAACAGTGTTTCTTGTATAGCGAAATATATTGGTAACACAGCATGTTATCGTTCTTTCATTTTCAATTGACATCATATGACCTCATTGCCTATAAGAGAAATGTTCAGAGAAGATTGGTGTGACAATTTGTAATGAATATTGTAAAGGAATGAGAAAAGAAATGGTCATGGTACTGCTGATGCTCAAATGTAATATTACATTTGCTAGTGGATCTCACCTCTATGAACTCACTTTGCAAGGTTATTTGTGTGAAAAAGTAAACAACCCAAATTAAAAATAGTCTTTGTGGAATCTTACTCATTTGCTCTTTTCATAGTAAAACAAAGATATTTTTACCTTGGCTTCTAGCTGGAGGCTACCAGAACTTTGACAGCTTAGGAATCAAGAACAACACATATCAAAAAAGTTTAAAGGGATCCAATCCTGGGGTGTATCATTCTCTTAAATTGAGAGATTGATTTTTTTTTAGTTACTTACAGTATATTCTTTCTGTTTTGGGAACCAAGATGGTAGCAATAGCATTATGTCACGAGGGATGACCTTGTGGAATATGTGTGGATAGGACAGACTTGATGGTGGCCAGTTTATTACGTTTACTGATTCAGACATTTTGATATTAATTTCCTTAAATATGTTGAAGAACTTTCTCTATCTGTACCTGTGCTTTTCTGTACTGTGTTTACTTGTTTAGTTCTCTTATTTTCTTTGTTTGTTTAAGGCCATTGCCTTTTTAGTAGTACAGGGTCAGTTGCATTGTACCTGGGATTTTACCAGCTGAAAGTCAAGACCAAAATACATAGTACACAACTCAAAGGAGACAATCCTCAGGTCTAAGTGCTATCTCAGTGAACAGTGGAACAAGATCAGAACCAAGTTTAACTAATTTACAGTTTCTCTTGGCTTTGTGTTTCTCTTCCATTTGCTGTATGATTGCCTGTTAATGATGGCATGCTGGCAAATTAAATCTCGCCTGCTCTCAGTCCCACAACATATTCCTCCCAATTTAAAGGGACAAAGGACAGGGAAAAAGTATGTCTTATGCAAACCTTTTAAAGTTATAATTGCAATTGTTAAGCAAAATTAGATCAGCTAATATTACTGAAAACATTATTTACTTTGAATATATGAAAAGTCACAGAAATCCCTACACGGACACTAAAAACTACGAGAGGTAGAATAATATGTGAAGCTTAATTTTTTCTCTGTAACTTATTGGCAGATCTACCATCAGTGTGACCTGGGTGCTGCATGCCCTAGTCACCAAGGGGCCTTGGCATACACAAGGGAAAAGTAATACGGCCATTTTTCTGTTTGTGTTTTTACCTCACAATCTTTGCAATTACTCATACATTATATTTCCCCCTACTCCCAATGTAAAGTACGAGTGACAACATACTTATACCTCCAAAAATATATGCATGTGACACCCTGAGGCCTGTGGCGGTCTTAATCTGATCTTAATTTTACTCATTCCCAATTAAATAGGTAATACAGAAGAAGTTGATACTTATCATTCATTATTCACCCCATTTTTCCTAATAGCCAAATTAATTCAACAATAAAACACCTAGTCAGAGGCTGGACAATATTCATAAAGAATCCCTCATTGCAATGCAAACTTCAGTAAATAATAAATATTGTGACAGCTATCATATAAGATCTGGACTACACTCACAAAAATGCCTCCATAACACTGAAAAGGAATACGGCACGGAGGAAACTGACAGCATCTTTCAATGTGCTCTTGTCAAACAGATGACCGAGCGATTTCTTAATTAGGGAAATTCCTCTGTTTTTTTACTGAAGATTAATAGTTAAAAGTATGTTGATCCTTATTTTTTTAGTTCTTATATTATGAAATATAAATATCACTTTTCATTTTCTGTGGCATTGAGTTTAATATGTTTGACTCAGTATTACACTACACTACAGTCCAAATATAAAATAAGGTGTCCATATTTTCTTAATGTCATATTTGTGCTTTTCAAGTCTGTAACAATCTGTCTGATGCCTGCAGAAATCATTTTGTAACATTTTCCACTGTACTGTCTGTTTAACCTGCTTACGATATGGTCTAAGTTAGTACACAACTTTGTTGCCCTTCTTCGACTCCAGGAAGCACACTGCAGCTTCACTTAGGCTTAGTCTTAGTCTGCTGCTAGTCCACAGCTCTGAGGCATGCTGTAACAGCTCTAAATCCAAAAGTTAGTCTTGTTGCCATAAGTAGGTACTAAGGCCAGATCAGCATTTGATCATCTCCAGCTAATAGCACACTGCAACTGACCCTGTGTGTCTATGCTAATTCTTTTATACCCTATATATTTGTGGTGGTTTCCCAAGAGGTGAGGCCTCTCCATCATTGGACTGCTATAAATACTAACCCTACAAGTACTGAAGAAACAAGCAGTCCTCTGCAGTTCATTGTATGTGTACGTGCAACTGAACTATGTTGTTTATTAGTAATTTGGGAGCTAACTAACTAAGTAGGTGCCTAGGCCAAAGCAAGCTCTTGTAAGCTCTACATAGTACTGCCATTAGCACTCTGTTTGTCAGGCCAGAAATGACGGTTAGTTAGGGTTTTGTTCCATGTTTTGTGGGTCTCCCTCTTGCTGCCAAAATCCAGGCAACTCTGCGGCACACTGGTAATTATTTTCCATTTTTGTATACTAAGTGGTGGGTATATAAAGAAACTGTAAGTTTGAAAAAGGACTAGGGACTTGTATACTGTGATTTAAAAAAGGGGGAATGGGATAACAGGAGCAAACTAGAACAAAATAAATCTGCATACTCTAATGATACAGACAAGTGGTCATATCTATTTCTATAAAACTAATAATCTTTTTGCTTGCAATTACTCAATTTGACACAAATATTTAAAATAATGTTCAATTTAATTAAAGATATGCTAATAGTATAGCACAGAGGTTGAGTTTATAAAGGGATGGATGTCCATCCTTAAATTTTGATGCAGTGGGAATACTATCTGAAAGTAGAGCTAATTTACAAAGAGTACTGGGTGGAGGCAATGGCAATTTAAGATAATTACGTCTATAGAGAGAAACAGTTTAACATCCTTTAAACCAATTGAGGACTAAGGTTGTGTCAGTGGGAAAGTTGTTTAGCAATAAAGACATTGTATATGTAAAGTGAAGTAAAATGGTGACATAATTAGAGAAGTGTTAGACAAAGATAGAGGTCGCACTAATAGAGAAACAGGAGAAACAATCTAAAATATCATTGACTGATGCTTTTTAATACCGAAATTAGATATGTGATATTAATAAGAACAATGACTACTCTGACATAATAACAAACATGTTAAAGAAGAATGAACACCATTGAAAAGTAAAACATTTTCTTTTATATTAGTTGCAGTGAACCCAATATTTTAAAAGCTGATCAAAACCCTGTGGCTTTGGTGTTTGTACTGCTGTCAGTCCTGATTGCAGCAGCTGATATTCATGGCTGTTCAGTAGTGGCATGTGATGCATATGGAATGGATTTGGTTCTAATGTAACATTTCATGGCCTCCCACAACTGAGGGTATGACTGACACCAATACATTTCTTGAGACTAGCTTTAAGCTGAGTAAAGTATTGTTTGTTATTTCCTGAGGCCGTTGTAAATCTTGATTGAGGATTGTGATGTATGAAAGACTAAATTGCACAAAAACTATAATGTGAGTTTTCCATCGCTATAGTACTGTAGTTAATGACAACATAAAATAATTAAAAACCAAAAGAGAACAGTCCTAAGAAAACTATGTTTTATTTTATGGAAGACATTTACAGCCTTTAGTATATGAAATCTATTCATTTGGGCAAACTTGCAAACATGATATGATTTCTTTTTGTCTTCACAACCACTTTATCCTAGTGTCCTTTAATTTAAGAATTACAAAAGTACTGGTGACTACATGTATGAACTAAAAAGTTGTTTTACCTGTATAACACTGTAGCCAAATTGAGTTAAGGCATGATTAGCGATAAATTAACCAATCTGAATTCACCTCACCTCAAGTTTGTCAAGATTGTCAAATAACGTGGTAATGTTCAGAAATTTTGGCAAAATGTATTGAAGTTAATAGGAATGGAGAAACTCGACTAGTTTTGAATAGATTATAATAATGCAATGGTCTTTTTACTGTCCTTGAGGACTAGAAAAGTATCTGCCAAATATGCTGGACTTATTGTTTCCAAAAATGTGACCTGAGCTATGAGGCAGCCATGGTAACCACTGTGCATCTGTGCCTTCCTGAGATAAAATTATATTCTGAATCCACAATACTTGGAGCTTTTTATCCCTCTCTGCATCTCTCATGCTCTTGTCACTACAACTAACTAACACCCACACAGCTTGTGATACATGGGATCAGCACTACATAATGAGGAGCATTACATCCTTATTGTAGCAGTGAAAGCACAACATTCATTGAATCTATGCAGAACAAAAAAACACTTTTTTATAATATCCTCAATATGGTCAGCAAATATACCCCTTAAATGAAAATACTGCAGGGTTTTCTTCTTTTTTTTTAAAGTCATGCAGGTTGCACATCCACCTGCAGTACCGATCGGGTAGTGACATTGTACATGCATGTATATACTTTAAATTAGTTATGCATGCACAAAGCAGACTGGGCAGGTAGCACAGATCGGGTAGTGACATCCCCATGCATCATGTCTGCTACAGCTCTGTGGTTCGCTAGATGTCACTGTTTGAAGACGTTTGGAGAGTTGAAGGTTATGTAAGGCCACCATCCAGAAGTTCCAAAGTTGAGCATGTCAGTAGCTGTAATGTTCCAGTGTGTCCAGGGTACAGCTGTTGTGGGGTCTCAGAATACTTGTGCGTGGTAACAGTCTTTGTAATTTTATGATAAAACTGTTTGGTATAATAAATCAGTTGTTTAACTGGGTACTTCAACTCTCATATGTGCTAGAAAGGATCTCATCAGCATTTTTTCTGGCAAAGCCCAAGAAATATTTTCTCATGATGTAATAATGAAAACAAAAGGAAAATGTACCTACAAAATGCAACGTAGCACAGTAATAATAATAAGCTGATATGGTACAAGAAACAATATTTCATAACAAGGTTATATAAGTGCAAATCTTATTGAAAAACTAGTCATGCATTGAATATTAATTGAATTCTCTGGCTGCCTACAGTGAACAACATGGCTTTGAAAAGACTGGGATGTGATTTTTAACATTTTATGTATAAAGTACTAAATGGATATTTGTGACTTTCATTTTCACAAAGTTAGTACATGTCATTAGGAAACAGGCAAATAAGCTGACCCAAGCTGAAAATAAGATTAAGGCTCTCCTATAACCATTTTTCAGTGTAATACATTACTGGAGGAAATGTGGCTTCAACATACTTAAGAGTCACTTCACAGTCTTGATCCCCCCTGCTTTTCCAGCCCATCACAATCCACGTCTTCTTCCTGGTACATGGCTTAGGCCAATTAAGACCAGGACAACCAGATTTAACAACAGTACTTAACCAAAAAGTGAGACATGTATTTTGACCTTAAAGTGTTACGCAATAACTTAAAAAAATATAGTCAACATTGTCATTGTATTCACAATATGTTTAACCATGTGTTTGACCTATCTCTTTCGGCAAACGCATTTGCAACTCTTTTAAAATGAATTTGAAAACAGCCTAAAGACAAATTGAATTGTGCTTTGATATGTTGAATTGTACCTGGGTGCTGCAGATACTACATCAGGATTTTTTGACAATTGTTTACACCCAAAACAAAATATACAATTTTCCAAAAAGAAAACCATGATGTTTACTTGAACAAAATGAGCCATGCAAGGGAGCTACTACAGTACATAGAGTCTTGTGACTGTAAAGACTTCCAGGCTTTCATCGAGGTCAAGACAGAAGTGGAAAGCAGCAGAGCCTCTCAAGCTCGCTGAATCTTGGTTGAGGCATAGAAACCTGGTGGGCAGAATAGCAGAAGGGAGGACTAGTCCGATGTGCAACACAATTTTGACCTATGATAAGGCACAGGGAAAGGAGAGGAGGCTCCTAGCACAAAACTAGGTTTAGGCAGTGGTTGAGAAGGAGCGAGCCAGTAGGGCAGTTGGGATGCGACAACAGGGAGCCTGGAGTAAATGGGAACACACAGTCGAACGCAGACTATAATTGCCTAAGCTTTGGAAGTCTGAGCCCCATTGCTTGAAGTTCATGATCCAGGCTGCCTACAATGTTTTACCAAGTCCTTCCAACCTGTACTGCTGGTGAATGGCAGAGATCCCAGAATGCCTGCTGTGTCTAGAGAAAGGCATCCTGGAGCACATCTTGAGTTGCTGCAAGACACCTTTGAAGGAATGGAGATATCAGTGGTTGCACAATCAGGGTTTATGATCTATAACTGACACCATCCAAAGAGCCATTACCCAGAATAACTGCTGGCGGCCAACATCAGTGAGGACCATCAACTTTATTATTGCAGGGGGAAAAGCCAGCATCAGCAACTGGGACCACCAACTTCACTTTTGCAGGTTTGCTGGGCATAGCACTTGACTGGGAAGTGAGAGCTGATCTAGATATGCAGCTCAAGTTCCCAGAACAGGTCACAGGGACATCACTGAGACCAGACATTGTCTTGTTCTTAAGATCCTCCAAGTAGGTTGTACTTATGGAACTTACTGTTCCACGGGAGGATCAGATTCAAGAGGACAATAAAAGGAAGAAAACAAAACATGCAGAGCTGGAGGAGCATGGCAGAGAGAATGGGTGGCGAGTGAGGTGTGAGACAAGTGAAATAGGCTGCAGAGGGTTCTCTTGACAGTTCTTCTGCAAGATTCCCACTGTCCTTGGCATCTGTGGGGCCAATAGAAGAAGGGCCATAAAGATAACCATGGAGGCTGCTGAAGCGGCATTTAGGTGGCTATGGTTCAGGAGGGGAGAGTTGTGGGGTTGAGTGCTATTTGGGCACAAGTCTGGGCTTGATCATCCTTGGCTGGGTCACCTGGGTGAAGGAGTCTGAGGCAAGATGAGACAAGAAAAAAAAAATACACAAGACAAATACTAATGCAGTATGTAGTTTTATCTGGACATATATATACTTAGACTCTCAATTTTAAGTAAAGATTTTCATAATTAGAGAATATTTATCTGATTCAGCAAAAAAAAATATGATTGTAAAGAGATAAATGTTTTGGAAGGTATTTTAAATGGCTATCCATGAATTAATGATACAAACTGAATCTGTTTAGTCATCATATCAATTACCTCATATTTAACAGGGCTAAGCATACAATTGTGGGATTCCTAACTACCTCACACTGATCTTTTTCCATGTATTGTAAAGGAGTGCAGCTGAGAATTATTCAATGTTGGGCTACCTCCAAGATGAACCCTGTCTGAGCATTGATTTATGATTTATTGTGTTCACCGATGAGAACATCTATAAACTGGATTAATTGAAGAAATTAACTTAGGTCGATTTTTATTTGAAGAAGCTTTGTAGCCTTCTTTTTATGTTAGGAAGTTGGTAGTCTTTCTTCTGATTTCAATGGAATCCTCTAATTACTAAAAGTGAGACCTGTACCAGTTCAAGGAAAAATGGGAAGTTATAGGAATTTCAGGAGGTTTTGAGCAGAGGGATTAGTTACTGTGCTTTCCTCACTTGAATCTCTGATTTGGAGGAAAACAGAAATGAATCAAGATGTACCAGCCTGGTAAACAAGGAAAGAAAATCCTGTTCCAACTCCTCTTTTTACGATTTACTTTTTGCACCTACTAGTGCTAACTAAATACATTCCCATCAATTAATCAGGAATCCAAGATTGCTTCCTTAGAATGTGGTACCCATGGTAAACACGCATAACAGTCATCTTTTTCTTTTGCTTAACTTACTAAGTGTTCATTAAATGGCATTTTTTGGTAATGGAACCTCTAGAAATTTCAGTATGTATAATGTGCTTGAATCTTGTAAACATTATGTCT
The DNA here is from genome assembly GCF_900747795.2 of Erpetoichthys calabaricus. Lineage (NCBI taxonomy): Eukaryota > Metazoa > Chordata > Cladistia > Polypteriformes > Polypteridae > Erpetoichthys > Erpetoichthys calabaricus. The sequence goes on along the minus strand of NC_041408.2, from coordinate 47,303,329 downwards.
GAAATATAATCTTTCATCAAACCATTATGTGACAGTCAGAAATTCTATCAAAAATCAGGCATTTCTTCAATATTTGTGGAAAACATTATAAGAAGACATATGCAGTATTTCTGCATTTCACAACTCTGCTTCAAAAAGTTTAACCTTGACTTGAGGCAAAGTTAGGAAAGCAACCTTTCAAGCAAAATTTCAGATTAAGAATGGAATTCAGGGACTGACAAGATACCTCATCATAAATCTGTGCAAAGCATAGTGTTATTTCATTGAAAATTGGACATTACACATATAGTACTTAACCTGACTCGGATTATCTAAAATACACCCAGGTCAAGACCCAACTGTAAGTGATGTCATCAGAAACCTGCCTTGCTTGTGGAAAATTTTTAAGATTGTTTCACAGTCAGACTAGTCAGAGAAAAATCTTAATCTGTCAGTGTTGGATAATTTGGTCTCGTCCGCTGCGAGAGATGGGCATCTAAGACATTCCTCCACTGGCAGCTGCATTATTTAGCTTTTTTTTTCCAGACAGAAAGACAAGATTATATTTGAAAATTAGCGTATTCAGACAATAACCACATTCATATTTTCCCAGATTTCTCTCCTTCAACAGCTGTTAAGCAAGCTGCATTCTACAGAATTAAACAGTGCTTCGGCAAAGTTGAAATCAGCTACAGCCTCTTTTTTCCAGCTAAATAGAAAGATGATTACTCATAATCAATTGTACATCTTTAGTTCTAAAAAAGCAGAAAAAAGCTAAAAAGACTAATCCCGACATTATCCAAAATATAAACATGAGTCATATCATAACCTGGAAATGTAAAGAAAACTCTGCTTGCAACTTGGTCTATCTGTAATGCAACATTTGTGATAAATATACATTCTATCTCCTTTTTGGCCACTTTTTTCAGTTACTATATTGAAATTTATTATATGTATATATATATATATATATAGTTAACCATTAAATTATTTTTTATTTCCTAACTAATGGGTCTGTTTAACATCATACCCTTCGTTTATTGTATTTGTACTATCATAAGATATCTTAATTTTAATCCTTTCTACACTGCTGCTAGGGGATTGTTTTGTTTTGGATGTGCTCTATCTCTAAGAATGTCAGAGGACAGGGGCTTAGTGAAGTTTGGTCAAGGTAAATGAGGGGAGGGCATGGGGGAGAAAAAGAGAGAAGTCATTTCTTATTTATCCTTTTAATAACAACAATTATAAGTACCAACATAATTATAGGCTCCTTAGGCATAATGCTTGGCAATAACTTAAAATCAAGGTTAAAGCTATTGTATGAAACAACATACTACTTTTATTCAAGATTACAAAATGTCCTCAACTGTTCAAAAGCAGTGTGTCTCAGTGACCAAGCAGTGAACTTTGTGAGCTGGAATGTCAAAGGTCTTAATCATACTCTAAATAGAAAAAAACATTGTCTCATCTAATACATCTAAATGCCAAGATAGTACTTTTACAGGAGACTTACTTAATAAGTAAGGACCAGTTCTGGTTGCAAGGAAGTTGGATTAGCCAATTTTTTCACTCAAGGTATACAAAGAAAATTAGAGTAGGAATTTTAACACACAAAACAATCTCATTTGCAGTATTAGACGTAATATCTGATTCTGAAGGGCAATACGTTATGGTGATGGGTAATTTATTTAATACTGCAGTGATTTTGATAAATATTTATGCACTTAATGTGGATGAGAGATTTCATCCAAAATGTATTTGCTTCAATTCCCAATGTGAACACTCATAAAATTATAAGGACCGAAGACTTTAATTGTGTAAACCCAGACCTGGATAGGTCTTCGGCTACAATGAAGATAACATCTACTACTGCAAAAATAATTACAGTTTGTAATTGATAATAACTTATCAGACCCATGAAGACTTTTACATAAAAATTTAAAAGCATATTCGTTCTTCTCACCAGTACATCATTGGTACTCAAGAACTGACTATTTCCTCATAGATATTTTTTTGCCCAACAACAAATCTTGCAAGTACAACACTATTGTTTTGTCCGCCCATGCCCCTCTGATCATGGAGCTTAAATCACTGTGCCCTACACACTCATTTCATAGCTGCCTTCTTAAACTCCAGTCATTAGCTAATAACAAATGTAAACAATTTATATTCAAGTAAATTTAGATTTTCTAGAGACAAATGCATCCTCACAGGTCTCTGCAGGATTATTCTGAGAAACTCTGAATGCATTTTTAAGAGGACAGATTATTTCATATCTTTCTCACAAAAACAAATTGGAATCCAAGAATGTTGATCAGCAAAATTACCAGATTAGATCAAGAATGCGCCAGGTCTCCAAATAAGATATTTTATAGGAAAAGACAGGTTTTGCATTCAGAATTTAATCTCTGGACAACTAAAAAAAACGGAAAAACTTATCTTTAATCACAACATTATTATGAACAAAGGGAGAAGGCTAATAAGATTTTAGCACAACAAATCCACAAGCAGGAAGTCCAAAATGTAATAAAAATAATTACCAACACAAATGGAGATAAAATCACTGACCATAAAAATATAACCCACACATTTAGAGAGTACTGTAAGTCCTTATATTCTACTCCGTTTAATGAAGATAAAACACAATCTAATGAGTTTTTGATATATTAAAAATACCACAGCTAGATACTCTTAGTGCAGTGGAACTGGATGAACCTCTGATACTCTCAGTATTACTAGACACTATATATTATATAATATACAAAAGCCCTGATGGCAACCTAGTGAAATTTTATAACAGATTTTCGAATTTTAGCTCCATTATTTTTAACATTTATAGAAGCTAGAAACAACAAAATTCTACCTCAAACCTTTCACCAAACATTAATTACCATCTTTCCTAAGAAAAATAAGGACTTACTACAATGTGCATCATACAGATCAATGTCACTTCTGAATGTCAAGATACTCTCTAAAGTTCTAGCTAGGTTTGAGAAAATGCTTCCTTCAGTAATATCACATTCCAAACCAGATTTATTAATGGCAGACACTTATCTTCTAATTTTCAACACTTGCTTAAGGTAATATATTCACCCATTAAATCTAACATCTTTGGATGCAGAAGAAGCATTTTATATGGTTGAATGGGACTACTTATTCACCACATTGTGCAAATTTGGGTTCAGTCCAAACGTACTGTATGTGCATAGATCAAACTACAGTCCAGAAGCCTCAGTTTGTTTTAACAACATTATTTCAGACTTCTTCAAACTAGAACTTGGTATTCAGCAGGGATACCCCCATCATCATTTCTCTTTGCAATCACCATTGAGACATTGGCTTACTTTCAAAATGCATCTGCAATAAAAGGGATTACCAGAGAAGGACTTGAACAGAAAATATACTATACTTACTATTATGCAGACTATACGGTACTGTATATGAGACCCACATAATTCTGTGCAAGCAGTCCTAAAAGCACTGGCAGATTTTCAAATGATATCTGGATTCAAAACAAATTTGAATAAAAGTGTGTTTTTTTCCAGTGAACTCTCTAGCACATAATATTAGATTAGACACCTTCCCATTTATTTTAGCAGATCAGTTTAAATACCTAGGAATAAATATCACAAGTAAATATCAAAATTTTGTTAAAAAAGATCTTTATATCTGCATGGAAAAATTAAACAAGATGTGAACAGATAGTCTACCCTTCATCTCACATTAGCAGGGAGAATCAATACTGTCAAGATGAACATCTTTCCCAAGCTTCTTTTTCTATTTCAGAGCATCCCCATTTAGATTAGCAAATAATCCTTTAAGATGGTAGACTTAATTATAACCTCATTTATTTGGAATTCAAAACATCCACACTTCCAAAGGGAAGCTTTACAACAACCTAAAGCAGAAGAAGGCATGGCACTACCTAACTTTCAATTTTATGACTGGGCTGCAAATATACAAGCCATAAAGACTGGAAATAGACACAAATTGATGAACATACACAAACCTGGTCTGCAATAGAATTTAAATCTTGCTGTTGTTGTTCATATGCCCTGCTTTCTGCCCCAGTAAATACAAATTACTGTCAAAATACTAATAATCCAATAGTCCATCAGTCACTCAGAATATGAAACCAATGTAGGAAGCACTTTTAAGGCAGAGAAGTTTTTATCTGTTGCACCTGTAAATGATAATCACACTCTCAAACTTACACATTATTTAATGTTTGGAAAACATCTAGGATTCAAACAATTAGAGAGGTATATATAGATAATGTCTTATCATTTAGTAACAGTTATGCTTCAAATTTAACTTCCATCAACTTTTTTCCATTACTTTCAAATACGAAACTTTGCTAAAAGCAACCTGCCCAATTTTCCTCATCTCCCACCTATTAATATTCCAGAAGAAATATTGTTCAGTCTTGAAGATTCAATAATATATAAAAACATTTTAAAGTCCCTTCCTTTCAAAAATCCTAGGTTACTGTGAGGAAAGGATCTTTAACTTATGTGAAAGAAAATTGAACTACTTGCAAGCTACTAAGGGTTAAAAGCTGTTTTTGCTATAATGGGAGGTTATTCATACAGGTGTCTGTCATAACACAGGGTGCAGTAAGCTGACCAAGGAAGACAACTTTATTTAGAATGCGTCCGTTAGACACAGGAAAGGTGACTTTTCCTTCTTTAGGGCCCCATTTGCAATGTACACAAAACAGAAATGGTTAGCGGATGCACGCAATGTAAGATGAAATGCTTAGATAAACATATTGTGCTTATTGATAAGTAAGGGGAAGGGGGAGGGAGGAATGTTATTAAAAGTCGAGTGACACAGAGGGACTTTGCTCTTCTGCTTTGCAAAGCATGAATCCAGGTACTCATCTGTGACTGAATAAAGGCTGATTGATTGAACTATTCCTGTCTTCCTCGGAGTTACTTCCACACTTAACATCTCAGAAAAGGAGTGGAAGGCAGCCATGCATAGAATACACTCTAGCTCAATATGCGCAAAGCATTCAATCATTCAACTTAAAATCTTTTATCAAACAAATATATCTCATTTAAAATTGTCCAAAATGAATCTAGGCCAAGATTCAACCTGTGACTGTTGCACTCGAGCTTCAGCCTCACTGGGCCACATGTTCTGGGTGTGCACCAAATTAACATTTTTCAGGACAAAACTCTTTGAATGCCTATCAGACAGTTTTGGTGTCACAATCACTCCTAATCCATTAACAGTTCTGTTTGGTGTACTCGCAGATGGGCTTAAAGTGGAGAAGGACAAACTGATTTTAACACCCTATACCACACTACTAATGCAGAGACTTGTCTTGCTCAACTGGAAGAGTCCCAGCCCACTTGTTATAAGTCAGTGGGTAACTGATGTTTTATAGTATTTGAAATTGGAAAAAATAAATTCTCCCTTAGAGGATCTGTTCAACCCTTTTTTTTAAATATGGCAAGATATAATTAACACTAGAATTAAAACAGCCTATGAAAAAACCCGGCCCACCTTAAATCTCTTCGTACCTCTCTTGTAAATGTGCCGATCAAGAAAAGCAGCAAGCAGCCTACTATTCCATCTTCCCACTGCCACAGAATGGGCACAAAGTTCTCCCACCTCAAACCTTGATTATCTAGGAGTGAGGTATCTAGAGTTGTATAGGGAAATAATATATTGTTATTTGGGACACATACATTTCATGTGTGTTCCGTTTCTACAGTAATATATGTAAACACATCATTAAAACAGAAATGTTTTTCATGTTTTAGTGATAAATGACAAAATGTAGACATAAACTGTATAGTGCATAAACTGTATATCGCAATCAATGGTAGGCGCTGCCGTTAGTGGCAGCCTTTCCAGCATCACCGTGTACGACTTTATATTTCTACCTTTTTCTTACTACTTGGACATGGATTTTTACACTCCGAAATGGGAATATCCCCTTGGGGATTATTAAAGTATCTATCTATCTATCTATCTATCTATCTATCTATCTACAGTGCATCCGGAAAGTATTCACAGCACATCACTTTTTCCACATTTTGTTATGTTACGGCCTTATTCCAAAATGGATTAAATTCATTTTTTTCCTCAGAATTCTACACACAACACCCCATAATGACAACGTGAAAAAAGTTTACTTGAGGTTTTTGCATATTTATTAAAAAAAAAAAACTGAGAAATCACATGTACATAAGTATTCAGAGCCTTTGCCCAATACTTTGTCGATGCACCTTTGGCAGCAATTACAGCCTCAAGTCTTATTGAATATGATGCCACAAGCTTGGCACACCTATCCTTGGCCAGTTTCACCCATTCCTCTTTGCAGCATCTCTCAGGCTCTATCACGTTGGATGGGAAGCGTCGGTGCACAGCCATTTTAAGATCTCTCCAAAGATGTTCAATCGGATTCAAGTCTGGGCTCTGGCTGGGCCACTCAAGGACATTCACAGAGGTGTCCTGAAGCCACTCCTTTGATATCTTGGCTGTGTGCTTAGGGTCGTTGTCCTGCTGACAGATGAACCGTTGCCCCAGTCTGAGGTCAAGAGCGCTCTGGACCAGGTTTTCATCCAGGATGTCTCAGTACATTGCTGCAGTCATCTTTCCCTTTATCCTGACTAGTCTCCCAGTCCCTGCCACTGAAATACATCCCCACAGCATGATGCTGCCACTAACATGCTTCACTGTAGGATTGGTATTGGCCTGGTGATGAGCGGTGCCTGGTTTCCTCCAAACATGACACCTGGCATTCACACCAAAGAGTTCAATCTTTGTCTCATCAGACCAGAGAATTTTCTTTCTCATGGTCTGAGAGTCCTTCAGGTGCCTTTTGGCAAACTCCAGGTGGGCTGCCATGTGCCTTTTACTAAGGAGTGGCTTCCATCTGGCCACTCTACCATATAGGCCTGATTGGTGGATTGCTGCAGAGATGGTTGTCCTTCTGGAAGGTTCTCCTTTCTCCACAGAGGACCTCTGGAGCTCTGACAGAGTGACCATCGGGTTCTTGGTCACCTCCCTGACTAAGGCCCTTTTCCCCCGATCACTCAGTTTAGATGGCCGGCCAGCTCTAGGAAGAGACCCGGTGGTTTCGAACTTCTTCCACTTACGGATGATGGAGGCCACTGTGCTCACTGGGACCTTCAAAGCAGCAGAAATTTTTTTGTAACCTTCCCCAGATTTGTGCCTCGAGACAATCCTGTCTCGGAGGTCTACAGACAATTCCTTTGACTTCATGCTTGGTTTGTGCTCTGACATGAACTGTCAACTGTGGGACCTTATATAGACAGGTGTGTGCCTTTCCAAATCATATCCAATCAACTGAATTTACCACAGGTGGACTCCAGTTAAGCTGCAGAAACATCTCAAGGATGATCAGGGGAAACAGGATGCACCTGAGCTCAATTTTGAGCTTCATGGCAAAGGCTGTGAATGCTTATGTACATGTGTTTTCTCAATTTTTTTATTTTTAATAAATTTGCAAAAATCTCAAGTAAACTTTTTTCACATTGTCATTATGGGGTGTTGTGTGTAGAATTCTGAGGAAAAAAATGAATTTAATCCATTTTGGAATAAGGCTGTAATGTAACAAAATGTGGAAAAAGTGATGCGCTGTGAATACTTTCCAGATGCACTCTATCTATCTAGTGTGTGAAGTCCAAAGATCAAATAAACACTTTCACAAAAGTTACAAGGATACAACAGCTTCTGTGGCATAGCGGTAACAGTTGCTGGCTTGTAATCAACAGTCCCCCTTTTCGATCCCTGGGTGGGGTAGTATGTATCGTGATCGTGACTTAGAGAATAAAAGTGAAAAAGAAAAGCTAACTTTTATAAGTACTATAAATTTACACCGGCTGTTACAGACGCAAATCAAATGTATGTGTAATATTAACAATAAGAGCAGCTCACTACTCAAAACGGTAAATATACGAGGCAGTCAGGATCGAACCTGGGGGAAAATCCAGTTGTATGGGGCGAAACGGTGTCCCAAGTTAAGGAGTCTAGTAGCCAGCTATGATAATATTAAAGTGCTGTATGCTTAATTGTAATCTATACACAGGGGTCTTGCATAACAGTTATACCAATTTGCAAGGATGAAGTGCAAGTGATATTATATTATCTGTGGACCAGTTGTAATGATAAGCAAACTGAAGGTAATCATGATTATGTGGAATATTATTTTTAATGTGTTACAACAACAGTCTGTCAAAGTACTTTATTACGATTTGTGGTGTAGCGGGTCCACAGCTCAAGTTAACAGGGCCATTTTTTAAATAAATAATCGCCGCACTCGCGGCTTAGCGAGTGGGGACATGGTGTGTGTGGCTGAGCAGTTCACGGGGAATTCATGATGTGGGTGGCTCTCACTTAAGTGGACAGGTGAGGAGTCGTCTGCATCTGTAATTATTCCTGGGAGCTGCCGATTGCCACAGATGATCCACGTCCCCGTGATTAATAGAAGCGCAAGGCAGCTAGCAGGGGAAGATAAAGAAGGAAAAGACGCACGGAGGTTGCTGGAGAAGAAGGCGGGAAATGGAGAGGACATCTGGTGCGAGAGAGAGAGAGCGAGCGAGCACAGGCTCGCAGGCAGCTGGACAGTGAGCCCTAGCAGGGTGTTTGGCCGACACTTAGAGCAGTTGGTAGTGGTCGCTCCCGCTGAGCACTGTAAGGATCGGGAGTGTCCGGAAGAAGAATGGCTCACCACGGAAGACAGCGGGAGTCGGGAGGCTTGGAAGGTGGATTCCCCAGCGTGAGTGTCCTGGCCGTTGGGGGAACCCATGTCTCGGTCTGGAGAGTGCTGAACCGAAGCCAGGGATTGGGAAGCCTACAGATCAGAAGGTGGAATGAAGGTCAGCTGCAGGTAGGGTGGCTCCCCTGGTGCATAGCCTGGACAGGAGAAGCAGGGGAGTCACCAGTAGAAAAGCACTGGGCTTTGTGTATTTTAAAAGGACAGCTTCCAGCCATTGTTTTAACCTCATTTTTTAAAGGATTTATTTATTGTTTTTTTTAACCTCCACGGATTCACCTCTGTTTTTATTGGATTATTTATTTAGAGATTTGATGCACTGTACTTTTGTTTGGACACTTTGTTTTTGATTGTTGTTGGTTTTAAATAAAAGCACTTTACACTTTTTGCACCATCCCCTTGCTATGTTGTGCCTCACAGCCAAGCTCATCGGTAACATTACCGACGGTGTCGGGTTCCAGAGCTCCCAGAAACCAGAAGCAAGATGGCACCATGGAGCGGAACCCGCTTTGTCACACAATTAAATAGGGTGCTGCTAGTCTGTAATCATCCAAAAAGTCCCCTTTCGTTTTCCTAGGCACAGGGATAATTGTTGTCCTTTTGTAGCAGACAGGGATCAAAGATTCTATCAGTGAGATATCCAAGATGTCACAGAAGACGTCAGCTAATTGGTTGCTCTGAAATTCCATTAGGACCAGACACCTTGTGGGAATTAATTCAGTTAAAAGTCCTCCTTACATCATGTACAGAAACGGAATGAAACAGAATTAAAACTGGCATAGAAAGCATTAAATTGGCGAGGAAAGAAAAGTGAAGATGATATTGGATTAGCTTGTACTTTGTAGTCTGTAAGCATTTCTAATTCCCTGCCAAAATTTGTGTGAATCATTACAGCTGCTAAAATTCAAGCTTATATTCAATTCTGCTGATATATTGGCTTTCATTCCTATTACCCTTCAATGGAAAATGTCCTTATAGTTTTTTTCATTAATTTGATATTTTTCATGTGTCATTTGCCTCATTTTATTATTATTTTTGTGATTTACAGAGTGCCAATTTGGATTTCTGTGGGGACCTGTCATGATTCTTGACTTGTCTAATGTTTTTTCCTTGTGAATAATTATTTTTTTATGTTCATATGGGTATTAGTTATTTTTCAAAAGATTCACCGTTTGTTTTGTTTGCTTCTGATCGCTGCAATGTTGTGTTGCTATAGCTATTATGTGTCGACATCTGCCACAAAGAGTGGGCCCAGAAGGTACATGTATCACATCAGTCATGCAGTAACTTAAAGATTGTTGAGACAGAACTGTAATTATCAGAGATAAATAAATTCCAATAAAACTTTGTGCGTTGCTCCTCACGTAATGCTGTTATTTTTTGATTATGGTTCTTGGGTTCAAATTGGTTTTGACAATCTCTCTCTTAGTCTTCTGGTTACAATCCCTTGCCTGTTTAAATGACTCCTGTCCTGGTCATTCTATTTAAATTTGATTACATCTTGGTGCTTCCTTAACAGGACCTTTGTTTTGACTGTTCTCTGTTTACAGTTGCTGTGACCTTTGTCCATGTGGTGTCTGTCATCATAACAATACCAATATAAAACATGGCAGTGCATATCAGAGAGCTTCAAATCAGTTAGACAGACCCCTAAAGAGCCTATCGTTTAATTTTAATTTATTCTTGCATACAGAGCTCTTCACTGAGTATAGGTTCAGGGTGCCTTTGTGGTTTTAAAACAATAAACAGTCAGCTTTGAAATTTTAGGATTTTTTTCAAATATAAACACAAATCATCAGCTGTTAAACATGACACACCCCTGGAACTAAAAAGTCTCAAATGGTCAGCAAGGTTTGGTTAAACATTATTTTTATATTATCTATAGCTGCTTTGATAAATCGTTGCCCCTACTAGCTAATTCTGTATACTAGTTGATAAATATTTTGTATGCCTTTATTTGTATGGTTAAGTACCCCTACCCCCTTTTAGGAATAAGTCTTTGTAATTTTACGACAGGATTGGGGAAAGTGCCTCAAACAAGTTTGGCAAATATTTCTCTGCAGGACTCTCTCAGTCAACCTCCACAGGAAAGCCAAACTGCCTAGCTGGCAAGCATCACTTTAACAAATGGTTTTGGGGGCAGGTATGAAGGTATTCTATGTCCCATTGGTTTGAATTTAGGGTGTTTGGAATTGGCTTGTATCAAAAGCCTTTAAGTACCATGACCCCCTATTGGCTGTAGGGTATGGACAAAGAATCTATAAATTTGCTTGCTTTACTCCTCCCTAGCTCTCTCTCTTACCAACTCATAAAGGAGCATCTCACCATAAAGAAGAGCACAGCTCAGCAGCCATATTGAGACAGGCATGTGGCCTATTCTGAAAAAAGCTGACCAGAAATGAGGACTTAACTAGAGACATTTTAAGTAACTAACAAGTCTGTGTACCGCCTGAAACTACACATCATTATTTATCAGGTTGTATGGTTGCCAATATTCAAATGTACTTTGTATATTGTTATTATTTATGAATATTATCAATAATACATTATTTAAATTGTAACTTAACTGCTGCTTGTCTTTTACTACACCTAATTGCCTGAGGTTATAGATGTAGAAGGGAAGGTGGGGAGAAGTTATATGGTACAATACTTTTATAACAGTGGTAAGTCTGGGAGATTTGAGGCATTCTGACAAAGGCTACATATTAATAATATAAAAGGGGAAAGTAGAGTAATATATTACTCTATCAAGACAAAACAACTTGCCAAAAAATGTATGGGGCAACTATCTTTTGGTATAACCATAGCTGTAAAGGAACATATTGTTAGCTGGCACAAAATACTTTAATTAAGATGATTATACTGTTCACATTGTTACACATTATGCATGGCTAGATGCACTCTACATTGCAACAGTACATTTAATTACTAGTTCTATTGAAACAGACATAATCTGGCCAATTAGAAGTCCAGCGATTGGGAAGCTCATGCCCAGGCCAGTATGCTTCCTTTAGCATTGTGCGCCCTGTGTGGAAAATTGCACACAGTGAATAAAAAGTGATCCTGAATACAAAATGCACAGCCAAGCATCTATACTTAAAAAACATCCTGCTTTGCATCTTTTTGTACAGTACAGTGTGATGGTCAGTAATACTTTCATTAACATTTGTGATTTGATATTTAAGTTTGTGGTTTTGGTATTTTCTCTTATTAAGTGGTTGGCTTCCTTATTTTGTGCCACTGTTAGTTTGATATGTATGTAATACATTTTCAACAGTACACTAATAATGTGCCTTTGTTTTCCAAATGGTGGCATATGGCCTCCTTGTATTTCTAAGGAATTGTTATATACTGTAAGTTAGTATTTGTCATGATCCAATTTTGTTCCTTCCCTTGATTTTTGGAAATTTAGCATTTGTTATTGTTTATTTAACGTACTAGTGTGATGTCACTGAAGTGCCATTTTGTATTTGTATTTTGTACATTGTAGGCACAGCTATTTCCATGTGGACCTAGTCATGTTGTTTACAGTTGTCATGTCTATTTCCAATCTAGTGACATGGAGGCCATATGACATACTGAGTCATCACTCTGCACCTGTTTAAGATGGTGGGTGTTGCTCATCTGTTATCCTAATGTTGTATAATTTTGTATAAAACGAAACTGTGTGTTAGAGTGAGTTAGACAAAGGAAACCTGAGGTGGTGTTAGGATTTCAACTTTGATTCATGTTTTTGCACTCCTATATGGTATCTTGGTTTAGTTTGTCTCCACTGGTTTCTCTCTTATTTGTACGCTTATCATACATTTGTCTGTCCCAAATGGTGCATTCCACTAACTCATATTTTCCATTTAATAAAAGTATATACTCTGAGACCTGTCTGTGTGTTTATTACAGTGTTAAATGAGTTAAAATAGTACTAAGAGGTTGTGATAAAATCTGTTGCTTCCAGTTTAATTTTTGTTGTCATAAGGATCCCTCAGAAATGTGAAAAGGCACACTCTCTCAGACTGAAACCTTTGCCACTTCAAAGTGGATACATTTAGTAAATTTTAAGGCATCTGTCCACACATTTGACTCATCCCATCATCTTCATTTAAAATGTAAGATTAGGTAAGGTATTTTTTTAATTTATAAAAACTGCTTCATTTTAGAGCACAGTTTCATGTGGCAAATTAATATTTACCATGCTTATGAATAAATAACTTTAATCTGAAAAATACCAAGTTTATCCTTTAATATATTTTAAATACTGCATGTGAATTTACATTCTAATTCCAGAATTATAAAAACATTACAGATAGTAATAAATTGTGAAAAATACCTCTTCCTATAATGGGTAAAAAAATCTGGTCAATGTTTCTGTAGAAATTGAGCAAACAACATACTGCATGCATTTCAGACCCTTTATTGATGCTTACTGCTGTTATTTAGCACTTGCTTCTGTGTTGCAATGTGCTTTTCCATAAGGAACAGAAGAGTGGCTATCAAACCACTGATTAATGGTTCTGGTTATTTACCAGGAAGAGGGTCCTCAAGTACTCTTTATCGATTTTACAGTTTAAAGGCATTGGCTTCCTATGACCCTTAACTGGATAAGCTTCTTAAAAAAGAATGAAGATTGTTGTTCCAGCCCAACATAAGCCTACTTGCTGCTCCATTTTCTGAATTGGTAAATGCAATGCAGAAAAATAACACAAAGTGAATTTTGAAAAATAGTTCAGGAGCTCAGGAGAAACATTTTAACAGCCACAACAACATTTTATTTATTGTATAGCCCAAAATCACCCATGGAATGCCTTAATTGGCTTTAACAGGCTCTGTTTTTTGACAGCCTCCTAGCCTTGACTTTCTAAAAAAACTCCCAAAAAATAAGGGTAACAGTAAGGCCAAAAAAGGAAGAAATCTTGGGAAAGGCAATTCAGAGAGAGACCCCCTTCCAGGTAGGTTGGGCATGCAATGTGTGTTAAAAAATGGGGTTTACAATACGCAAAACAGAACACAAGTAATCCTCTTCACAGAGCTAGATGACCAATCTATCATTCACACCTTAGAAATACAATACAACAGTACAGAAGTGCAGGCGCAGAGCACCACAACAACTCCCAAGGCAAAATGCAAGAATAGATGATACCACTCAGTCTTTGGAATCATAAGTAGGATTATGCTTATTAAGTGCTTAAAAATATTACATTTGAATGGTGTTGAAGTACATCTGACAGCAATGCAGGTGTATTTTTACTTAAAAAGACCTCCATCCCTATACTTAAGTAACATTGTATGAAAAACAGTATCACAAGTGTCTTTAGCAAGACATTGAAGTAAATGATTTTGTATATCTTCGTTATAAGAAAGTTTTGCAAAATTCAGAGTTGACAATGGGTTCAAGTAAATAAGTACCAAGTTAAAAAAGGATTCATTTAGCAGACTCTGAAACTTAACTTGGTAGATCTTCATTTTTGGAATTCTGTTACAGAATTTTGCGGGGGTTATGTTCCTAGAGCACCCGCGAATTGTGAAAAGCTGTGAATTATGGATGTGGTTAAAAAAATATCTATTTTTATAGTTTAAACCCTAAATATGCCCCCAAAACACTTTAATTTCATTTCAGCCTCAGCTTAATACATTACCTAAAAAAAGAATGTAAAGGTAAACCCGTATACTGCCCAGTACTGTACTGCTATGTCTCCCTCAGTGCTAGAATGCCATGGATGAAATTCAGTAAATCACCGAGCCAACTGTGGTTGAACTGGCTGCACGCAAGCACACAGAGGTAAACACTGATGCTGGCAGGCTAGTCTAGGGCAGCGGCTCAATCCCAGGGACAGTGAGGCTTCAGTGCTGCAGGGGCTGGCAGTGGTCATGAGCTCTGGCGTGCTGGTAAATGGCACTGGGAAATGACTATAGCTGGTTGCTGCGTTCAATAAATGTCCGTCACCAAATATACTTTGCTCCTATGTGCTAGCAAATGGCACTGGGAAACAACTATAGCCGGACACGGCGATTTAAGGATTAAGAAGAACAAAACGGAAAACACGAAAACACTCAGCTAGAGATGCGTCACAGGGCAGCAGTCAATCAGCAGCAAGGAGAAATGAATAATGCTGTACCGGTCCGGTGCCGCTAAGATTCATACCGTCAAGAAGAAATAATTTATTATTATGGTGCAGATTCCAGGGACACACCCAGCCTTGACCTGAATTGCACGCACTCACAAACAGAGACAAAAACAAAGCAAACCAGTAATCAAACAGCAAATAAAGAATGTAATGAAAACAACAATACCACCCCTGTTCCCCTTACAACGATTATACATTAAGTACAACAAAGTACCAACAAAACACACACAGTAAAGTCCATGAAAAATGGCAACGGATGAATTGTAATAATGAAGATAGATAGTCCAGAGATCCGCATGTTGAATGGGAATGTAAAGATAGTTCTATCGGTATTTCTTGAAATGGTGAAGACGGGTTCAGGAGCGCTCCTTTCTTTGCAGGATGGCAATGAATCCACTTACAGTCCTCATGTACACAGGCAGACAGCAGACAATCCAGACCCCAACCACCAAAATGATCCAGGACAAAATGAATAAGTACAGGTAACCCAAAAGAAGGCAGGCGGAGAGACAGAAACTTGAAACACAAATTACAACATTTTTTTTTCTTTTGGTCACCATCCCCCTTTTTAAAAGCCGCGCTGACATCCTTTGACCCCAACAGCCCCTGCACCCTCAGCAGAAGACCAATCAGAGCCACTGCAGGGACTTCTGGAAGTTACAGTTTCAAATTCTAGTAGAGTACAATGCTCTCGGATTAGCTACTTTCACCATCCCAAGCCGCATTTTCCTCTACGGTTGCTTCTTGTTCTCTCTACAGTGCAGTATTGCCACAAAAAAAGCCATAAAAAATTGCAGAGGATATTTTTGGTTTCTGCTAACAATTATTAGATGGTTTTTAGGACAAATCCGCGAATGACTGAGGCCGCAAACCCTGAATGTGGGGGTCTACTGTATATCTGTTTGTGAGACTTCATCAGTGTGAACACATTGAAATCATGCTTAAAAATACAGCTTTTCTCTTTGCATTTTGAACAGTTATACCTTTACTTTAATTCTGCATTTTCAACGACCTGCAACTATACTGTTCTCACTTTATATGTATATTGTCATTTCATACAGTATACTGGAAAGATTACAATATGCAAGCTTTCGCGGCAACTCAGGCCCCTTCTGAAGAAGGGGCCTGAGTTGCCTCGAAAGCTTGCATATTGTAATCTTTCTAGTTAGCCAATAAAAGGTGTCATTTTGCTTGGCTTTTCTCTACATTCATAATGGCTAACACGGTACAACACCCTAGTAATACAGTATACTCAAATGTCCTCTCAGTTCATCTTTACTTTTACAGATTAACACATTATTACATTTATTACAATGTGTTTTCTTATAATGTATTATCTATTTATTTGTTTTAAGTTATTTTATGACACTCTGTGACTCATTTTTACTTACTCCTTTAAGATTCTTTGTGTTGGAGTTCTTACTGAAGGGTGTTTTATAAAATAAACATCTGACTGATTGATTTTAAAAAGCCCCTTTCATGTGCTGTTTGTGCTTTCTGTAGATTTTATGTTTTGTAAAAATGAAAATAAATAAAAAGACTTGTCTGTTTATCCCACTACATTAACCGTTTTATCAAAGAAGAGTCAAGAGTATAAGAGATATTACTGTATATGCATATATCAGAGAAATGTTGTGGAGTCTGAAGACAAAACTCTCAGTTTACCAGTCAGTCTACATCCCTGTCTTCACCTATGGTCATGAGCTGCAGGTAATGACTTAAAGAATAACATCACTTGTACAAATCGCCAAATTGAGGCTTCTTTGCAGGATGATTGGGCTGATACTCAATGAAAGGGTAAGAAGCTCAGAGGTTTGGGAGACCTAAGAGCAGAGTCGCTGCTCCTCTGGATTGAGAAGACCCAGTTGAGGAGGTTTGGGGATGTCGTAAGGAGATTCCCCCAGATGGGTAGCCCCTAGAAATGCTCTGGGCACATCCCATTGATCGGAGGGACTGCGGCAGAACCAAGATACGGCTGGATTGGGAATGCCAGGGAATTCCCCAGGAAGGGCTGGAATCTGTAGCTGGGGACAGGGAAGTCTGGGCTGACCTGCTGCCACTGTGACCCTCTCCAGGAAAAGCGGTTGAGAATACAAGATGAGATGATGAGACATCAGAGAAATTATCTGTAGCCCATGCTGTAACATGTCTGAAGATAAGAACATTTTTCAACATCAGAAAATAGCTATTTTTAATTATGGCTGATTTAAATGTTGTATTTTCTAGTGAGAAAAAGATACAGTGAATTTAGGCATCAAACACATAGCCAAGATACTACTTCAAACAGCAAAGAGATACAGTAATTAAGAAAATTTAGGTGGCTGCAACACAAACCAATTACCAATAATGAGAAAAACCAAGTGTGAACGATAATCAGATAAATAAACTTTGTCTAGAAATGCTTGCTGCCAATAAGCTAGCTCAGTTCTCCTGTATTATCATTTTTTTTACCTTGATCATCCTTAAAACTAAAGAACATTTCTCTTCTATGTGGACAAGTATATTTTTGTATTATTAAGATTTACATACACAGTAGCAGGAAGGGAGTTGATTAACCTTCACTGAACACATCAACACCACTGGCATATTGTGGAAAGATAAAACCCAAACCATTATCAGTGAAATAAATTCTCTGGAACACAACGAAAATAAGCAAACTTCACACAGAATTCAAACTGGAGTCTGAGCAATGTGAGCTCGTAAGTACTAATACTTGCAAAATATAATATATATAAAATTCACAAATTAAACTGTAAAATCACTAGCATTAATTAATTCAGAGCTAAAGTGTATTTCTTTGATAAAGGTATTTCCTTTTATTGTCTAAAGCTATACAATGTTTGGTGTATTTAGCATTTTTCCATGACACAGTAGCTTGCTTATTTTCAAGTGAATGATGAACTCTCCATACATTACTAGTGCCAAATACTGTGAACTGGATAATTTTGTGAGTGGCAATGAGATTTGAAATTGTGGCTGCTGTCACAAATCAAGCTTTACTATGTGTCCAATTGTAAAACGCTTTAATGACTCGGTGAGGCTGTGAGCCATGAAAGTCTGTTAATGACAAGTGGGGGAATATCGTCCATCAAAAAGCATGCAAAGGCTTTACTTACATACTTGAGTCACATGTTTCCTTTATTAGAAAAAAAAGACTGCACTATTTGCAAAATTGTAACAAATGAGAATCAATGTAAAAAATGTGAATGGTCACATTTTTAGATTTATTTATCTATTTATTTATACTTTATTAGACCTGGTTTGTTTTAATCTATTAAGATGCATCACAGCCCTTTTTAAACATGCTTAGTCCAATTCATTATTTTGAATGCTGTAGCCTACCCCTGCAAATCAGGAAAAAAGCGGGAAACAGTCCTGAAAGTAATCATTCACTTAAGGCCCACTCATACCCACAATTTAGAATTATTAGTTAAACTGAGCAAGTACATCTTTGGGGATGTCAGAGGAAGACTTGTTACACTGAAGAAATGCCTGCGTAGTTATGTAATCTACACACAGACAACAACTGAGTACTGAAATTGAACAAAAAATGTTGGATTTGTGAGGCAGCAGTATGCACTATTGTGTCACCCTATTTAAATTTATTTGACATTTAAAGTTTTTCTTCATGAAGCGGTAATCAGGGTGATTATTCACATGCAAAATAATTTCTGATTTGTTCTCTTCGTAGTGTGATACCTGCCTGTCAAATCTGGGTTAACCTGAATTTTTGTTTAACTCACATACAGTATATGACATGAGCTTAAGACAAGCAGATTAAATTAAAATCAGCATTGGTGCATTGGAAGGAAATCATGTAACTTATAATGCCACACTTAGCAGTGTCGCAAGGTCTGTTTACCTTTTATTGTGTGACTTTTTCTCCCAGAAATTACAAAACCATTACTGGCTACACATGGAGCAGAGACACAGGGAACATGCACTGACAATAATCCGCAAGTGTTCATTTAGAGACCAATGTCTGTTTAGTTATGATGCATGTCCTGCAGACATGAATTAGACTAAATGCTTCAGCAACTGACTCAACCATTTTTTTAAGCAAATGTGAAACTGAGTTAGTTTAATTGGAAAAGTGGGATTATTCTTAGTAACTGCTGAGGAAGCTGGTAAAATTATCCAGTAGAAATAAGACTGCAAATCAAACAGAGACAGCACAACCAAACATCAAATGATGACACAAGGAGGCTTTCTGTTGTGTAGTTAGCTGGAGAAAGTTAAGTAACAAAGCAGGAGTAAATGCTGTGTTACAGTACATGTCTCATGAGAGTCTGTTATATAGACAGAGAGTGAGATATCTGATAGGATAGACTGTCCACCCAAACATAATTTCAAGCATTACAATCATATTCATTTTCCTAGTTAACCACCTTTTAAGTCATAGTAACTTTACAGGGAATATCATATATTTACGTTGTAGAAAAGACCACTTATGTGGCAGAAGTCATTCAGAAAGTTCTTCACGAATTTAATATTTTGACTGTATTTAGGAAGATTGTTGGTAGTGCAGTGGAATATTTCAGCAACTAAAGACAATGCTCGTCAGTGTTGTTTGTCAGGATATAACACATTAGCATGCAGATACATAGATAAATGGATAGTACTGTACTCTATTTTTCCCAAAAGGAAATATACATTTTGCAGAAGCTCAAGGAATTTTGAAATTATAGAGCAAACAACCACAATAACACCACTAAAAACTACAAAAAAGAAGAAAAAACTTCTGATTACATCTTGCCTGAAGAAGGGGCCTGAGTTGCCTCGAAAGCTTGCATATTGTAATCTTTCTAGTTAGCCAATAAAAGGTGTCATTTTGCTTGGCTTTTCTCTACATTCATAATGGCTAACACGGTACAACACCCTAGTACTACTGACTTTACTAAAGATACTGTAAGTGAAGAGTCACAAAGCAGCATTATAAAGGCTTATTGCCGTTGGTTTAAAGAAGCCCTACTAGTGTTTCTTGGCACACTTCTGTTGAATAATCCATTGGCTAAAAGTACTAATTGCTAGTGTGTCAGAGAGAAAATGAGCTTGTAGATTTAGTGGGCCTCTGTTAAGGTGACATTGCTGGCCCAGCACAGCATAGAAAAATTGCATTGACCATTACAGAGTTATAAAAGATGTGAAGGATGTCAATACATGCATTGAGGGAATATAATCTCCTAAGAAAAAAGTTTGCTCTGCCCTTTCTTACATAGTTCCTCTGTGTTACTAGTTCAGTCATTTTTGTCATTGATGTGGAACCCCAATAAGTCTACATCCACTGCTGAATAGTGACTGGGCATAAAGGCTGTTTGGTATCTGGTGAAAGTCAATAATCAGTTCCTGGTTTTGTTAATGTTTAGTTGCAAACAATTTTCTTTGCACCAAGAAACAAAGTTCTCTACTCAACTCCTGTACTAGGCCTCATTCCACTTGACAATACACCCAATTAGTGAAGAATCATCAGTGACTTTCTGCAGGTCACATGACCTGCTGTTATATTTATACTCCAGTGTATACAGGGTGAAGTGAAACAGAGACAGGAGGGAACGTTTGTGTTGAACAACTATTGGTCACATTCACATCTGAGTCTGAGTCCTTGGCCCTCACAAACTGCTGTCTTCTAGACAAATAGAGCATTAGTCATTAGGCTCATCATCTGTATATTTCTGAGCTTACCCCTTAACAGGAATGGCTGGATGGTGTAGAGGGAAGCTTTGTCTATATGGGAACAGACATTTTGAAGGAGAAAGATAATTGCATTTTCCACTCCAATCTTTCTGTGAAAGGCAAAAGGCAATGGGTTTATGTATTCTTGCATAAGAGGGCTTACAGTATATATTCCTAGGCCAGCCTTTCAAAGGTCCTCATGATGTGGGACATAGGGGGGCACTCATCTTTAGCCATTAGTTTCCTTTTTAGGAACTGGAACAATACAAGATGTTTTCTGGAGCTGCAGCACTTTCTGCAATACTGTCTGTCCCCCAGGATTATTGTGAGCTTAAAGATTGCTGGCAGACTGAGAATGACTTCCCAAAGAATAGTCATACAGATTGAGCAGAAATGAGGAGCCAGACAAACACAGAGTAACTGAAACAAAAAAGGGAAAACCAGGAGACATGAACCAAAGCACAAAAAAAAGAGCCACGAAACAAGAAGAATCAATTGCCACCTATCTGCACCATTTTCTCAATGAATTCATCTCTAACAGATGAACTAAGGTTTGTTTTTATCCATTGATGGATGCCAAACATTGTTGCATGGGTGATATTAATTGGCTTAACTCCTGGGTTGACCCGTGGTCACAAGAAAATTTCCACCAATTGGGAAACGCAAAGCACCAATTTGTATCTATAACCATGAGACAGCAGTGGATCATGTAATGTGGAGGTCATGGTTCTGTGTGTTTTACCGTCATGTAATGTGTAAATTCCAAAAAAGTAAAGCAAAAACTAATTAAAAAAAACCCACAAACCATCACGATTAAAATAAGATAAGTACTGGGGGTTATAAATGCAGAGATGGTGTGGGGGGACTTGCCATTGGTAGAAGATGGTGGTGAGAGGAAAGATGTTGGTTCAGGGTATTAACTGTGACCACATTCTTCTCCAGCATCTCAGCACTGAATTGCTTGAGGAAAATAATTATGTCCTGTCCATTCCACATTTTTTCTATATTATTCTTTGTGACATTACTTTCTATTTTAGCTCTGTATGTTTCCTCCCATCCAGTTAGCTTTCTCTTTAGCACTCTCTGTATACCCTTCAGATTCCTTCATTCAAGAGGCTTTTTAGCATCTTAGGAATCCTGGTCTTGTAATTTGGAAGGCTGTGGACTGTTTTTGAGGGTATAAAAGTGACAACACAGACCATTTCATGGTCTGTAAAGCAGTGACTGAGTTCCTCAATATCATCCCCATTTGATCCACGCATCATTTCTCAATTTGTCCTGTGGAAACAGTCATTCAGTGCCATTCAGCAACAACATTTTGTCTAATAACAGGTTTGTTTGTAGTTGGGAGTAAGATGGATTAGATTGTGGTCAGTTCTGTCTAAATGTACACTAGAATTCCTGAAGCCTACAAAAAAACTTTTAATCCCAGGCCACCTTAAATTCCTTCGCACCTCATCATCAGCTCCTTTGTTTTCCAAATGTGTCAAGCAGAACAAGCAGCAAGCAGCCTG
Organism: Erpetoichthys calabaricus; assembly: GCF_900747795.2. Taxonomy (NCBI): domain Eukaryota; kingdom Metazoa; phylum Chordata; class Cladistia; order Polypteriformes; family Polypteridae; genus Erpetoichthys; species Erpetoichthys calabaricus. The sequence goes on along the minus strand of NC_041408.2, from coordinate 47,281,289 downwards.
CTATCCCATCCCCCAACCGACGCAGCTCATGTTGCACAGAAGATTCTCAGAACTCAAATCTGTTTATCTGGGAGTGAGGTGCCTGGAATTGTAGAAGGTAAATAATATATCATTATTTGGTACACATGCATTGCACGTGTGTTCCGTATCTACCCTGATCTAGGTAAATATAGAATGACAGGAAATGCGAGGCAAGAAATGCTGAACACTTACCTAAAATAGAAACGTTTTTTCATGTTATATTACTAGTATAGACAAAATGTAGACATGTTATATATACTATAGTATAGACAAAATGTAGACATGAGGTGTATAATGTGTGAAGACTGAAGTCCAAATATCAAATAAACACTTTCACAAAAGGTACAAGTACTGTATAACAAAACAAGTGCACTTTTATTCTAGAATATAACTGAAGGAAAAGAAATCAGGTTAGGTTACAATGCTGACATTACTGCTTGGGTGGTGCAGAGGTAAGAACTGCTGACTCATAATTGAGAGGTTGTGGGTTTGATTCCAGGCCCTGGAAAATCCTAGATTTACTGTAGTTAGATAGGGCCTTATGTATAAATGGTGTGTACGCACAAAAATGTTGCGTTCACCCATTTCCATGCTCACATCGTAATGTATAAAAACTAAATTAGGCGTAAAGCCACACACATTTTCACGCCAATTCAGTCTTCTGTTCCTATATGGTTTCCCTTTATTTTTTAGATTCATATCCCTGACATGGCTTTATCAAATACAAGGTATTTCAAGGTTCAAGGTATCCAATTGTAATCAACCTGTAACCATATAATGGTACACCAAATGGCCAAACTATTCCAAATACCATGGCCACTTTAGAGTTGCTACTCTCAGTGCACCACTCGGAGTATTTTATCTTACTGTACCTACTGTATCTGAGTGTGGAATCACAGCTATACAGCAGCTCTACAGCGAATTGTGTCAAGAGTGGGGAAAAATATCGGGATACAGCATCTAGCACACGCTGCCTCAGCCATGGGCAAAGTCAATTTGAACTTCTCCCATTCGGCAAACACTTCAGAGCCTTTCCTGTATGGACCTGTTCAGAAACAGTTTCATCCTAATAGCAATAAACACACTCAATCAGTCTATCAAGTGCTCCCGGTAGAACTGTTTGTACTTATAAGTACAATTGCTTCACTGTAAACATGCATTACAGTTGTAATATTGCACAACCTGAGCTACTTATGCTTTCACTGTTTTTTATCCTATTATTATTATTATTATTATTATTGTTGTTGTTATTTTACAATTTTATAGGAGAATATGTTTATGGATGATTTGCATATTGAATCTCATTGTACCATACAATAACAATAAAGGAATTCAATTCAGTTCAATAGAAGAGAGAGCATATTTACAGATGATGACGACTGGCTTCTAAGTTGATTTAGATTTCCAGGTACTATCTTTTGGAGCTCTTAATATCATTTTTAATATGAAATTAAGTAAAGTATATATGTTACATTATACATATAAATGTTTATCTTCATCTAAGTAATGTATATTTTTAATGATTAAATATGCAAGGACTCAGTGGCGCAGCAGTAGCGATGAGCTAGCTTCCCGTTCAGGAATTGTTCCTGCCTTGTGCTGTATGCTTGCTGGGACTGGTGCGATCATGGATGGAGAGATGGATGGAATTAATTAAACATGTAATAATAATAATAATAATAGTATATTTTATTTACATAGTGCCTTTCCCATGCTCATGCTTTACAGAGTCATAGAAAAAACAGCAGGGTATATGTAACATTGGATACAAATGTTTTCCTGAATAGACCAATGAAATAGATAAAGCATTAAATAGAATAAAGGACAATAAACCAGAGTGAAATACTAAATTTATATTAAAAGAAAACCTAACAAATAACCTAATTTGTGATATAACAGACACACAAATTATCCTGAGCACCTGGACAGAGAGGTAAACTGAAAGAAAGGGCAGAATGTTAAGTTAAAATCCTTCCTAAATAGATGAGTTTTAAGTTGTTTTTTAAAAGAATGAATGGGGTCAGCTGATCTAATTAATTTCGGGATGTCATTCCAAAGTCTGGGTGCTATGGAGCAGAAGGCCCTGTCACCCATAGAGTGCAGGTTAGTGTGAGGCACAACAAGATTACCAAAATCAGAGGACCTTAGTAGGCGAACAGGAGCATAGTGATAGAGAAAGTCACTGATGTAGTCCAGTGCAAGGCCATTTAAAGCTTTGTAGGTTATTAATAGAATTTTATATTCAATCCTGTAAGACACAGGGAGCCAATGAAGGCGAAGCAGGATGGGTGTGATGTGTTGGTTTGTGTAAGGACTCTTGCAGCAGAGTTTTGAATCAACTGGAGCTGTGATATAAGATTAGAAGGGGCACCTGCCAGCAGCAAGTTACAATAATCGATGCGGGATGTGATATAAGCATGGACAGGTTTCTCAGCATTAGAAAAGGAGAGGAATGATTGAACACGGGATATGTTACGGAGGTGAAAAGTAAGAATGTTTCTTAATGTGGTTTATGTGGGCAGAATAACAAAGAGAGGAATCAAAAATGACACCAAGGTTCCTTGCATCAGAAGAAGGTCTCATGAGATCACCGTCAAGAATGACTGAAAAATAGCTAATTTTCTAAGTAGCCCTTTAGAGCCAATTTGCAGGAGTTCAGTTTTGTTGTAATTTAATTTTAAAGAGTTCTGCTCCATCCAGGTTTTAATTTTGAGAAAACTCTGATGAAGTTCCACTTTTGACATTGAAATAGGGTTGAGTGTCATCTGCATAAAAATGAAATCCAAGTCCATAGCTACAAATAATATGGCCAAGGGGAAGCATATAAATACAGAAGAGAAAAGGGCCGAGGACAGAGCCCTGAGGAACTCCTTGTGTGACTGGCTCTCGGTGGATCTGCTTTTGCCAAGACTAACAAACTCTTGCCTATCAGTCAGGTAGAACTTTAACCACTGGAGGGCAGTGCCAGAGATACCCAGCATGTGCTCCATTCTGGACAGTAGAATGTCATGTCTGACAGTGTCAAATACTGCACTGAGGTCTAACAAAATTAATATGCTGGTTTGTCCAGAGTCTATTGCCATAAGCAAATCATTGGTTACCCGAAGAAGAGCAGTTTCACATCTGTGCTGTGCCTTGAAACCAGACTGAAAGGGTTCCATCAAATTATTAGAGGTTAAGTAATTGGTGAGCTGGGAGGCTACAAAACGCTCAAGAACTTTTAAAAGAAAAGGTAAATGGGAAATAGGCAGAAAATTGTTAAGATCATCACCAACAAGACCAGACTTTTTTAACATGGGGGTTACAGAAGCGATTTTAAAAGTGGTTAGCACAAACCCAGTGTCGAGGGATGTATTGATTATTGTCGTATCAGTCGGGATTATGGCATGAAGGCAGGATTTAAGAAGTGTGGTGGGGATGGGGTCCAGTACACAAGTAGTTGGCCTCATCTTACAAAGCAGGTCATTAACAAATGCCAATGTGACTGGTGAAAATTTAGAAAAGGAGCTGGATGGGAAGACAGGGAAGGATATAAATGGATGATAGATTTATGTTAGGCTTTGCATCGGTCTGTTGTGGTGAAAAAGGAGCTGAGCCGTACGGCAAAGCTCTGAATTTACCAGTCAATCTACGTTCCTACCCTCACCTATGGTCATGAGCTGTGGGTAGTTACTGAATGAACAAGATTGCGAATACAAGCAGCCGAAATGAGTTTCCTCTGCAGGCTTTCCCTTAAAGATAGGGTGAGAAGCTCAGTCATCTGGGATGAGCTCAGAGTAGCGCCACTGCTCCTCTGCATTGAGAGGAGTCAGATGAGGTGGCTCGGGCATCTGATCAGGATGCCTCCTGGACGCCTCCCTGGTGAGGTGTTCCGGGCACGTCTAAATGGGAGGAGGCCCCGGGGAAGACCCAGGACATGCTGGAAGGACTATGTCTTTCGGCAGGCATGGGAATGCCTTGGGATTCCCCCGGAAGAGCTAGTAGAAGTGGCCGGGGAGAGGGAAGTCTGGGCATCTGTGCTCAAGCTGCTGCCCCCGTGACCCGATCTCGGATAAGCGGAAGAGGATAGATGGATGGATTTATGTTAGTAAAATTATATAGATCTTTAATTTTATTGCGGAAAAAGTGGAGGAATTTTTCAAAGACTTCAGTAGAGGAGGTAAATGGGCCAGATGCAGGTTGAAGTAATTTATTAACTACAGAGAAGAAAACCCTTGGGCCACTTTCTATTATTCTGCCATAATGTGTGCTCTTGGATGCAGTTAGTGCATCCCTGTAAGCCCTTTGATGGTCAGAGAAAGCCTGGATGTGAACAGTGAGGCCAGTCTTATGTGACATTCTCTCAAGGCGTCGGCTAGTTGTTTTCATAGATCGTAGCTCTGAATTATACCATGGAGCTAAACGCTTAAAGGAAACCTCCTTATGTTTTTAAGGAGCTGTTTTATTGACTGCTGAATGAAGGGCTGAGTTATAGTGGTCAATTAGACTATCTAGTGTTGATGGAAAAGGTGAAGACAGAAAAAGATCAGAAATGCATCCAGCAAGAACAGAAGGACAGATATTTTTAAGGTTTTGGAAAGAAATTTGACGTTTACAGGTAAGAGGAGGGAGAGGTAATGAGACAGTGAAAAGCACTGCTTTATGGTCAGAGAGTCCCAAATCACTGCTATAAGTGTTGCCAACAGATAATCCAGATGTGCAGATCAGGTCCAGTATATGACCACCAGAGTACTACGAAGATATTTCAGTGTTCCTTAAAAGTTTTGAAGAATCTGCATTCTAAGCTTACAGATGGCTTGACATTTATTAAAGTGTTGATTGTGTGGCAATTGGTTATTTGGAGAAAGAAAAGGAAGGACAGGAATCGGAGGTTAGTACTTTTGAAAGAGACAGTACTGGCACAATCAATTATTTTATTGAGAGTCATGCACGGCGCAGCAAGCAATCTCTGGAATGGGTGCCAGCTCGTCGCTACCACTGCACCAGCGTGCCTCAATGTTTTATACATGCTTTCTTTTCTATCATCATGAAAATAATATCAAGTATACATCTTAGTATTTAAATTGTTTAGAGAGCTGTAATATCATGAATGTAATGTATTCTGTGTCCTTTTGGCGTAAGAGAAAGCCCGTTTAAGAAGAACGTAGTGATTCACACACATAAGAGTACATAGAAGAACACACAGAATATGAAGCATTTAACATGCTACTTTAGTTATGATGAGATTTGAGAAACTATTAAATTAAACAATTTTAAGATGAAGTTTATGACGTTCTACTTTAATGACAAAATAAACTACATGATTAAAGTGTTAATTTCAATCATTTATTCTCACTGTGTCCCAGTTTTTTTTTCTTTTCTCTGTACCCTAATACTCTCCCATATGACATTCAGACGGTGGGCTGCAACTCGTCTTTTCACAGCGACTTTGATATCTAACCACTTCTTATTTATTTCGGGCACTGTGCGACTTTCTGAACTTGAACTTTTGAGTTTCTCCGCCAATTTGTCACTCGATCAACTTCCTTTTGTTGTTTATTTCACTGCTTAAACCAACAAATAGTATGTCTTTCCTTGCCTGTTCTTGGTATTCGCTGAAATTCTTCTTTCCCCCCGTGCTTTGCCATTGTTTTATCACAGAATGCAAAACATAAGGGGCTATTTATATTGATTTGCATATTCAAAGAGGTGTTATTCTGGGAGGAGTCAGTGTAGGGTGGCAGGCGTGTGCACGAGCGTTACTTTCACGCTGGGCAGGATTTATGGAGTGGAAGAACATGGAAGTTGGTATACGCACAGATTTATGCATCTGGATTTTTTGTGTGTACGCACATTTCCGCTTTTATCCATACGCCATGTTTTAGTGTGAATTCTACACACGGTGTTATGCATGAGGCCCCTGCTTTTATTGTTTCTATTACAGAATAAAAACATACATTTAATTTATTTGAGTCTGTAACAGCCGGTGTAAACATATGGTAGTTAAAGTTAGCATTTTTTTTTTTTATTATTCAGTTTTATTCTCACAGTCACATTCACAATCCCCCAAATCTGACACTGCTAGTTTTCAAATAAAGACATGTAATAACAGAGGTGAACTCGATTGACGCTGATGGTTTATCGGAGAAAGAGAATAGAAGCCCTCCCCGCAACAAATGTCCAGTTACACATAAGAACAATGCAGCTGCGCCAGGCGTAAAGGTGAAGGATGGCACCATTTGGATGCAGCAAAAAGATTGAGCGTCATCCTGGCTGTGAATCTGCCACACATATGTCCTTCAAAGAAAACAGTAGGGCATACCGAGCTCACCAAGGTATCGTGCAAAGTTGTGTTTGTGATTATTTTTTGTGATGGTCGTTATATGAAAAAATGTATATCTTACTTATACAAAAGCCAGATTGAATGTTATTTACCAATTTACCTTGATTTATTTACTTATCTTCCTACAGCGTAAAGTCAAAGTAGACTGCAGAGACTTTCTGTGTTTGATCGACACGAGCATGCTGTCTGTATTACACAAAATTTCACAGTACCTGTACACACTGTGACGCGCTATGAGACCTGACAGTTCTTCCATCTTATTTGAAATGAATATTCCCCAATATAGTGGACTGCAGACTGGTTTTAAATTCTTTCTGCTTTTCTATTATTTTTGCCCAGACTCTGCCTTCTTCTTCATCAGGTGAAGAGCTCCCATAGTAAGGTGAAACAGAGCTGCTTAGTTGCCCAGTATCACAGTGCTAGCCACTGATTAATAGAATATTATATTTACTCCACTTTTAATTTCTCAGTATTTCTTGACATTTTCTCCTGTTGTAGGCGTAAGGTAGCCTTCAGATCCTCTTCCTGTGAATTATCCCGGATTCGCAGCTTGTCTGAAAGGCTGTTTAGATATTGCATAAGTTGGTAATGACAGCAGCAGATCATTTATAAACTTTAAATCCATTTATATGATTAACACAGATCGTATTCAATGCTAAAATAAATAAAAATTAATAATCAAATCAGTTACTAGAATTGTAGAAGTTAATGTTTTATTCACATAAGTGTTTTCTTATCGATAACTGGAAAGAGTTTGCAAAAGAAAAGGTACAAAGGGATGTTGTTTTCTGACTGCAAATGTGAATGTAAACATATTAAGATAAATTGAAGCATCCCTTGCTATAAAGAAACTTAAAGAAATATAACTAAGATTTGAGCCTTAAACAGAAACATCATCAGCAAGAAATCATTGTACTTATGTCTGGTATTACCACCTTTTCTTTTCATTTTGTTTGAACTTTTTTTTTCTGAATTTTACTAAAGGTTTTAAGGTTATGGCATTTTTGCTTCATACTTAACTTTTCCAGCTGCCAAAGTATTTTGGAAACACTAACAAATGTTACTACAAGTTTAAAAACACAAAGAAAAACTAAGAGCGTACAACTTCTGTAATAGACTGCTGCCAATGCTTAATCCATATTGTACCACATGGTGAAAATAGCTAACCTTATATGTGTAACTGTTCTTTAGTGCTATTCAATTTAAAGTTTCTCATCCAGTTTAACTATTACTATTTCTGAATCCTTCCTAAAGGCCGTCATCCTTAATTAACAAACTCTCCATGATTTAGAGTGCTTATTGCGCAGGAGTAGATATTGTCTTCCACTGGCTACTTATAAATAATTCTTTACTGCTGTAATTGGTTTCAGTCTGACAAAGTACAGTTATACTGCGCAGAAAGAAACTGTCATGGCTAATGATTCACTCAAAAGGCCGCAGTACTGTCTTGATATAAAAAAGAATGTTTTCTTGGCATATTGAAAGTATGAAGCCATGAAACAAAAACATCATTTTTTAATCAGTTTTAAAAGGTCATCTTGTATATTTCACCATTTTACTTTATTAAATCACTTGTGACTGTAATGTATTAACATTTACATTATTATTATTTTCATAAATACTTTATTTAGAAATAACTATAACTATAAATACTAAATAATATATAGATTTTTGGAGTGAGATGAATGAAGTGATAAACAATGTACCCAAGGGACAGAAAGTGGTGATTGGAGTGGATTTCAATGAACATGCTGGTGAAGGGAACAGAGGAGACGAGGGGGTGTTGGATAGGTATTCTGTCAAGGAGAGGAATGAAGAAGGTCAGAGGATAGTGGGTTTTGCCAAAAGGATGGACATGGCTGTGGCAAATACGTATTTTAAGAAGAGAGAGGAACATAGGGTGATGTACAAGAGTGGAGGAAGATGCACACAGGTAGATTACATCCTATGCAGAAGAGTCAATCTGAAGGAGATTGAAGACGGCAAAGTGGTGGTAGGGGAAAGAGTAGTTAAGCAGCTTAGGATGGTGGTCTGTAGGATGACGTTGGAGATCATGAAGAGGAAGAGAGTGAGGGCAGAGCCAAAGATCAAATGGTGGAAGTTGAAAAAGGAAGACTGCAAGGTTACGTTTAGGGAGAAGGTGAGACAGGCACTGGGTGGTAGTGAAGAGTTACCAGACAGCTGGGCAACTGCAGCAGATGTAGTAAGGGTGACAGCAAGAAGGGTGCTTGGCGTGACATCTGGACAGAGGAAGGAGGAAAAGGAAACCTGGTGGTGGAATGGGGAAATACAGGAGAGTATACAGAGGAAGTGGATGGCAAAGAAGAAGTGGGATAGTCAGAGAGATGCAGAAAGTAGACAAGAGTACAAGGAGATAAGGCGCAAAGTGAAGAGAGAGGTGGCAAAGGCTAAAGAAAAGGCGTATGATGAGTTGTATGAGAGGTTGGACACTAAGGAGGGAAAAAAGGACCTGTACCGATTGGCTAGACAGAGGGACCGAGCTGGGAAAGATGTGCAGCAGGTTAGGGTGATAAAGGATAAAGATGGAAACATACTCACAAGCAAGGAGAGTGTGTTGAGCAGATTGAAAGTGTACTTTGAGAGGCTTATGAATGAAGAGAATGAGAGAGAGAAGAGGTTGGATGATGTGGAAATAGTGAATCAGGAAATGCAATGGATTAGCAAGGAGGAAGTAAGGACAGCTATGAAGAGGATGAAAAATGGAAAAGCCGTTGGTCCCGATGACATACCTGTGGAAGCATGGAGGTGTTGGTGGATCAGTTTAAAGACTTGGGATTAACGGTACAGAGTAATGGAGATTGTGAAAGAGAGGTGAAAAAGAGAGTGCAGGCAGGGTGGAATGGGTGGAGAAGAGTGTCAGGAGTGATTTGTGACAGAAGGGTATCAGCAAGAGTGAAAAGGAAGGTCTACAGTATGGTAGTGAGACCAGCTTTGTTATTTGGGTTGTGACGGGCAACCTTGGTCATTACCCAGTTTGGCAGGCGGCTGGCGTCCATTCCCAGCTGGGACGCCTCTGCATATTATATTCAGGGGGAGCTGCTCTGGACACTTCAATACCTCCCCCTGGATGCTAGATGGCTGCCCCCTGGGGTGGAGCAGTGCCTTGGTTTCCCACAGGGCAGCCTGGGAGTTGGAGTTGAGTGCCGCCCTGTTGGGTCCCGCAGGCACCACCAGGCGGTGCAGTGTTTGGGACTCGTGAGCCCATGTGGGCAGCATATACATAACACCCGGAAGTGAAGCTGGAACAGAGGAACAGAAAGATATGGAAGAAGATGATCCGCTGTTGCAACCCCTAACAGGAGCAGCCGATAGAAGAAGAAAACGAATACTCTATTTATAAATAATTACAGGCAAAATAAAGAACAATATTCCACAATAAGCATTCAGTTCAAGAAACTACTGCACATAGACAGATGTGTTCTTTCACTAAATTTATTTTCTAAGAGTTCTAAAGTTTTGTTATGCTCCTCCATAATCAACATTATCTGTCATATTGTATTTATTATAAGATTATTATAATTATAATTATTAAATTATATTATTATTATATTTAATCATTTGGAATGAGCCCTTTGACTTTATCTTTTTTAAATACAGCTTTAAGTCAATAGCAGCAGTTCACAATGTGTCTTGCTAATATTAAGATTAAGGCCACAGAATTTGATTCTAGTCTTGTCATGTGTCATTGAGGGGTTTCTCCCTTGGCTGGGGTTCAAGTTCATGCTTTATGTCTCTTTTGTTCATTATTTATTCTTTTCTTTGTGCTTGTGTGCATCTTTCTTTATTTTTGGTCTTGTCTTTGTATACAAGATGCCTAAGTTATGTTCCATGTGTTTTGTGAGTGTTCCCACAAGAAGAGGAACCACCTGTCAATAACCCCCCAGGAACTGTCCTCCAACCTATAAATATGGAGGGTCTTCCACAGTTCCTGGCAGTTTATTGTGAATGTGCTTCAGAGTTATGAGTTATTGTGTTGTGCTTAATGATTTCTTGGATTTTTTGACCTTTTGCTCCATTTTTCGACTAATCTTGGGAATTCATAGTGGGACTCTGATTTTGATTTGCCTTTAACAGGAAATGTATGGCTTATGTGCTCTTCAGAGCATCTCACTGTTAAAGAGCATTTTTTGTGAAGAATAAATATTTTTATCTATAAAGATTGTACCTGGGGTTTGGCAGTATAGCCCCTGTAGTGGCCATTTGGAAGTATCTTTGGGACTTTCTAGCATCTGGGACTTCTAGTCTACAGCAGGTCTACTATGTAGGCAAAACCTATAGTTAAGAACAAAAGAAAGGGAACAATACATATCATGGCCTTCTTTTCATTGGAAAAAGTCAAATGCTGTTCTCTCTTCTATAGTCAAAAGCAGCCAGATTTTCAAATTCATATATGGAATTATACAGGTCAGAATAAAAAAAAGAAGAAGAATCTATGTAAATTTAGTATGTAAACTTACCATCTTAAAAATAAATAAGCTAGCAGAACAAAGAAAAGGACAGATAATATGATCTAATGTCATCCTTTGGTTTTTCTTCCATAACTGAAGTCATTCTGGACTAAGTTGCCATATACTACACAAGACAAAATATTGGTGTGTGGTCTTGAATTTGAAATGTTTGAAAGTCTGAGGGCTGTAAGGCAGATAGTTGCTTGAGCGAGAGACATATTTAGTAAGAAATATAGTTGTTGGATTGTCAAATTGGGTCCAAGTTAAAATTTTCTCTATGGACAAAGAGGGAATGTGGCTATCACCACAAGGGGTCAGGTTCCCTTTCCTTCCATGGTTTCTATAAGCTGATGTGGTATACACACTCACCCAGTCAATGATTTGGTTGTTTCACCAAATAATCCACCAAGCCTCTTCTTTCTTTAATCTCATAGGGTTCTTGCCAATGTGCTAACAATTTGGAATGAGAAGTGAGAATGAGTACCATGACTCAATCACTGGCACTGAACTTGTGAAGTGTCAAGCCTTGATTTTATATTTGGGCCTGTGCTGCTTGCGACACATTCCATCTTTTCTTTTATAATGGGTCAAATGTTGTCAAATCTTTCACATAATTGTGCAGTATACTCAAGAATATTAGTGAAAGTGAGTTCCTAATCCTCCCATCCTTCCTTTATAAGATCCAAAAAACCTTGGGGTTGTCTTGCGTGAAGCAATTTAAAGGTTGAAAACCCCATGGAGGTCTGTGCGTCTTCCTGGTAAGCAAATAATATGAGGAAGAGTAACTGATCCCAGTTCCTTTCATCATCACTTAATGCATTACGCAGCATTTGTTTGAGCATCTAATTAAACTGCTTTTCTAGATCATCATTTTTATGGTGGTATACTTAGGTTTTAAAATGTTTGCAACTTTTCTGAACATGTCTGGGGTGAAAGGTGTTCCTTGGTTCATAAGGACTTCCTTAGGGATGCCAAAACACACAAAGACGTCCACCCCTATCTGCTCGAAAGGGATGTCTATTAATGGTATTGTTAGAAGAACAGCTTCCTAGTTTATTCTGTTGTGGAGAAAGCTTCAGAAAAAACGAGCAGAGTTTTCAGAAAGGCAGTCAGAATTTGGACTTTATTAGACAACATTGGAAACAATTCCTTAGCACATAAAGCCTGTCTCAGTTCAGGAAATGAGCCCTGAGTGTTCGGTGAGCCCGAAATTTATTACAATTCTTATCCCGCCTTCACAACAGTTTCCTAACATCTACAGTACAGGGTTTCTCATGATGATGACCTTGCTCAGTACCTTTTTTCATAACAATCACCTTGTGTTGTAGACCTTCTCATAACAATAATTATGACCCTGTAGACATCCCCATAATAATCTTCTTCGCAGTAGACCTTCTGATAACAAATTTCCTTCTTAGTCCACCTTCTCATAACAACCACTTTAGCTCGAAGGACATATTCACCACCTAATCACATCCTAATCCTGAGCTGTTAACGATCAATGACCTTTTGGTTAATCAATTCTTACAGTTAAGTTGGGATCAGGAGGATCCACATGTGAAAACTGGACTGCCTAATTAATAATTTAATAAATTTTTACTTGTTGTACTAGCACCCCTGTAAGGATAAAATAATAGGCAACTGTGCCAGTAAGTGGCAGTGTGCAGCTTAACTGATAAAGGCTAAGATGCAGACACCCTTGACATGGTACTTCATGGCTGCTTGAAAGAAGGGAGAAAGACAGGCCTTTGACAATTGATTCTTTAAGCTAACTAATGTGTTCTGCTGTAACATTTTTATTATTATTAGCATATTTATAGAAGAATTGGCATATGGACTTAAATGCTTAAATAAAATAAATACAGTACAGTAATCCCTCCTCCATCGCGGGGGTTGCGTTCCAGAGCCACCCACGAAATAAGAAAATCCGCGAAGTAGAAACCATATGTTTATATGGTTATTTTTATATTGTCATGCTTGGGTCACAGATTTGCGCAGATACATAGGAGCTTGTAGAGAGACAGGAACTTTATTCAAACACTGCAAACAAACATTTGTCTCTTTTTCAAAAGTTTAAACTGTGCTCCATGACAAGACAGAGATGACAGTTCCGTCTCACAATTAAAAGAATGCAAACATATCTTCCTCTTCAAAGGAGTGCATGTCAGGAGCAGTGACTGTCACAGAGATAGAGAGAAAAGCAAACAAATCAATAGGGCTGTTTAGCTTTTAAGTATGCGAAGCACCGCGGCACAAAGCTGTTGAAGGCGGCAGCTCACACCCCCTCCGTCAGGAGCAGACAAAGAGAGAGAGAGAGAGACAGAGTTTGTTTTTCAATCAAAAATCAATGCGTGCCCTTCGAGCTTTCAAGTATGCGAAGCACCGTGCAGCATGTCGTTTCAGTAAGCAGCTGCAACAAAGATAGCAACGTGAAGGTAATCTTTCAGCATTTTTAGACGAGCATTCGTATCGTCTAGGTGTGCGAACAGCCCCCCTGCTCAATCCCCCTACGTCAGGATCAGAGAAAGTCAGCGCAAGAGAAAGAGAAAAGTAAGCTGGGTAGCTTCTCAGCCATCTGCCAATAGCGTCCCTTGTATGAAATCAACTGGGCAAACCAACTGAGGAAGCATGTACCAGAAATTAAAAGACCCATTGTCCGCAGAAACCCGCGAAGCAGCGAAAAATCCGCGATATATATTTAAATATGCTTACATATAAAATCCGCGATGGAGTGAAGCCGCGAAAGGCGAAGCGCGATATAGCGAGGGATTACTGTATATATACATACAGTGTATATATATATATATATATATATATATATCTATACTGACTGACTGACTATATATATATATATATATATATGTGCGTGCCAATGTAAAAGCCTTCAAAAACCGACAGCAGCACCGTTAAGCACAGCAGCATACTAGCCTGACTTGTCGGCACAGAGGCCAAGCTTTTGCTCACTTCACAAGCATCTTTGTGCAGGGAAATGTCCCTAACCTTCAATATTCAATTCTTAAGACCCTATGTGGCTTAGGCTTAACTAGGTATCATAATGCATTTTATTTTAACTTTATTGCCCAAAGTATTGATGAGTTCTAATAGATCCAAATGCCATTTAAGTGCCTGTATGTTTATGCGCTAGCTTGAGTGCTTATCAGGTACTTACACAGGCAAAGGCCATGAATGCAGTTTGTTTAGTCTTCTGTCAGTGAGAAGCTCAGCACCTGCGTTTCCAAAACAAAATCTGCCTGCTTGCTTCTTCAGAGAACATAACATCCTTGACTCAAAGAAGTTCAAAGCAAAGAAAGTGAAAAGGCAGGCATGCTAGGGCCCTTCTGCTGAAATAAATGGTGTCCTTTTAAAGCTGCCTTAACACTAAAACTAATAATAAAGCAAATTGATCCTTAATCGAAATTCTCAACAATTCCAGGCCAAACAAATTGGAGCTTCATCCTCTGTAATGTATTATCAGCACCGAGGTGGGCTTCTAAGAGGTGGGTGTGTGCACCAGTTCACAAACTTTTGACACTAACAACAGGGATCTCACATTCCCTCATGTTCAGCTATACAACATAACAAGTGATTTTTTTAAGGCCCGTTTCAACCACAAGTGGGTTTGGAGAAATAAAAGCCTGAGAGGCTAAGGGCACGGGCTCACAGACCACTCATTTAATTCAGTTAAATATAGTTTAATTCTGTTCCTTCTACAGGTTTACCAGTTCACTCATCTCCAGAAACTCTGCCAACTACGTCTCTGTAAGAAATACAAAAGAGAAAATAAGAAGAGATGGGGCACCATTAGACAAACCCATATATAATTATGACAAAACAAAAAGTTGTTTTACAGAGAGCACCTTTTCAGATGGGAATCAACAATCAGACTGACTCAAGATGGTTGTGGAACCCAGAGTGGAAGAAGCAGGCTCAGGTGGTTGTGACCTGGAAGTGGAATGTGACATATATATATATATATATATATATATATATATATATATATATATATATATATATATATATATATATATTGTAAGAAGAATGAGACATTATAAACAGTTGGAGCAGCCACCCGTATATTATATTCTCGGCTGCAAAATTGCTTTTTTGTAGCACAATGTGCTTAGGTCAGAGTTCAGAACAGAACTGCCTCTACTGAGGCAAGATGGCAGTTTTAAAGGCCTGGAAGGGAAATTACATCATTGGTGCAGGAACTGGGAGTGGCGTCCTCGTGCCTGGAAGTGACGTCATCCTTGGGGCCCGCAGCAGGCGGGATTTCCCGGGAAAGGTCTGCAAGGGACTGAAAGAGATAGTCAGTACACTCCGCTGCCCCCTGGCCTGGCGTAGAATTACTAGTATTTAGGCCCTTCAGCTGTTTCCCATGTGCACGTGTGTGACAATATATACTGTATATATCAAGTTCTTAGTGAGGTCTGTAGGAAGGCATGGTTTGGCAACAGAAGTGGGTGGAGTTCTAGTTGGGCTTCTCATCCTATGGTCTATGGAAGAGGGAGAAAAGACATTAGGGCAGTTCATCAACCCCTAACTCTGCATCTTATTCTCAGTTAAGCCCTTAGACTGCCTCCGGTGTGTGTGTGTGTGTGTGTGCGTGTGCGTGTGCGTGTGTGTGTGTGTGTGTGTGTGACAATACATACCTTTTTGTTGTATTCATTTGACTTCTTAACATTATTTGGGTTCAGGGATGCCTCATTGTTTCCCACTATTCACAACTAGTGTAGCTGTTAGTATGTTATAGATAGATAGATAGTGTCACGCACGAGCGCTTGGGGAACAGTTGATCGACCCGGTTTGCTGCGTAAAATGCCCCGCGGGGGGACAACGGCAGTGTACTAATCTTTTTCTCTTTACTTCCTTAGAAAGGCAGAGACGGCGCAACCGTAAAGAGGGCACGGATGGCTCTAGAAAGCACACACTTCCGGGTTCATTCCTTCCCTCTGCTGACCCATGATGACGTCATGCTCCCAGAATCCACCACGACTCTTCCCAGCATCCCTCACGTTAATTTCCTGTCCGCAAGCATAAAATGTCCGTCCTCCCTCCCTTCAGTGTCTTTTGAGTTTATGCAAACAAAACTGACAATTTACTTTACAGTATACGGGGCTAAAAACCCCAAAACTTTATCGTTGTTTCTGTCCTTATTCCACAGTGGCGTAGTCAGCAGGATACAAACAGTCCGGAAAGATGACAGAAGGACAGGACTTGAATGCGGTCCTCAACACCCTGGTCGCGGAGCTCCAGACCGTCAAGCTCGAGCAAGCAGCGTCCAAGACAGAGCTCGCGGATACGAGGAGGCGGCTGGCAGCGGCAGAAGCAGTAAGGCAGGAGCCCGCGAGGCCTCCACCCCCTCCGATGTTAGCTCTCATGGAGGATGACGACATAGAGTCGTATCTCTCCATATTCGAGCGAACAACCAACCGAAATCAGTGGCCGCGGGCGGAGTGGGCGTCCATCTTGGCACCTTACCTAAAAGGGCCCACACAGTGAGCTTATCATGACCTTCCCGAGGAGGAAGCCGCCCAGTACGACCTCCTGAAGGCCGAAATACTGTATATCAGTGCTACGGAGTGACCTCCGGCCAGCAGGCACGTGTCTGGCGACACTGGCGCTTTGACTCCACACTCCTGGCTAGGGCCCAGGCCTTTGAGTACTGGGGTAAGCTAGGGCGCTGGCTACGGCCAGATAAAAACCAGGCTCGCCAGGTGGTAGAGCAAGTGGCTTGTGAGGGTCTCATATATGTGATGCCAGATTATCTCGCCCAACAGCTCCGGAGGCACCCGTTTAAAGATATGAATGGTCTTCTGGAGGTTCTAGAGAGACAACTGGCGGTGACCCAAGTCGGGGGGTCTGATGGTTCCAGTCGTGGGTCCCAGCTGGGACGGGCCGCAGTCTCCGAGCCCACTTGCCGCGCTACGGAGGTTCCGGCCAAGCCAAAAGAACGGAAACTCGCGCGACCGCGCTGTTTCAAGTGCGGGGAGCCGGGACACATGCTGCCAGCTTGCCCTCTCAACCAAGAGCCCATGGACTGCAGCTGGACGCAAGAGGATAGGTACTGTGCACTGTCTAATCCCCTTGCGGTCACAAATACGGGAGTGGTGTTGTTGAATGGGCACTTGGTGGTGGCGATGTTTGATTCCGGGAGTAACATCACCATTGTTGCTCGCCGTTATGTCCTACCGCGACAATGGCTCGCTCAACATTTGGGTGTTAAGTGTGTGCACGGGAAGACCAGGACTTATAGGTCCGCAATGTGTTACATCTCCTGGGAAGGGACTTTTAAACAGCTGGTGGTCGCTGTGATGCCGGAGCCCTTCTTTCCAGTTATCTTGGGATGAGACTGGTCGGAAACTAAAAGCGGTAGGACTGTCACCACTCCTATTCCTAGACTAGGTCTGGTTATGGAGGGTCAGGGGGCCCTCCCGGCTGTTCCCACGCCGTGCACTTCGACAATTTCTGATGACGTAGAGGGTACGGGGGAGCCCTCTTCAGCGCCGGACCACGACCCGGAACTGTATCTGGGTGGGGTTCCGGGGTGGTCGGGTGCTCCCACAGACCCAATAGCTGATGCACTCGCCGGCTTGGACACTCAGTATCAGTCTACGCCAGCGTCATTTAAACATGAACAATGGAACGATGATTCCTTGAAGTTTGCCAGGAATGCTATTGTGTCCGCTGATGACATATCGTCTATGGCTTCCACACCACACGGACCCTTCTTTGTAATCCTAACGGATCAGGGTACACCCTTTACCTCGGATACGTTCAGGGAGGTTGCCAAGCTACTCCAGATTAAGCATCTTAAGGCATCCGTCTATCATCCCCAGATGGATGGACTGGTAGAACGCTTCAACCAAACACTGAAGCAGATGCTCCGCAAGGTAGTCAGAGCGGACAGTAGGAACTAGGACCAGCTTTTACCACTGGTGCTTTTCGCTTATAGGGAAGTGCCGCAGGCCTCCACAGGGTTTTCCCCATTTAAGTTATTATACGGACAGCCTATTAAAAGAAGGCTGGGAAGTGGAGGCAATTTCCTCCACCAACCTACTGGAGTATGTCGCACAGATACGCGATAGATTGGAAAAAATCATACCCTTACTTAAAGACCACATGTCTAGGGCTCAAGCAGCGCAGGTCTGGAATTATAACCGGAATGCCTCCTTAGGCGAACTTCAGCCAGGGGATCATGTAATGGTACTTCCTCACAGGTGGCGCAGTGGTAGTGCTGCTGCTTTGCAGTATGAAGATTGTGGGTTCGCTTCCCGGTTCCTCCCTGTGTGGATAGCGCTTTGAGTACTGAGAAAAGCGCTATATAAATGTAATGAATTATTAATGAATTATTATTACTTGTGCCCACCTCACATTCTAAACTGTTGGCTCATTAGCAGGGCCCGTACGAAGTTAAAGAGAGAAAAGGACTCATTGATTATTTGGTGAGTCAGCCAAATCGTCGGCCGAGTGAGAGAGTATATCACATCAACCTGCTGACGCCATGGAGAGACAGGGAAAACGAACCTCCTCCCGTCCCCGCTCTCTCCCTTTTCTCAGAAAAAACACCCCTTAACTTCGGCACCAATTTGTTGTCCCACCAAAGACAGGAGCTCGAAAGAGCAATCCTGTCCGTCCCAGAGGTGGTCAGCGAGGCACGTGGCCGGACCTCGTTGATTCAGCATGACATTGTGACAGACCCGGGTGTGGTTGTCAGGAAACGACCCTACCGCCTCCCTGAGGCGAAACGTGCTGAAGTGGAGCTAGAGGTTCAACATATGTTAGACATGGACATCATCGAGGAGAGCCATAGCCCCTGGTCCAGTCCTATCGTCCTTGTATCCAAACCGGACAGGTCGTGGAGATCTTGCAACGACTTCAGACGCCTTAAAAAGGTCTCGAAGTTCAACGCATATCCCATGCCCCGGGTGGATGAGCTCCTGGAGAGGCTGGGGACGGCCCGTTATCTGACTACTCTTGACATGACGAAGGGGTATTGGCAAATTCCCTTAACGGCATCCGCGAAAGAGAAGACTGCTTTTAGCACCCCTAGTGGTCACTGGCATTATAAGGTACTCCCATTTGGACTGCACGGGGCGCCAGCGACCTTTCAACGTCTGGTGGATCGAGTGCTATGGCCCCACCAGTCCTATTGTGCCGCCTACCTGGATGACGTAGTCATCTATTCCAGCACCTGGGAGGAACATGTAGTGCAGGTTTACACTGTTCTCCTGACGCTAGCGAAGGCTGGGCTTTGTATCAACCCCCGCAAGTGTTACTTTGGGATGAGCGAAACCCGATATTTGGGATACCTAGTAGGAGGGGGACTAGTGAAACCACAGTGTACCAAAGTGAAAGACATCCTGGAATGGCCCTGTCCGATGCATCAAGAAACAGGTGCAAGCCTTCTTAGGAGTAGCCAGGTACTACCGCCAGTTTGTGCTCCCGCTTCTCTGAGAGAGCAGCACCCTTGACGAACTTAACAAAGAAAAGGGCCCCTTTATATGTGGTGTAGACCGAGGAAACGGAACGAGCATTCAGTGACTTGAAACGGGCCCTTACCTCGGCACCTATATTAAGAACTCCTAACTTCTCGTTACCTTTTATTCTCCAGACCGATGCTTCAGACACAGGTTTAGGTGCCGTGCTGAGACAAAGCTTCGATGGTGTCGAGCATCCCGTGAACTACCTGAGCCGGAAACTGCTGGACTGGGAGACAAGGTATGCGGCGGTGGAGCGGGAAGCCTTGGCCATCAAAGGGGCAGTAACCCACCTACGGTACTACCTGTTGGGCCAAGAGTTCACCTTAGTGACGGACCATGCCGCCCTCCAGTGGATGGCCCTTCATCAGGATTCGAATCCTCGAGTCACCAGGTGGTTTTTGGACCTACAGCCGTTTAAGTTTATTGTCGTTTATCGCCGGGGCTCCCTGCAAGCCAATGCTGATGCTCTCTCCCGGGTACACGACCTCTCGGTTCGGGTCGCCCGACCAGATGGGTCTGGGCTAACGGGGGGGTATGCACGAGCGCTTGGGGAACAGTTGATCGACCTGGTTTGCTGAGTAAAATGCCCCGCGGGGGGACAACGGCAGTGTACTAATCTTTCTCTCTTTACTTCCTTAGAAAGGCAGAGACGGCGCAACCGTAAAGAGCGCCTGGATGGCTCTAGAAAGCGCACACTTCCGGGTTCATTCCTTCCCTCTGCTGACCCATGATGACGTCATGCTCCCAGAATCCACCACGACTCTTCCCAGCATCCCTCACGTTAATTTCCTGTCCGCCAGCATAAAATGTCCGTCCTCCCTCCCTTCAATGTCTTTTGAGTTTATGCAAACAAAACTGGCAATTTACTTTACAGTATACGGGTCTAAAAACCCCAAAACTTTATTGTTGTTTGTGTCCTTATTCCACAATAGATAGATACTTTATTAATCCCAAGGGGAAATTCACATGTTCTGTTTGTATATTTGAAGGGATCGACAATTGTGTTGTTTTTAAACTTTTTCTGTGGTTGCTTATTTTGGAACATGGAGCTAGAAATAAGACTGTTGTTTTTTACTCCAACAAAATGTGTTAATATCACAAAGTATAAATATAGAAAGTGATAATATCACTGTAACTAGATAGACAGTACCTGTTAGACATGTATGAAGGACTTTGTGATAAGACAAAGGTAACTGAAGTTGCAAATGTTTTACTTCTACTGCTGCCTGGAAGAATGTGGTAGTAAAGCAATGCTCAAGATAATAACTACAGTAAACGAGAGCCTGACAGAAATTTCAAGAACACAACAGCTAATGACAATGAAGGTTGCACAACTCTTAATCTCATCCTCTTGTATCTGGAAAAGCACAGAGAGTGAGGTGGCCATCTAAAAGGCTTATTCGTTGGCATTCCTGTGTTACCAGTAACTACCTCGTATATTGATCAAATATTAATTTTGTTGTTCATGTGTTGTTTGTAGACTTGCATTATAACTTCACTTATTTTGTGCTAATAAGGGACAGGAAATATTTATTGCATCAATAGTCAATCAGCACTTAGAATCTCCTGTTAATGTATATGTGATTTTTTTAAATTTATTTTTAAAGTGTTTTTGATTACTTCTCTCAGTACTGCATTAATGTGTAGTATTTTTTTCTTTTTCTGTATTTTATAGTTAATTTTATTTGTCTTGTCATTTCTGTTCTGATCCAGTTCTTGGAGCGAGCTTCTGCTGATGGGCTAGAGTGGTCTTTTTTCTTAACAGCAGTCCCGTTCTTATTTTGAGGTTTGTGACCCCTTCAAATTAAAAGCAAGAAAGTGACCACACGTCTGGCACTATTTTGTGTTTGTATATGTGAGTAGCACTTACGGTTTGCAAATTCTAGTTTGCTGTATTGTAATAGACTGAATTCAAATGAAATGAATCTGTGGTTTTATATGAACATCATCTGAAATAAAAAAAAAAAAATCTTTCCTAACTTAAAATGTTTTCAACTAATGTGTGCACCTATATCAGTTACTTACAGTGATGAAGTCATCTATCTCCAGAAACAGAGAAGGGTCTTTCTTTATCTTAACAGTTTAAAGTAATAGAATGGCAAGCAAAGCATACAGTAAGTGCTGCTAGACACACATGGCTTAGCAAGTGCCCTGGTGCCAGACGTTGAACTAAATTTACATTCAGTACTGAAAATGTTACATCTGGCTGATGTAAGGAATTATTGGTGTATAAACTGTTTTTAACACAGCATTTGAAAGAAATGTGTAATGTTGTTACTCTTGACAAGTAAATAATCTAATTTAATGACCAACACCCAACTCAGAATTCTGCTGTCTGCGCCTTGACCTGAACAAGTGATATGACCATGTTAGCTCTCAGATGGCTCATCTATAATGACTTTATGTCTTATATTGAATCATCTTGGAAAGTCTTCTACTGACTTAAATAGCTGTATGTTGACAACCAGGGAGAAAGCTGGCATCTTCTGTCAGTTTCATTGAGCTGTGTGGTTTGACTTTGTGAACTCCCTTGCAAGGATTATTGTTGAGTCTTTGCCTTGACATTTAAAACCAGACAGAAGAACAACCTGTTTTCTGTTTGTAATTGTTGTCCCTTCGTTTTCAAATTTTTTCTGTCCTGAGTACTCCTTAACACAGCACTGTCATTTATATAGTACTAGCTGTGTAAGCCCATGCTGTAAAAAGCCCAGGATCCTAGAAGCCATGGCTTCTGGCACTTCAATCAATCAGTCGCATCAGTTGTGCATTAGCGGCTAAGCAAGGTTCTCTTTGGTTTCGTTTTACCGTCATGCTCTCCTCCGTTGTCTATCAGTGGCTAAGTGAATTTGTCTCTTTTCTCGGCTGTTTCATATTGGCAACAGAGTCGCTTTCTTTGAACTTCATGCTGTTAACTTGCACTTCCAGGCTGCCTCACACTTCCAGGCCAGACAGACAGACAGACGCACACACTTCCACGTGTAGACGTTTATAATAGTATATTAACTTAGGATGTGGTGAGAGTGAACATGCAGGTGATGGGTGTAACAGAGCAAAATGCAGAAGACAGGAAGATATCGATAAAGATGATCCGCTGTGGCGGGAACATCCGAAAGAAGAAGAAGAAGATTAACTTGGGATGCTAGGTGTTAGAGGACTTCCCTATAACTATCAATTTTCTATATTCAGTTACTTTGCTTATTATTTATGATATACACTCCTGAAGTTATGCAGTTTGCATGTATATGATTTGTAATACTCCTTTTGATACTTGCTACGTGCTTATTAGACCTCTCTCTGATGCATTAACACTAAGTACATTCAGGCAACAAATAATTTATCAGAAGTGTCTCAAGAAACACAACGGGGACCTTGGTCATTACCCAGTGTGGCAGGCGACTGGCGTTTATGCTCAGCCGGGACGCCCCTGCACACTTTATTCAGGGGGAGCAGCCCTGGACACTGCAATACCTCCCCCTGGACGCTAGATGGCTGCCCCCCTGGGGTGGAGCAGTGCCTCGGTTTCCCACAGGGCTCCCTGGGAATTGGAGTTGAGTGTAGCCCTGTAGGGTCCCGCAGGCACCACCAGGGGTGCTGTGTTTGGGACTCCTGGGCCCATGTGGGCAGCATATGCATCACACCCGGAAGTGTAGCCGGAACTCGGTGATCAAACACCTGGAGCACTTATGGGTGAACTATAAAAGGAACCAGCGACCACAACTCAGGGGCCAGAGTCGGGTGGAGGAGGACAAGGTTGCCTGGGAGGAGGAGTGGTGGTGCCAGAGAGTTGTGCTTGTACTTGTGTGCTTAAAACTTGGGACTGTGTTGTGTCTGTTTGTTACAGGGAAGGCGTAGCCCACAGACGAAGAAAAATAAACAGTTTATTTATTTTACATGTGCTTCCCATGTCTAATCTGTGTCGGGTCAGACGCTATACAGCGTCCATTCTTACACTAGTCAGGATGCCTGCTGGATGGAAGGAGTGGGGTTGAGAGCATCTACAAGATACTACCTCCCCTGGGATGCTGGAGGGCAGCCCTCCTGGGCGGCTGTGGCACCATGGATTCACGCAGGGTACACTGGGAGTTGGAGTGTAGCACAGTCCTGTTGGTTCCGTGGTGGCCACCAGGGGGAGTAGCAGAGCCCTCTCTAGGGCTTTCACCACACCTGGGGGTGATTCCAGGTCTGATCAATGAGGTACCTGGAACATTCACAGGGTCTGCTTAAAAGGAACCGCCTCACTCCATTCAGGGAGCCAAAAACTGGAGGAGGTGGACAAAGCTTGCTGGGAGAGGAGTGGAGGCGAAGAAAAAGAGAAGTAAAGCACTGCATTTTGGTGCTTTTGCTTATTTGGATTGTGCTGCTGTGGGGAGCGAGGAAAACTGCTTCCCCATGGAAATAAAATGTGTTGTGTGCTACACTTGTGTCTCTTGGCCTGTTTGTGTTTGGTTAGGGCCGCTGTACGTGCCCCGGTGGTCCACACAATACACCAGCATAATGCCTCACTGTGGCTATAACTGCCAAGTCAGAAGCTTTCATTCTTTTTAGTTTTCTTTCTTTTTAGTTATTCTGGTGTATATTTGAGAGAGGCTTGTTGTTTATCATACTATAATAATAATTTTTATTTATTTATTCATTGATCTTTGATAAAAAGCTAAATTTCTTCCTGGGGACAAGTAAAGTTCTATTCAGCTATCTATGTGTGATACTATACTTTATTCCTGTTTGATATTTAACGCTAGAATCCCTGAAGCCTATGAAAAAACTCATAATCCCGGCCCACCATAAATCCCTTCGCACCTCTCTATTAGTGTCTTTTGTTTTGTAAGTGTGTCGATCAGCACAAGCAGCAAGCAGCCTGCTGTCCCATTCCCCCGTCTTGACGGAGCTCAACTCGGGCAAAAAGTTCTCCCAGCTCAAGCCAAGACTCCTTATCTGTGTGTGAGCTGCCTGGAGTTGTACAGGGTAAATAATACAGTATATCATTATTTGGAATATATGCATTTCATGCTTGTTCCATGTCTACAAAGATCTAGGTAAGTGTAGGATGAAAGGAAATGCGAGAAATGCACGGGCAGGCGCATGATAATGGTGTATGTGCCTAAAAAGAAAAAGCCTTTGATTTCAGTCTGTAACAGCCTGTGCAAAGTTTTGCTACCTGTAAAAGATATTGCTGAAGGGGTGTAAGCAGACACACAAACTCTGGTGAATCATGTTTGCTTGGTATCTTGTTGACACTTGAATTTTTTGCTATTCAGTTTAATCCTTAAATAAAAGCACACTTGTTTTGTTATACCTTAGAGGTAGTGTTCATTTTATATTCCAGTAACCACTTGAATGAGATTGAATCTGTCTCTGCCTCTCTCACACACGTTCACACACACATTCATACATGAAAACATCACTATTTGAAAACGTTATGCCATTTGAACACGAGTTGTCATTTGAACATGTTTTTTTTTCGATCTTGCCTGTACTCCATGGCATAGTGTTGGAGTTGTGGGCATCCAATGAAACATTATAAAATATGTACGTATAATGTTGTTACAGTTTACAAATAGTTAATCGCACTTAATGATTAATTTATTTTTCAGGTAGTGTAGTGGCAGCCAAAGCCCTTTTTTAAATGCCTGTTTTTAGAAATGGATTAATGAACAGTATGCACTGTAGCTTACAGTGAGACAGTTTATGCATAATTATGAACTGATTTTTAACAAATAATAATAATAATAATCTGCAGGAACAAACAATTTATCTAGATATAATAAATACCTGTTCATACAAGAAATACAGTTTAGACTGAAAAAATGTAAATGTAGAATAGGGAATACTATATTATATAAGTATACTAGATACTATACTATATACTGTATACTATATAAATAACAGTGGTGTTTCAATGAATACTCGGCATAGAATAGGAAATAGGGGGGTTATATCCTTAAAAATTGCAACCAAATCCAAGCCATAGCAGATAGTTAACTATACAAATACCGTGAGTTCCAACAGCAAAAATCTATACAATACAAACAAATTAAATTTTAAACAAAATAGAAATATATTCTTATACATCGCATCTTTCACAAATGCTCAAAACACACCTACATGTATGCCACACAACTGGAGCCATCAATATGTACACCACACCAATACTCATGTATTCCATTGCAGTTATACATTGGTGACAAACAGACTTACAATGCCTCAGATAATAATATGCTGTCCATAGGTGGTAAAATGGCATGTCACTGATACAGAAAGAGTCTTCAGCCCCACCTGGAAGTGCAATTGGGACCAGGTGGTCAAGCACCTGGAACACTTCCGGGTGGACTATAAAAGGGGTCAGGCACCACTCCACAGCCAGAATCTGGAGGAAGAGGACGACGTTGCCTGGGAGGAGTGATGATGCCAAGGTGGAGAGTTGTGTGTTGGTCAGTGTTCAGTGCCTTGGGACTGTGTTGTGGCTGGGGGGTTCACGGGGAAGACATGCCCTCCAGCTGAAGAAAAATAAAAGTATTTGTGATTTTACACGTGCCTCTGCATCAGTCTGTGCCGGGCTTGGTGCTATATAGCGCCTTATTACAGTTGTTAATAATACAAAATAAGCATCCTTGCCCAATGACAATTAATACATTTAATCTAATGTGTTATCATGTAATTTGGTGACGAGTGCACTGACACAATGAGAGAGCAAATATTAAGAACTGGCTCTATAACACAAACTAGAAGAAGATATATACAAACCATATTATAAGTACACCTGACCTCACAACAATATTGGAAAATGCCACACATGAACATGAATATACTGGGATAGAACTGTACTGACAGACAAAACTAACCACCATAATAGCCCAGAACCCTTATAGTCAAAGAAAAATAAAACTACATCAAATAATGACATCACAATACCAAACACACATAATGTACATAATACACACACAAATAAAACACAGGAGTATACAGGACTGAGTGGAGGAATATGCTGCTTGTGGAGAATGGACTTGAATGGTGATCATTCTGCCAATTATTGTATCCAGCACTGTTGCCATCCAACACACACTACACAAAAGCCTTCAGACATTACATATAGACCAATATACATACATAAAACTAAAGCAAGCAACCATTTTAAATATTTGTTACATAGTGAGGAAATTCCTTAACAAAAGCACAATACTCTTAAACGTATATATGTATACACAACACATAAAACTGCCCTGTGTCCAGGCCTAGACCTGATATATGAGGTAGCAATGGGACTGTCCAAAAATAAATGTTGAATAATAATAATAATATATTAGGACGACATGATGGTGCAATGGTACCTCTGCTGCCTCAAAGTAAGGAGACAAGGGTTTGCATCCCAGGTCCTCCCTGTATGGAGTTTGCATGTGTTCCCTGTGTCTGCATGGGTTTTTTCAAGGTGCTCTGGTTTCACCACACTGTCCACAGACATTCGGGTTTGGGTGACTGGTGATGCTAAATTGTCCCTAGTGTGTATCTGATGTGTGTGTGTGTGTTTGTGCCCTGTTCTGGGTTTGTTCCTGTCATGCAACCTATGCTATCTAGGATAGGCTCCAGCACCCCCCACAACCCTGGTATGGATTAAGTGGGTTAGAAAATGACAATATAATACATACAATACAATACAATTCAATTTATTTTTGTATAGCCCAAAATCACACAAGAAGTGCCGCAATGGGCTTTAACTGGCCCTGCTTCTTGACAGCCCCTCAGCCATGACTCTCTAAGAAGACAGGGAAAAACTCCCAAAAAAACCCTTGTAGGGAAAAAATAGAAGAAACCTTGGGAAAGGCAGTTCAAAAAGAGACCCCATTTCCAGGTAGGTTGGGCGTGCAGTGGGTGTCAAAAGAAGGGGGTCAATGCAATACACAGAACAGAACAAATACAGTATAAAAATAAGAAAATTACAAGTATGGACCAGAATTTAACAGTAGATAATATCACATAATATGATTTGAATTTATTTACATATGTTGCATAATTTATTATTATTATTATTATTTTCCTTTTAACTTTTCTATTTATTACATTTTTTTTCAGTTAAAGATATTGAATAATAATAAAGAACTAAAGCAAAACCTAGAAAACCATCAACCATATCCAAAGCTCTCTGCAATTATTTTTTAAGGTTCACTGCTATGTTACATCAATTAGAGGTTTATTTCACAAATGATAAACAGTTCAACAAGCGTATCTTAAAGTAATTATAAATGGTGTTACAGTCAATTGAGAAACAAAGAATAAAACTGACCAGTCATTGTCTTCTTTCCTTTCTACATCAAGACTACTGTTCATGCATAATATCGTCCAAGCAGGAATAAAATGATTTTTCCAAAGTACTATAAATAGAGCCTCTTAATATTAAGATTCGGCTATTTTTTATTGCAAAATGAGGGTATGAACTGTGATAACAGACCCTCATTAAACCTTCTATTTAGTCTGCAAAACTCAATACCCTTGAAATGATAGTTTTTTTGTATTATCAAAGCCAGTCATATGTTATGATGATAATTCCAGCAATTATAACACTAATCCCACAATTATTTTTCAGACAGGGGAATATATTCTGTTAATTTATGAATTATCCTCATTATTTTATTTTTTACTCTGGATTCCTTTTTTAGTAATGCATAAAATAAAATTTGATAAAATTCATCATGCTGTTGTTAGGATAATCTCACCACTACTCAACATAGAACTCCTTTGCAGGAGGCCTTGATATAGGGAATTGCCTGGGATTTAATATCACCTAGTTCATTGAGCCTGCATTATTCTCTGCAATACAATATCATGACAGGAAATTCAGGAATGCTGGTAATTATCTTTAGTAATTTATCTTTACCAGGCTTCTACCCCTGTAGCTTTTTTTTATAAACTTAAAGCTACTGTAAACTAAGAATAAAGCTACATTTTCACCGTGCCGCCAGAATATAACTAAACAGTTTGAATTATATAAAAAAAACTAGGGGGCACCGTCCCCTGCTTGCTTCGCTCGCCCACCCCCGGGTTTGGTTTACCGGATATACAATTTAAAGAGATTGTTATTTTCATGGGAATTGTTACATATGCATTATTTTCACTTTTACTTTAAAACTTTTGTAAAAACAATACTTGTCCTTTATTTCTGGCCCTGGGCGTGGTTAAATCTCTTTCTCGCAGGACGTATAACGCTGCTCGCGTTGTGGAGGGGTATGGGGGGGCGGCTGAACGCATGCTAAGGAGATGCCATCGGATCATCTGCTGTCTTTCTGTTGCTGCTGCTGCTGTCGCGCTGCCCGTCGATCATTTTAAAGCCTGTACAGCAGCTGTTCTTTAGCCACTTCGCGTCTCTGCCACTCACGTTGTGAAGGGGGTTGGGGGATATAGGGTGGCTGAACACATGCAAAGAGAAGCGGTTGGATCATCTGCTGACTTTCTGCTGCTGGCAAGCTGTGTGTTTTGCTTGTTGCTTGTTGTTGTTTTAAGAGCTGGGAGCAAGTTAAAGTGTCTCTCATGGGACTTCAGATTGTCTTCCGAGAAGATCACGTCTCATCTCCCTAGTCTCCCTCCCAAAGATTTTTTTTTTATAATGGGGAGACAATTAACTCTGGACATCTATACACTTTTGGTATTGAATTTACTGCTGACAACAGACCAGAAAGTGAACTGCTTGTGACTATACAGTGTAACCTCTGCTAACCTGTCATTCCTTGTAATGGTAACCTTATATATTACTGTGTAGCAACGTTGTATTTATAGCATGCTACATTATATCTACTTAAATATCTGTATATAATATACTGTACATTAAACACTAGTGTTGATTGGCAAAATATGGCAGAATATGCTGTGTTAGCCAATGACCTTGATTGCTGAATAAATTCTCTATGCAGCCGGATTAAACAAAACTGCTTTTTACCAAAACCATCATTTCATCACAGAGCTGTGGCAGCAAATATTGGATGGGACAGCTCCTTCACTATATAAAGCTGATCCTAGTAGTAGCCTAAAATTAGCAGATAACAAGTAAATACATTAAAAACATAAAAAACATACACCGAAAGACACTGGAAATGTGTTGATGTATTTGTGCCATAAAGATAATGCGTTTTTATGTGGACTTGATGTGACCTGCAAATAATATGTGAGCCTAACCAATCAATATAGTGTTATCCAGATTGCTATGCAGTTGATACAAACAGGAAGGAGTGAAGAATCTATGTGCTTTGGTTTTGCGCTTATTAGTAGGAGCAACAGTGAATGAGAAAAGTTTCAGGGAAAGAAAAAACAAGCTGGACTTTTCCATTCAAGAGAGGTGAGTAACTGCAATTGATCTCTGGGGGGATCAAGCCTTAGTAAAATCATGCTTCCTGTTTGCCACTGTCTGCACAAAATGTTATTGTTCCGATATTTAATTCTATTAATTTTAGCTCATGTAGGCATGGTAGTGCAGTGGTTGGCACTGCTGCCTCACAGCTGAGGTCACATTTGTAGCCAGA
Source organism: Erpetoichthys calabaricus (assembly GCF_900747795.2). NCBI lineage: Eukaryota > Metazoa > Chordata > Cladistia > Polypteriformes > Polypteridae > Erpetoichthys > Erpetoichthys calabaricus. The sequence goes on along the minus strand of NC_041408.2, from coordinate 47,251,492 downwards.
ATAATTGGTGAAGCGTGGTTGGCAGATGCATCCTTACTTGTCAGGGACACATAAACAGACTGTAGCACCATTATAATCCATTCAAAACTAGTTCAGTTTCCCCTTCCCCATTGACTTCAATGCATTTCACTGATTTTGACTGAATATTTCTGCAGTGTTGTATTAACTCGAGGTAGAAGTGATTTCAGTTGGGTTCACTCATCAGCAGTAAACTCCCATCTACATTGTTATCATTTACTTTAACTTTAAATTCTTGTGTTTCATTAGTCACATTGGTTACCCGTGTCATTTAGAATTGACTTTAAAATACTGCTTATGGTTTACAAATCCTTAAATGATTTTGTTCCATCCTATATCTCAGAATGTCTTTCTCCTTGCACTCCAAATCGTAACCTTAGATCTTCAAATGAATGTCTGATTATAATTCCAAGAGCTAAACTTAAAAGAAGTGGTGAGGTATCCTACTGCTGTTATGTACCTAAAATATGGAATAGATGACTGATAGAAATTCACCAAGCTAATACGATGGAGCACTTTAAAAAACTGCTAAAAACTCATTATTTTAATATGGCTTTCTCATAGCTTCATTTTAGTGTAACTCTGGTATTCTGTATATGCATTTAATTATCTCTTTTTTCATGGCTCCAAAATCTGTACTAACCCCTACTTTCTCTGCTGTTCTTTTACTGGTTTTCTGTGGTGGCGCAAGCACCATGCAGTCCATACATTGATGGATTAAAGGCCAGTGGTCCACATGACCATCATTAGATAATTTATAGCCTTGGGACCCCTGCAGATTTAGTTTTTTCTGTCCGCCCTGGCCATCGGACCTTACTTTATTCTTTGTTAATTAGTATTGCCTAATTTTTATATTTTTTCTTTTGTCTTTCTTCATCTTGTAAATCACTTTCAGCTACATCATTTGTATGAAAACGTTGTGAGAGATGGCCTGCACCCCCAGGCCACTAAATGGAGTCCTCCCTGCAACATGGAGGTGCCCCGGATCCCCGCAGGGCATCATGGAAAATGGAGTTCGGCTTCACAGCCCTGCTGGATATCGTGGGTGCCGCCAGGGGACGCTGCAGGGAGGCACAGGGATTGTTATTTTCCCTATAGCCCGGAAGTACTCTCTAGTCACGGGGACGGAAGAACTGAAGTACTTCTGGGCTGAAGAAAAATAAGAGTTTCCATCTGACCCGGAAGTGCTATGGAATCACATGGACTGAAGGACAGAAGCACTTCCGAGTCACGGACTATTTAAAGGACTGGTTGAGACCCAGCAAGACAGCCGGAGTTGGAAGAGTGACAGAGCTGCTGGGTGGAGAGAAGGATTTATTGTATTATTGATTATTGTGTATTGTGGAGATGGAGGTGCTTTGTGCACATTATTGTAATAATTAAAAATATTACAGTAATCCCTCCTCGATCGCGGGGGTTGCGTTCCAGAACCCCCCACGAAAAGTGAAAATCCGCGAAGTAGAAACCATATGTTTATATGGTTATTTTTATATTGTCATGCTTGGGTCACAGATTTGCACAGAAACACAGGAAGTTGTAGAGAGACAGGAACTTTATTCAAACACTACAAACAAACATTTGTCTCTTTTTCAAAAGTTTAAACTGTTCTCCATGACAAGACAGAGATGACAGTTCCGTCTCACAATTAAAAGAATGCAAATATATCTTCCTCTTCAAAGGAGTGCGCATCAGGAGCAGAGAATGTCATAGAGAGAGAGAAAAGCAAACAAATCAATAGGGCTGTTTGGCTTTTAAGTATGCGAAGCACCGCTGTATAAAGCAGTTGCAATGAAGGCAGCAGCTCACACCCCCTCCGGAGCAGAGAATGTCAGAGAGAGAGAGAGACAGATAAAAACAAACAATCAAAAATCAATATGTGCCCTTCGAGCTTTTAAGTATGCGAAGCACCGTGCAGCATGTCACTTCACGAAGCAGCTGCACAGATGGGAGCAACGTGAAGGTAATCTTTCAGCATTTTTAGACGAGCGTCCGTATCGTATAGGGGTGCGAACAGCCCCCCTGCTCACACCCCCTCCATCAGGAGCAGAGAATGTCAGAGCAAGAGAAAGAGAGAGAGAAAAGTAAGTTGGGTAGCTTCTCAGCCATCTGCCAATAGCATCCCTTGTATGAAATCAACTGGGCAAACCAACTGAGGAAGCATGTACCAGAAATTTAAAGACCCATTATCCGCAGAAATCCGTGAACCAGCAAAAAATCCGTGATGTATATTTAAATATGCTTACATATAAAATCCGCGATAGAGTGAAGCCGCGAAAGGCGAAGCACGATATAGCGAGGGATTACTGTACTGGGACTTTTACCTGGTGTCTAGACGTGTTGTATGTGGGCTTTATGGGGCAACAGCGACCCCTAGTGTCAGTGGCATGACTGATCGATCCGCCACTAAATTAAAACAGGCAGATCACAGTTGGCCATTAGCTGCATTCCAGAACTCCAATTCCCAGCCGCCATTGCAAAACCCAACAGAGCACGTGCCAGAAATGGGCGTGCTCATTGGCTCACAGCTGGGAGGTAGGGCTGATGATGGCTCGAGCCCACCTCCGGCCGATACAAATAATAATATAGACGTGTGGGGTCTGGAAAAATTACTCCAGCCAATGCACAGTTTTTTACAGATCGTGACTTCAATCAAGAAGATCGTGGAGGAACTGGGAGCAGTGGCCGAAGCGCCTTTGAAATGGGTGGAACATTACCTGCGGCGATTTGGTTGGGAGCCTCCCGAAATGGTTAATTCGGCGGTACAGGTAAGTGTTACAGATACCGTACATGAAAGAGGGACACAGAATGAAATGGGCCCATGATTAATTAGTAGACAGGTGCCAAGTAACCTCGAGCCCTATAAAAGAGACGGGAATGATGACCAAGTGTCCGGGGGAAGGATTGCACAAGCCGGAGCAGCTGGGTAGTGCTGCCTCCCGGAGAGATGCGGTCCTTAAGACATTGGCACAGGTCATTAATAAATCAAAAGGGGTGCAAAGAGCAAAGGGTCTCTCTCTCTCACACATAGAGAGACCCAGACTGTAAGAAAGCCCCAGATTAAAAAGGAAATCCCAGAAGAGAAATAAGGGTCTCCTGATAATGTAGAGAGTGGAGCTATGAGCTCATGTGCGGCTGACGGCCCATCCTTAGCTGCTAAAGGGGCGGAGCCAGCATTCCCATCCTGTTTTCAGTCTCGCAGGGGGAGACTATCGGGAGGAAGGCGGCTGTGCTATGAATGCCGCCGGCCGGGCCATATATGGAGAAATTGTCCACGGAGGACCGGGGAGGAATTTAATACGAGTAACAAGTACAATGTCTCCCCACGGTTCTCCTGTGATTGCTTTACACGGTAAAGCCACGGTCGAGGAAGACGACCCTCGCGAGGCTGGATGCTGTGCCCCACTGTGCTTCGCTAAGGGTGGGGAACTGTGACAGATGGCCGGCAGTTTATCCCAGCCAGCAACCCCAGACCGCTAGATGGAGTCCTCTTTGCAACATGGAGGTGCCCCGGATCCCCGCAGGGCATCATGGAAAATGGAGTTTGGCTTCACAGCCCTGCTGGATACCGTGGGTACTGCCAGGGGATGCTGCAGGGAGGCACAGGGATTGTTATTTTCCCTATAGCCCAGAAGTACTCCCTAGTCACGGGGACGGAAGAACTGAAGTACTTCTGGGCTGAAGAAAAATAAGAGTTACCATCTGACCCGGAAGTGCTATGGAATCACATGGACTGAAGGACAGAAGCACTTCCGAGTCACGGACTATTTAAAGGACTGGTTGAGACCCAGCAAGAGAGCCGGAGTTGGGAGGAAGTGTGATGGAGCTGCTGGGAGTGGAGGATTGATTTATTGCTATTATTGTATTGATTATTGTGTATTGTGGAGGTGGAGGTGCTTTGTGCACATTATTGTAATAATTAAAAATATTACTGGGACTTTTACCTGGTGTTTGGACATATTGTCTGTGGGTTTTATTGGGCAACAGCGACCCCTAGTGTCACAACGTGCTGTACAAGTAAATGTTGTTGTTGTTCACAGCTTGATCAACATAAAACTCTGAGAGCTCATCAGGTTCTCACCTACAGTATATCCTGATTGACTGGCATCACTAAACTGCCATGGCGCAAGCAAGTATAGAAGGGTCCTGTAATAGAATGGCGTACTGTCTAGACATGATCTAGGCAGGATAGGACTGGTGAGCTTTGTTGTGCTGAATGGCCTATTTTAGTCTAGATTGTTCTAATGTTCTAAAGATTCCTGAATTACACCAAATACTACTGGTACATTTTCTGGGTTACTGTTGTGTTGAATTGAATTAAAAGGTATAAAAAATAGATTTGATTCACTTTTTACATCATTATTATTATTATAAGGCTAATAAGGGTTAAGATGTATGTCTTGTATGTATTTCTTTAGATATTTTTATTTTCAGGGACCAAATGCAATTGCTTATCCTTGCACATACATACTTGTATTCATAACCTGACATAACACCATTTTAGAAAACATCTGAGGCAGTAGTTTAACATTTGTAATAATAAGTATGCCTTTAATGTCTTTAAATTTAAATTTAAGTATTTCCTTCATTGAATGTAATCCCAAGCTTTTCACATGGTGATGGTTTTCAGTTACAGACACTATTTCCTTTACTTAACTGTGTGAAGTTAATGATCTGTGGGTTGTGAGTTACCACTGGCATCTTCTGGACACAGTTACCTCAGAGAGTATCTCTTAGTATGATTGTTTCTCCTGCCCTTTTCTGAACTTCTTTATCTCGATCCAATTGCGTTTAAAAATATATATATATATTTTTTCCTCCCTTAATACCATATGATGTTTGATGTTATATGCCAGGGGTAAGGGTCAAGGAGTAATCAGATGACAAAGCACAAAGATGTGTTACAAGTATTTTTTTTTCTCATGCTCCTATTATTTCAGAGGAGAGAACAGCAGTTAGTATTACAGAGAATAAGATGAAAACCAGGAAAACAATTGAAATTTCAAGGCACACTAATAAACTGATTCTGGCTGTGTAGTGCACTTAATTGAAGCAACTCTGTGAAACGTACAACTTGAATTTTGTTCATTATGTGCAAATTAAGAGAATTTGCTCACTGTAAAATAAATCAGTTCTCAAAATTAGCCCCAGTATATACTATAGGAGCACACTTTCAAACAGACCTACAGCCAGAGTAATAATTTCAAAATCATTTAAACACCTACAAAACAGTCAAGACTCCTTAAAAAAAGTATTAGGACAATATTTCTTGCAGTCACAATCTCAGAGGAGATGAAGGACACACTCCGAAGAGTATTTTTTCCTCAATTTGTACTATAAATGGATTAATACATTTTAACATTGTACACTATAATCTCCTCTGTAATTGAGTCTTTCAAAAGTCTATTTAGGATTATCCATCCATCCATTTTCTTAATCAGTGGATCCAGATCAGGGCTGTGGGAAAGCTGGGGCCAATCATCAGGTGCAAGGCAGGATTATAATGTACTTCTCTCCCTTGGCCCGATATTTTGGAAATCTATTTTTAATCTGCTATAGGGAACATTTGTAATATTAAATGCTTGCTATACTTAGAAGATATTCCAGATTGAACATCCAACTTCAATGAATACTACAACATAACTAACTGCCTATTTTTTTTTTTTTTTACCAAAATATATTTGGCACTGACCTCTTTGCAGAGACTTAGGGACATTCTGTTTTATTTTTTTCCTATTGCAACAGCCTGAACCTCCTTCAGATCTTTTTCAAAAAATCATTAATGGTGTTGGCATGCAGTTTTTAACTGAATGTGATTGTTTTTATGCCATACACTACTTTATCTCTCAATATTTTCTTTTGATTATTTTCATAACCATAATCTATCCTTCTAAACAGAGCTATGTATTCAGAAACACACAGTTACATTCTTAGATTTAGTATTACATGAAGCATGGACATGAAACACTGCCTAAAACTAAAAAGTTCTCTAAATAAAGCAAACAATTGTCCAAATATTTATTCTCTATAAGAGGTGCATCCTGTTCACTTGTATACTTTACTCCCATTTGAAGACAGCAAAATATCTTCCCATCTGTCTGCTTCTGTGGTTTTTTTATTGTGTTTAAATTTAGCTCATACTGTAGTTTTACTACTCCTATACTATTTATAAAATTTATTGTGGTTTAAAGCATGTGTTTAATGTTGATCCCTTGAAAATTACATCTGTTACTTGTAGTTTTAGTCAATTTTCAGGTCATCATTTGAAATTACTTAAAATATGTGAAAATTCCACTAATTTAATATGCTATTAATAGAGTATCAAATTTTGCTTTAAATTTTGAATATTTATTTTAATATTAGCAGTTAAAAAACACAGATGAAAATGTACATCTTCTTGATACATTTCATAGATTCAATCCTATTTTTTTCCTGTTACAATTGATGAAATAAAATAATAAAGTAAATCATTAGACTGTAGCCTGACAGGTTCATCACTTCCAGATAAATGACCATGAAATTCATACATTGATATTTCTTTTCTTGCTACATTTTACAATTTAAAGAGAAAAAAATACCTTTTGGAAAACTGAAATAATCTCAGATTATTTATTAAACTTGATTTATGCTGACGAAGGCCACCATGAGATTAAGTGTGGTATGTTGAAATAGCTTGTAAAATGACCTTTTATACTGAATGTCTTTCTGTAGGTGGAGCCTAATCTTATTAAAATATACATTTTTCATGCAAACTATAGACGTAAATACTTTTGTTAGCTTTATGATGAGTACATATATCAAAATCTATGAAGTTCAATTTTATGACAATATACTACGGCTTAACGTAATATCTAGAAGGCTTAACCAACAAATGATTTAAAAGTAAATTTAAATAAATTACCACTTTACACTGAAATTCAAGCAGTATATTAAAGATTGACAGTTTGCTGGAAAAAAAGAAAATTGTTTCTACATTACAACAATTTATGATTCTTGCAATGTCTATAATACTAGGGTGTTGTAATGTGTGGATGTAGTGAGAAGGCAAGCAAACTGACACTTTTCGAGGCAACTCAGGCCCCTTTTTCAGGCAAGATGTAATGTAAGATGTTTATATATACTAGGTAAAACCGGAGTCCAATTCCTTGTATGTGTACATATACTTGGCCAATAAAGCTGATTCTGAATTCTGATTCTGATTCTGAAGAAGGGGCCTGAATTGCCTTGAAAGCTTGCATATTGTAATCTTTTTAGTTAGCCAATAAAAAGTGTCAGTTTGTTTGACTTCTCACTGACTCGTACAGTGAAAATATATAGGGCCATTTTACACAGCAACATGGTAAAATCAATAGATGGTTATAAAATACTAAGACATTTATATTGTTTCGGCATTAACACACATACTGTGTTGTTCAGACTTGCAGAAAGTGAAAAAAATGACTCATTAATGAAACTACACATCCAAGGAGGTCTAGGACAAAGTGGGCATTTCCCATTCTGCTAGGCTTTAGAAGCACACCAGACCTGTAAGGCAGCCGATTTAGCAGACATCTAACTGTGTCTTCCCCCATTTACATTCCAAACTAAGTGACTGAACTCCAGCTTGTACCAGAATCTGCTTGTGTGTAAATCAGACTTGTCCTGCTATCTCTCTGGAGGCCCCTCTGCTGACTTCCTGAGCCAGAAGGCACAAAATGGACTCAAGCAAGAACAAAGAGCTATAATTAAATGGATGTCAACTCTGTTGGACAGAAGAACTCAACCTATGAGGACACACTGATATTGTTACTGGAAGTGTCTTTAATCCACTTAGGAGAAGTTATACATTCCCTTAAAATAGTTACACTCATCCCATTTGGGCAATGCTGGGGACAATGTCTGGCTCTCTCAGTTCTCTCAAGGAAACTCAAAGGAAACTCCCATGGGAGGTCTGCTCTCACTCTTCAAATTACCTTCCGAATCTTCTCCCTGAAACTAAAAGCTGATAAGCTGTTCTCTGTATGGGGAGCAGAGAACAATTTATCTCTGCCAAGGTATATTAGAATTCTAAATAAAAAATAAACAGCCAGTCTCTCTGTGTTATATGTTTGTCTGTCTAGTCTGTCTGTGTCCTGTCTTATATGTCAAAATATATATGCAGTTGTCATATTTCCTTAATCCTTATGTTTATTAATAAATTGTATTATTGTGTTTCTTAAAAATGAGCGTGTTTCGGTTACCAAGTCAAATAGCTGGAGACCAGCCTCCTACAACAGAGGATGGTAAGGAAAATAAAGTAGGAACCTTGCCAAACTATTTTATTAATTACCGGTATTGCCAAAACAAACCTAAAAATTAATTAACCAAGTTAAAAATTCATGTTTCCATTCCTACAGTCATTGTTGTCCTACTGGGTGGACAAGATAAATCACAGTCTTTCCTGCAGAAGAAAAACAAACGTAAACAATGCATGAAAGGTGGGACTACAGATTACAACCATAAATGGGTAGACCTCCCCAGCTCCAGCTCTGACTTTTTGCTGTCCCAGGCAGTACTGCATACAAAGCCCAACCACCCCCTTTGCTTTGAGGGGAATCATTATTGACAGACCTGTACCTGTAATCCTGAAAACACAAGAGAGAAGCCCAAACCATGAAGAACTAAGTATGGAGGGGTTGGATACAAAATGGCCTCGTAATAGTCTTGTAATAAATCATTGTTGCAATGTGTGAGGACCGTATTAACCTCTTCGAAGGCTGTCTGATTTTGTAATGGTGTTTTCTTCCATTTAATGTTTAATTTTGAAGGTTTGTGGCCTGTTGAACCTTTTAGCTTTGAATCTTTGGAAGTTTCAAACTCGTAAAATCAGTAGGTCAGGATATTAAATATTATGCGTATGTCTGCATGGGGTTTTTCCTCTGCTAGCCGGGTTTATTTAAAAGATATTCATGCTTGTTTGATTCTGACTCTAGTATTTCCTGACATGAGTAAGTGCAGTAGAAAGGTAAGTTGGTCCTGCTGCAGTATTCTGTTGTGTGCGCTTTATCATCGCTATATTGCATGAAAATTTTGAGCACTTGCCGACAGTAAATGTAAAAGCAATGAGCCAAGTTTTGACATCACCTTTTAAAAGAGCATTTAAGCCACAAGGAAAAAACAACTGAGCAGCCAACTTTGAGAACTCAATCATTTTTGAAAAAAGAAGCAGTGGGGTATTGAGTGGCAAGTATTCTGAGCCTAAACATTGATGAATTTGTGACTGGCAGGTTTGTTATTCAGATAAGTGGCCACCTCGAACAGCAAGTCTGGTGGTGTACTGGAGTAGCTGAAAAGAAAAGATTAATGGCAGAAAAAGCAGCGTTGAACGGGAATTCCCCAACTTTTCCATTTTTGCTCATTCTTTCTTTTTCACTAAAATCATTTTTAAACTGCACTCATTGTTTCTTTGTTTCTAAAGGGATCATCTTAATTTGCAGTTTATATATATATAACTAGTCATAAAAAAACTAGTCAAACTGGAAGCAGGGAGCTAGTTGAGAGGGAACTGCCTGTATTTTATATATATTAACAATGCATGTTTAAGTGTATTGATGATGTTGAGCTTTGTTCAGTGAATTCCTTAATGTTAATAATATAATTAATTTTGTAAAAGGATGGGAAGCATTTTGGAGGAAATACAGTTAAGGTGTTGGCCTTTTTTTTCTACCCCGTTCTAGTAAGGCTGGTGAGATGTAGCAGGTCACCCTTTGTAGGTTGTGTTCATTACACTATGATACACTATAATAATGGTGATGATGCTGGGCTGAGGCTCAATATAATCTTTTACTCTATTATGGAGGCTTTAAAATTGAATGAATATTTGTGAACAAGATGAAAATGATATTGCATTTAATATGCTATACTGTATATAGTCCTATTTCATGTTTCTGTCTTGAATCTAGGCAACACTATATTTTTTAAATAGTAGGGAATAAACCAGATAGCAAAGGAAAAGGGCACTGACATAGTTAGATGCTCCCCAGGGACATAATTTAATTAGTGAGCAATACTTAAAACCTCAAATACCAAGTTATTGATCATGCGAAGGCATCTAATTAAAAAAAAATCCAAATGGATTTAGGACTTCGAGACCGAAAATCAAAATTACTTTTAAGGTTCTAAGTGTAAATGTGATATATTACTTGTTCAAATACCAGGAATGCCTGCATACATTACACTTTAATTATATTAAGTCTTAATGAAAAATGTTTCTAATAAAATTTTAAAGACTTATATTTTAAACATTAACTAGCAACTGGTCTTAAATATACTTTTTAAAGCCTGCAGTGTTTGAAGGTACTGGAGTACCTATCACATCACATAAATAAAGTTAAAATGACCTTTGCTTTAATTTTAAATAGGTATTAATTGCTAATATGTTACATTCATATTTGGGATTATTAATATTATTATTGTTGTTTTTTGTCATTTGTGAATTTCTTCCTTGGGATTAATAAAGTATCTATCTATCTATCTATCTATCTATCTATCTATCTATCTATCTATCTATCTATCTATCTATCTATCTATCTATCTATCTATCTATCTATCTAACAAGTTTGGTTCAAATATACACACAAAAAGAGACAACTAGTTTTTATAACAAATCAAAAGTAAAATAAGTATTAAAGCAATTCGGTGTCCAAGCAGATCTTTATGCAATTTGGCAGATACAGCAACTACAATAAAATCATTCATTGCATAATTGTGCTTGGCATGCCAAAGTTTGACTACATATGTATTTATACATTTGTCTTTGTCATTAGCAACTGAACTGTTTGTATCCCAAAATAATTTGGTTGAATACAGAAGACGTTATATTCAAGCATTTTCCATGTCAGATGCAGCAAACTGTGCTCCGTTTTCACGATGGTTTAGCTCTAGTTTGACTAGGTTTCCTATATTCTTAAAGGCCTAATATTTTCTAGTCAGATGGCATCAGATTTATGTTTTCACATTTCTTGACTGATGCTCCCTTAAAGCTCTTCTTTATTTGCCTTGTTTTCTATCACAGAAATAAGGCCCTCTAATAAGGACTGTTTTTAGCTTGCCATCTCCAGTGGCTTCTGCTTGCACACCATGCCTTGATTGTGATGGTGAGTCTGCTGTTATTTTTAAAAATTTTTCTCCTAGCTTATTCTCTCTATCTTTTTCGCCATACAGGTTTCCTGAAAATATTGCTGCCACTTTTTATGCCACTGACTATCCCATGGTGATACTGTGCCCTTGACTGCAACTCTGCTTTTATCTCTGAGCTAACTGAATTTATAAACTGCACCCATGCGGCCTATAATGAGAAAAAATCATCCAAAAAAAATCAAAAAACTGACAACACACTGCAAAGGAAAAACAAAAAAATTGTTTAATTTGAATTGGACCTCTGGAAGTAGGTAATTGCACTGACCATGACTTGAGCGGCATGTTTCAAAAACACCAGGAAATACAATAATCATTTAACTGGAGTAGCCTTATTTTTTTCAGTAAATCTAAACAAAAGAATATGTTTCTTCTCAATTTAGAGCAGGTTACATTGAATTTGAAGTATCTTCTCAAAATGTGCCACAGAAATTCAGAACCTAGGAAGTACTGAAGAAGTTCTGTTTACAGAAGGTACCCCCAGTACACCAAGGTCATATCCTAAGAGACTATATATACATTACATTAAAAATAAATAAAAGCATCCCTAAAACTGGTCAGTTAGTTGATGCTTAAAATATGAAATATATATATATATATATATATATATATATATATATATATATATATATATATATATATGGTTGAAATAGTTTACTGTCAAATAATGCAAAGAGTACACGACACGCGTTTCGCCCTAATTCTGGGCTCATCAGGTGTACACACTCACTGCACCCCCCTCTTGTTACCTGGTAGGTAACCACCCATACAATCAGATTGTGACACAGACTACGAATGCAATGAATGTAATTACCCCGATCTACATGCTGTCACATGAATGAACCACACACCATGGTGCAACGTTAGAGGCTTCGCCTCTGGCGCTGACGTCCGAGGTTCAATTCCCCGAGAGGGGGGTGCAGTGAGTGTGTACGCCTGATGAGCCCAGAATTAGGGCGAAACACGTGTCGCATACTCTTTGCATTATTTGACAGTAAACTATTTCAACCATTCTATGATCTGCTTCTCGCAACTGAAATGAGGGCACCGTGGCTGATGTTAGCTGACTTGCTGACCAACCACAAGCGTTACCTGGTAGGTAATCACCCATACAATCAGATTGTGACACAGACTACGAATGCAATGAATATATATATATATATATATATATATATATATATATATATATATATATTGTGAGGTTTCTAAACTCTTTTGGGACTCCCCCCAACGGGACGACATGTTGAACAGCATCCCGAAGTGGGATCGCCGCATCTGTGAAAGACAACTTATTCGTTTGCTGGGGCAACCACAGGCTCCCAGCGCTGCAGTGGCTCACCGCAAAAACAAATCCAAGACAATCATTGTCACGCTATATGCGGCTGACGTCGATGGGTGATGCAAGGAGCATTAAAACTGCAGGGAAGAATATTACTTGGCCACTAACCTGGCCACGACTTTGCCTAACTGCTGTGTCTGTACAGGACAGTGGTAGATCCCACTACAATAAATAACCGTGCTGTTCCTGTTTCAAGCTGAATAAAGTTGGTTTTGCTAAAGTACTGAGACTCAGCCTCGTATTTTGGGGTGCAAGACAGGGACTCGCACATCACAATATATTGGAAATATTTATACCAGTTAAACAGAAATATTTTTATTCCATTCAGAACTTGAACATGAGCAGTGTTGACTTTCTAGTCTAATTAAATACTATAACTATTTGAAAAGTAAGTAAAAGATACAACATTTTCAATGAGAAAAATACCACAGCTTGTAGTACTGTATATTTAAATCTTCTTTGAACCCATTTGGTTCCTGTGTCAGGTGCATGCTCTCCTTGAACTTCTAACTAAGCAGATATTGAAATTTGTCCCTCTGGCTACTGAATCTGTTTCTACATAGAGGTAGTACATACTACATTACACGTAAAACAAAGGTTGCTTCTTGAAAATTGGCACACCTGTTGAAATACATTTGTGGTTTTGGTGCTTATTCTACATTGGTTTGCATTGATTTCCTTCTATAGTTCAAAGCCATGCTGACATGTTTTATGACAATACAGCATAGTGGTGCATTACTTAGCACTACTTTTCTGGGTTCAAGCCCTTCTCCTGGTTGCAGTTCATGTGAAGTTTGCATATATTCCCAGTGTCCTCCTCATATTCTGGTTTTCTTCTTACATCCACAAAGATGTGCAGGTTGATTGACTGAAAATGGATATGTAGCCTGCACCCTGTGCTGCTGAGATAGTCTTCATCCCCTGTGGACCTAAATTGGATTAAGTAGGTTTGAGAATATATGTACTGTATGTATATTGTGACGCTGGGCAGCTGGCAGGCACTGTGGGTAGAGGTGTAGGGAGCAGAAATTATTACCAGGTGGATGCTTCCTTCACCACAACTCATGAAGATGTAAGTAGAGGACTTAAAAAGGGACCGCTAAGTGGGAAGAGGCTGTCTAGAGCAGTGGTTCCCAACTTCTTCTGTTCCCCTCACCCCTAGAAAATATTTGATTTATATTCACTCCCCCTTCAAAAGTAATTGTGCATTTGAAGATGGAGAAGTCAAATTTCTCATTTTTGAACCACATACAGTACTGTGTGTGAGCAAAGTGAACTCAAAAAATAAACTTTTAACTCAGTGCATAAAATTTAAATATAAATTGAGAGACTTACCTTTATAAATTTCAGTAATCTTGTAAATGTGTCCCACGTGAAGCTCAAAGACTCGATTGAAGATGCAGGGATTGGGGTATGCCGCGAAGCATCAAATGCAGAGAGGAAATGACACACAATCAACAATCGAGGAGTATTGGAGACCCCTGTAAAACAACGGGTGCCGCTGAACAATGAAACATAGTCACTGAGCTTTGTCTCAAAATAAGACCTGTACTTTAAGTTCAAAAACAGATGTGATGCTCAATTAAAACTGCTGCACTACTACCAGGCTTGCCAACAGAAGAGGTGGGCTGAGTGTCAGTAGCAGGTATTGTATCCAATTCAGTCGCCCTTGACCCCAAATGCAAAAATGTCAATCACATCTGGAAATCAGTGAGTTTCACCATCAGGAACTCAATACTAGACCTTGCACTTCTCTACTAATCATTACAAATTCCATTCTCTTAAATAAAGGTATTTGTCTTTACAAACACACCAACTGCAGCAAGGAAGGAGAGCATGCATTTCTGTGGCTCATTCACAGGTGACAGTTGCGCATGCAACGTTTGATTCTTTTCATATGATGGAATAGGATCACTAATTAATAAATGACCTACAAATGACCGCACACTGCAAACCACTGATTGCACCATGATAAAGCTGGGCAACACAAATCATTCAATTTAGTGACTCCTGACACAACCTTCCTCCTTGTCCCAAACCCTTGAAACACCATTTTACACCCCATGGGAATCCCTAGTCTAAAGTGTGAAGGAGGGAAGACGGGAAGTAATAGACTGATAAGGGTAGAAAGGAGTATTTGGTGTTAGTAAAGGGGTGTAATATAGCTAACAAGTTGAGAGAGAAAGAGAGAGAGGATAGGAGGATGTGGACTAAAATAGTGGAGGGAGAGAGATACAGGAGGACACTACCATACTGCTATTTTAGTGGAATCTCAACACTGCAAAACTGGGGAGACCGCAGCTAAAACTGTGATGGTACATCAGTAGCAGGACAGCACAATGAGACAGCTGATGGAGAGTGCAGTACCTGAGCTGAGGCCACTTCCAGCATCCTCCCTGCTGAGGCATTACATCGTCAAAACACACATTTGTATATTGTATGCTGTCTGTTTCTTGGATTGCTCCCTCTTTGCCAGACAATTTTTCATGTTTTGATAACTGTTTCGCCATACATGTAAAACTGACCTCTGTCTTGGTTTTTTGCCAATGATATTAATTAATAATATCATTGATTTAAGGCACGGTGGCGCAGTGGGTAGCGCTGCTGCCTCGCAGTTGGGAGATCTGGGGACCTGGGTTCGCTTCCCGGGTCCTCCCTGCGTGGAGTTTGCATGTTCTCCCCGTGTCTGCGTGGGTTTCCTCCGGGCGCTCCGGTTTCCTCCCACAGTCCAAAGACATGCAGGTTAGGTGGATTGGCGATTCTATATTGGCCCTGGTGTGTGCTTGGTGTGTGGGTGTGTTTGTGTGTGTCCTGCGGTGGGTTGGCACCCTGCCCAGGATTGGTTCCTGCCTTGTGCCCTGTGTTGGCTGGGATTGGCTCCAGCAGACCCCCGTGACCCTGTGTTCGGATTCAGCGGGTTGGAAAATGGATGGATGGATTGATTTAAGGTATCAGTAGCTGGATAAAAACAGGTCATTTTATTTTTTCACTTGTCACTTATGCGATAAAGTAATCATTGCACATAGTTAAATGTCAGTATGTTGTTTGATCTATGTTACATGCAAAGTCACATGTTTTAATTATGTCATCGTTGTTTATAAATTCCCTAAATCCAATAGCAAAAGCACTAATGACTTAATTTTTAAATGCTTAATCTAGGTGGATTAAGTTGTTAAAAATCAAGATGGGTATATTACAAAAGACATGCATTAATAATAATTAATTGACCCATTACCGAGGAGGCTACACAAAGGAGAAGTCGCAGCACCAGATGGAGTCAGTCCTCAAGTTCTTAAGGCCTGTGCTGAGCAACTTCGTGGCATCTACTGACACCCTGCTCAGTCTGTCATTAAGTTGCTGCTGCTGTGGAAAACATCCTCCATTGTTCGAGTTCCAAAGAAGGCAGGCAGCTCTGGTTTTGGACAATACTAGTCCTCTTGTGAAAGATCATACAAACTAAAGGAATTTAATGAAGCAAACTTGTATGTAAGAAATAAAAGCATTGGAGAGAATTGAGCTTATGTAGGGAACATAATGTAAAGGTCAAATACTCTGTCATTATTAGGTACATGAGTTTAGGAGGTCAAACCTTTTGCAAATATCTACTCATGTTGCCAGAGGTTACAAACAACACTAAATTATCTGCACTTATTCATTGTGGTGAAGTCAAATATTTTATTATTGACACTACTCCAGAAACATGAAACCTATTTCTATTAAATACAGACCTCAAGTGCTCTCAATAGATGGGAAGCCCATTGGTAATGGCCTCTTACCCAAAAAACCCAAATATTAAATTTGTTTTTCTCTAGAACATGTCCTTTAAAAGTTGCAATATTTTTTGTGCCTTAACACAGCATTATTACAAGTGCTGCCACAGCGTTGGTGTTTTCATGTAGATCTTACCCAGAAGTACTTGGGTGAGCATCACTTCTGATATCCTTTACAGCAGCGACCCATCTACTTAATGGCACTATACAAAGTTAGGATTCTGTGAGCTGTCGAGAGCAAATTTTTATTTTGTTTGCATCTACAACTTTTTGATCGTTAAACCTTCATTTTTAATTAGCATTTTGTGCTCTCATGGTAAAATTCACAGTTTGAGATTGGAATGTTTACTGACTTTGTGTATCTCCTGGTCATTCCTCATTTAAAATCTTTTCTGTCTCTATTTGAGGAGGAATAATTTTCTAATACATTGCTGCCCCTTGTTAATGTGAATGAAATTTATTTCCTTATTTTTTCAGCCCCACCCCTCCTTTCGATTGGAGAAAGTTTCTTTATCTTTCTTCTTATCTGTGTTTCACGGGTATGTTGGTGAGGGTGGAAGGTGGCCCAGTAGAATCCTATAATTGGAGAGGCGTACTAAGAATGCAGTGTGGTCCACTCATGTCATCTTTCTCTTTTTCATTCCTCTTTCTCACTTGTTTGCTCACTCAGTTTCAGAGTTTGTGGCCTGGCAACAACATGGTCCCAATAGTCAGACCTTCCTGGCTCCTTAAATTAGTGAGTAAATTAATATTTTTACATTTTTTTCATCATTATTCACTTTACTTTGGTAACAGATTAAGTATGTGTCAACACATTAAAAATGGGTTAAAAACATCTTTGGGTTATGAAGTCCTATCCCAATGAAACTGTGGACTAAGCCCCCCTACAAATGTTTTTACTAACTTACTGATTTTTACAAAATCAAGATTGTTGATAACATCTGGTTTAGTGAATAGATTTTATTTTTGTGCAGTTCTTAAAGGCAATACGTTAACTTTTTCAATCTATATTCTGAGAGAATACTAATAACTGTTACTGAAAGACAATTTATTAGGATGACTTTTTAGTAATTTTGTAAAATTATGTTGAAACACATTTATACATTACATAAAAATTACAAAAAAAACCTGAAAGCTTAATGATGGTTATAAAAATCTGGGTCTATTAGAATGACAACCTTAAAACAACCTTGAGGAAGTTTAACATCAATCATGACAACTGGGAATGTGTTGCGATTAACAGACATTTGGAGTAAATCCATTCATGAGAGTGCTGTGAACAAGAAATCCATTTCATTGCAGAACAAAACATCAGCTTTGAAAATAAAAACAGAAAACAAGCATACCAGTTATAAAACTTGGATCCTATTTCGGCCTCTATCCCCACCTACAGACACACCGGTACAGAGCAACTAGGAGGATTAATAATTCATTAAATTTATATAGCATTTTTCTCAGTACTCAAAGCACTATCCACACAGGGAGGAACTGGGAAGCAAACCCACAATCTTCCATAGTCTCCTTACTGCAAAGCAGCAGCACTACCACTGCACCACCTGTGATTTCAAATGACCTCCAAGAAAGAGATTAGAGTGACTATTTAGTGTTTTCAATAGCATGACATTAGCTATATTTATTACATCTGCTACACTACTCTTTTTGAAAAATATTTTTGGCTTAAAAAATAAAAAGGGGACAAGTGACTGCGGTGGGCTGGTGCCCTGCCCAGGGTTTGTTTCCTGCCTTGTGCCCTGTGTTGGCTGGGATTGGTTCCAGCAGACCCCCGTGACCCTGTAGTTAGGGTATTGTGGGTTGGATAATGGATGGATGGATGGTTTTCCAGTGCAATGGACCCGACACCCTGAAATGGGCCATTCACTTCTGCACACCTTCCTACTAGTAAGGTGGCTGATAAAAGGATAAGACAATATTGCACCCCTAAGTGCTCCACCGTATGTCCCCTTTTGAAATGATAAGCTTGAACAAAACAAATTAATATATATACTGTATATGAGAAAAACAGCTATAAGGCAACAACAGTAAATAGGGAGAAATATATTATGCAAAGAAAAACACTCAAAAAGATTGAAAAACTGCAATGATCCCTTTTCTTCACCCTCTATAACCCGCAATAACTCCTATATGTAAAAAATAATATATATACAGTGGAAAATCCCACCCCCAGCCTCATTCCGAGGTTCACACCCAAGTCCAAAGTACCAGTCAACTGTTAACAACAAGTGGATTGTAGAATGCCAGCTGAACCAAGACAGCTGAAATCTTAATTGTGAAATGTTTCACAGTCAGTCTGTGCCATTGTAAAAAAAGGGCTTTGTGAGCTCACCCGAGTCCGCTAATGATAACGGAATGCAAAATTTGCATTCCTTGAGTGAATCTCTGACCACCACCTAATAGACAGGTCTTTTGGAGCTGCAGAACCTTTTCCCATGGCCCAGGCAAATGCTGATCTGTCTGGTAAGGTCTTTTCCAAATTTTTTTCTCGATGGCTGTCCTCCTCTATCCTTTTGAAAAACAGTGCAATTGATGCAGATTCCATCAGAAAAAAGAAACCGGATGTGTCGTTTTCCGGGGTGCACTGTCAATCACAGTCTGTATGGGCTATCCTAATATCCGCACAAGCATACTAGACTGACAGCAGAAAACACAAAACAACAGTAAATGAGCAATCTTGAAAATTCTGTTAATTTAGCTCACAAGTATACAGATAACTGAACAAAGAAAATTAGGATGCAGTTCATATGTGTGTCATTTTCTTCATTAAAATACAGGGTGTATATCAATGAGGTCTAACAAGGCACATACTTCTTGCATGTAAATTTTCCAACAGGAAATCAATTCATTCTGAATTACCTTTTCCCAGAGGAGCAACTACATGAAATGATCAATTTTCACATAGGACTTAAAATAATAAACATTTCAAAATGTTCTGCAATGTTCAGCAAACTTCTCCATCATTCAAAAGTATATAGTAACTGCACACAATATAATTATTGAGGAAATGTAATATCAGCATACATTTTCACCAGGACACAGATGGATAAATAAATAGATAAATGGTACTTTCTCTTTGGGGATCAAAAAATGTCCTAAATCATTGAAACAGTTATTCATGTATGGGTATGTATTTGTGTGACACAGTGGATTAAACTGCTGTCTTGCAGCTACAATGACCAGTTTTCAGTTATCACCTTGGTCAGTGTCCTTAAGGGAAATCAATAACAACAAGTTATAAAGATATCCACATCATTTTGTAATATCCTTGAGTATATATCCTTCTATCCATTTGGTGAATCAGCCTAGCCCATTACAGGGTAGCACTGGGCACAGCATGTCTGGGCAGCACAATAAAGAAACAAAATCTGGTTTGAGCACTGAGCAATCACAGGGCACCCACATCCACACTCACTAAAACTGGGCCAATTTAGAGTTATCAATCAATCAAGAAACCCACAAATCTCAGAAATGCAGCAACTAAACATGGCATCAAAACCAAATCTCTTGAGCAGTGAGCCAGTTTAATTAGTCACTGTATACTTGCTCTGTATAAATTAGTAGGACTTAGCGTTACAAAGGAGTTGCATCTCATCCTATGTTTTTATGTCTTAAGGCATATGAAATAAGGATTTAGAAATGTATTGTTATGCCAATGACCTAGCAAGAAGATTTGAAATACTAACTAGGACAAGAGTCGTAGTCAAAACCAGAAAAGTAACTGGAACATAGAAGTTAACTGCACCGTTACCAAAGCCAAAATGCAAAAAAAAAACAAAACAAAACAACAAAGGATCAAAGAACTTGAGTATTCAAAAGTTACTCAAAAACCACAAGGCAAAAAGTTTATTTTGCAAGCTTGGATAAGGAGGTGACCTTTCCAAGTGACTTGTATCCTCAACGAGTATTTGGACAAGGATCATGACCTGTGAAGACACAGCCCTCAAGACGCAAAGTTGGCCCTAACAACTACAGCACAAAAATAGCCAACCATACTTGCACAATATGGTGGTAGTTATGATAAAAATAAAAATAACAAAAACAAAATTAAGGCTTACTTACAAAAACTAACAATAGATTCATACTCTACCATCCTCAAAACCCCCAATTAGGTGTAAAAAGACACATTCATACACAGTCAACCAGTTGATTAGTACATAAAACATGTTAAAGAAAAAAAAAAGCAGAAGATATGTTAAAATGTTATGCTTTGAGTGTCAGCCAGTCCTTAAGAACGTGCTAAGGTTTTTGTATCTTGGCTTTCAAATAAAAAGGTTCCTACCAGTCACTCCGTCTTATTGAGAAGTACAGTAATCCCTCACTATATCGCGCTTCGACTTTCATGGCTTTACTCTATCACGGATTTTATATGTAAGCATAACTAAATATGTATTGGGGATTTTTTGCTGGTTCGTGGATTTCTGCAGACAATTGGTCTTTTTATTTCTGGTACATGCTTCCTCAGTTGGTTTGCCCAGTTGATTTCATACAAGGGACGCTATTGGCAGATAGCTGAGAAGCTACCCAATCAGAGCATATGGTTTTTACTTTGCGGATTTTCAACTTTCGCGGGGGCTTCTGGAACACAACCCCCGCAATCGAGGAGGGATCACTGTATAACCAAACTGTGGATATGTGCATCTGCTTCTTTTTGCTTTGGATTGTGAAGTCATGTGTTTCCTCCAAAACAGGCGGATGTGAAAGTTGCCATTCAGGTTGTTTGCATTGTTCCCTGTAATGTTCACTGCTTTTCTTTATTCCCAGGGGACACCCTGACTGCTATTTCTCCACACCTTGCTCTTGATTCTCATAGACAAATCCCCCCCACCCCCCTACACTCATCACCTTACCAGGCCAGGAAAGAAAAGGTCAGTATCATCTGTAAGTAACGTTTGTGCTAATTCAGTAGGATCCTGGCAGATTCATCAATATTTTTAGCCTGCTTAGTGAATAGTTATGTTGCCAGCACTTTCTGCAGATTTATTGATTATTTGTGTTGAGGTTAAAGCACATCCCGAGTAGCCTCAGGCATTTAAAAAGTCTGATGCTCTCTACTCCATTTGTTGTATCAGGTTGGCATTACTTCTAATATCAATGAGCAGCTCTTAGTATCACCTTCAAAATGAGGTCCACTGTCAGACGAATGCAGTGCTATCTGCAGATAGTTCTGTAACTATTTTAAAGCTCCTAAAGATATTAGAATAAACTAATATAGAATAGTGTCTAGGTAAGATAGCTGACAGATTGTTTTGATAATCTGGCCCTGTTGAGGAGGAATGACATGATTTTCAGAAGTGCCTGTATGTAACTCCTGCAGTTACTGTACAACATGAGCTCTTAAGGGACCATATTTTATTTATTAGGGTAAAACAGGATATGGTGTGCAAAACAGACATAACAGTATCCAGCAATTCATATTTCTGTTTCTATGTGAAATGCAAGCGAGACAAGCCATATTATAAAGTGAAAACAGCATTACTGGAAAAAGTCCACAGCTACAGGGTCTGAGCAAATGGAAAACACTGAAGGATTTGAATCTTCTCATTTACACAAAAGAAGGTGCAGTATTACAGAAATGTTTCAAAAGTAAGAGTGATGCTTAATTTAAAAATTAATTTTTCAATAAGGGAACTAAGGCACAATTTCTTAAAAACATAGGACAATAACACTTCATACAGGAAAGCATACTGCAGATATGTGCAGTAAGTTACCAACTAAAGTAGCTGAAATAAACAAATTTCCACCTTTTTTGTAAGCTTGTATTCCCTGAATGACCAGCTCTCATTAAAACATCACTTATATTTGTGTGTGTGTGTGTGTGTGTGTGTGTGTGTGTAATTTTTTTTAAATGAATACACTTGTTTTTCATCTACCCATTTTACAAAACTGCTCTTTCCCTGTATCAGTGCTTACAATAACAGCAAATACAAGGCAGGAGCTAACATACTATATAACTGTACACTTGATATGTGTTGTAGATTTCTCTTGGACCTAACATGTCTCCTCCCTGATCAAGAAGGCCCAGAAGAAAATGTACTTCCTGTAGCACTTGAAACTATTGACACTGCCATTTTGTCCTTTTTGTTTATAGGGGCCATCAAAAGTGTTTTTTACTACCTGTATTACAGTCTGGTTTGGATCCTGCAATGCTTCAGATCACCAGTCTAACCAGCAGGTCATAAAAAAACAGAGACGATTGCTGGGACTGCTGTGCCTTCAATGTTGGACATCTACAATGGACTCTGTATTCAGAGGGCCTCTAGCATGATTAGAGAGCCATCCCACTCCTGTGGTCCCCAAGTGTGAGTCAGTCAAGTTGTCTGCAAGCTGACAGGTATCATGAGAACGTGTCTTTAAAATGTTCAGATACTGTTAGTCTGTTATGTATTTACTTAAGCATTGATTTGTAACAATCAAGGCTGCTAACAAACATCAGAGCCACAAAATCTAGGACGAAATGATGAATGGGTCTAAAACTAGCACCACAAAGCACACCATCTAACTTTCTTGTGGATTTTTGTCATTTCCATGTCTTCAGTCTATGATTCTGCATGCTGGTTGCGGTTGTGTCTTTCTCTTTCTATTTCTCTTTCACACTCTTTCTCTTACATGCAAAACTTCTTCAACCTCATCCTCTCTCCAGTCCAACCAATCACCATGCAGGCCTCCCTTCTAAACTCACTTTGATGTCAGTTTGGAGAACATACTATACATCTGGTCAAGACACTCCTTTAACTCCATGCCGCCAATGATACACATACAGTATCAGTGCTGACAGGCTACCTGCTGTTAATCGATCTTCATGACTAAGGGGTTATTAAGGATCACTAGCTGAAATCTGGACTCTGAAACATATATCCTGCAACATTAGATTTAAACCTTAGTATTTTCACGTAAATGGCTTTCTTAAAAATTAATTTAAAAAGTATACCACAGAACTATGCTAATAGGCGACTTCCAGATTCTGGTGGTCCTCTGTTAGATTTGACTTTAGTTAAGTGGTCCTTAGTCCAAAATACTTTGAGCACCACTGATCTGGAAGAAGGTTCTGTAGTCTTAAAGTTGGAACAGTGAAGCTTAAAAATAGCGTTTTGCTGAAAGCCTTACTACTAATAAACTCCATGGTCCCTCTCAATTCAAGGCTTGGACTACTAAATACATCGATTGCCTCTTTCTCTAGATTAGATTCATAATATATTTAGTATGTGACACAAATTATTTTGTTTTATTTTGCAGATCCTTACTTGCTGCCTGTGCATTCTCATCTGCATTTTCTTATTGTCCACTTGTACATTGTTTATTGCCTATAGTTAATTGGGAGTTTTTTAACTGTATTTGCCTTATGCCTAGGAACTATGTCTCTTTTATTTTGATTGCCTGGTCTTAAATATTCTGTATCTTGGATTTTAATTTTAAAATTTTATATTGCACCATGACCGAAGGAGAACAAAACTTAACTTCCCTATATGAAACTATGTATTGTAGTGGCCAGAAAAGTTCAGGGTTGTTGTTGTTGTACCTCTCTAATGTTCAGTGTGATTTTACTTGTGGTGCAGTTATTTATGGTTGTCATATGTGGTAGAAGCGCAGGTTGGTCGATTGCTCAGAGGCCTGGTGTATGGACGCACGGTAAAAGTGCTCTGTTGTCTGAGTCACAGAAACGATCTGCTAAGCAGTATCTGTTTCACTAATATCAATGTGTATGTACTGCTGAATACTTCTGGATACTGTGCTGTTAATTATTAAAGGCTTCCTGATAAATATCTTTGTCATGGACCAGTTTTTACCCAAGCTGCACGGAAAAACATGGCAGTATCATACATTTCAGATGACAATAAAGGATCCCTTGACTTTTACACAAATAATATTACTTTTACCTTAGTTTATTATGTAATAAATAATTATGGGGAAATAGTGGCAGAGGCACAGAATAAGGTTTTGGGTACCCAGAGGTATGCCTTATGTAATAATGAAAAAAAAAGGTTGTTTAACAAAATAAATACAATAGTTCATTTAAATTGTTAGCATGATTGAAAAAGTTTGGCTCCTGGTGCACCACTACACATTCATATTCCACTACTGAACACCAACTTCCATTGTAGGAGTTCTTTATATATTGTTCTGGGAGGAAAAAACGTCAAAGGAAATAACGTCATTGTTTTTGGGAGGTTCAGTCCTCGGGGTAAAAGAGGAGAAGAAGGTTCTGACAGCACCCTCTCAGGTACTTTTGCCTGTTTTGTAGCCCTGCATTTGCTCCCTACTAGCACAAGCCTGACACTAGTTACAACTGAGGCAGCTCCACTGCTCCAAAGTCTTTGCTTCAGATCCAGGCCTCTACATTGTCTATGCAGAATTTACAGAGTGTCTAGATTAGTTTTATTGATTACTCCAGTTTGCTCTAACAATTAAAAGCTAAACTGTACATTTTAGATTAACCGGTGTCTCTAAATTAGCCCAGTATGAGTAAATGGGAGTGAGCCTACTATTATACTATCCAGGGTTGACTTCTTCATTTTCCTTAATACTGCAGGAATAGGCTCAGCCTCCCTATAACCCTACATTACAGAATTTAAGTTTAGAAAATAATGAAAATTAATACAATATTTTAATTAGAGAAGTTTTTTATTAAACTTTCATAATTAATATTTTAAGAATGACTTTAACATACCATTTGCAATGCTATGCAATGACAATATTCATAGAAAAAATGTAATTAACTGTGTTGCACACTTGAATGATAGAGATTGATAAACCAATATAGAGACAACATGTTGTTTCAGAATCTGTCATGCAATGCTTATCTGTCTTCCTCTGTTTTCAAGCAGGCAGTTTTCAATTTGTGAAACATGGCTGATAAGAAAACCCTAAGGTGAGCAATGCTCCATAAGTTTCCTTTTCCATTCCTGGGAATATCTACATTAAGCTCAAACATTTTAACAAAACAATTCCTGAAAACTGTCAAATTTTAAGTATAGACTAAAACAAATGAAATGTACAGCATAGTGTGGCCATTTCTAGTCCAGTGCACAGTACAGCATTGCAGTTATGAAGAAACAGCATTACTATTATGTACAGTATATATTTAATATAATGCCTGATAGAGAATACATTTTAAGCATGTAACTGATGTCTCAGATTAAAATAAAAGACAAGTGCATTCATGCGTAAACAATTTTGCACTGTTTTAATTGAAGTGGGATTCTACATACAATATTTATTCTAAATATTAAAGAAGGAATAATAAAGGCAATTATAATCCATTTATTTTCTGAATTTCTTTATCTTAGTCAGGTTTAAGTGTGATTGGAGTACTTTTGATCTTTTTGTTAAATTAATTGTTACAGGAAAATCATTTTCTTTTGAAAATGCAGCAGAACTACTTGCCCATGATTATTATTAAATGTATAAAAAAAGAAATATTTGCAGTTTAGTCATATATTGCAATTATAAGACAATAAAAAGTGCATTTATTAATATCATTTACCAAAGAAAAATTGATTTGAGAGATAATTAAAACTTCTTCATCAGCTATAATATTTAATAAAGGTAAAGAATAAGAGGATGGTTTTATGAAGCAAATACATACCTGTACTCTTCCTTTCTTTCCATATCCCAAAGACACTCGGGTTAGGTCTATCAGTGATTCTGAACATGCCTGTAATGAGGGCACATATGTGAATGGGTGTGCCCTGGGGTGTCATGTATAACACCGTGCATAGAATTCATATTAAAACATGATGTACAGACAGAAACAGAAATGTGCTCACACACAAAAAAAATTCAGATGCATAAAATTGTGCGTAAGCAAAGTTCCACACACTTCCCCTTTATAAATTCCAATCAATATGAATTTTAATGCACATGCTACTAAGATGTACATTTGGTATCATTTTCATGATGAAATGCATTAAAACATGTATTAAGCATGTGGGGGCACAGCTGGCACCCCGTCCAGGGATTTTTCCTGCCTCCCACAAGATGCTTACTGGGATGCGTACGACCCAGGATGGAATAACTTATTGCAGCAGTAATGTGTCTGTCAAACGTACCAACCCCCAATTCCTGCCCTTCTGTTTTCTTTCTCCATGTAACCATGAAACTGTTTCTGAGCCTCGAGGTCCATGCAGGAAAGGCTCTGTAGCATTCGTCAGATGAGAGAAGTTCAAATAGACTGTGGCATGGGTGAGTGGAATAAATGCAGATGCTGGTGGCTTTTCTGAGGCAGCATGTGCTATAAATATCCTTCAGGGCTGGAAGCCATATTCCAATAATCCTCTGTGCTCTTGACACATCCCGCTGTAGAGCTTTCCGATTAGCTGCTGTGCAGCTGTAATACCAGTACCAGACACAGATGCAGTGCGTTAAAATTCTCTCGCTGGTGCACTGAGTGTAACAACGCTAAAGCAGCTGTGGTATTTGGAATAATTCTGCCATTACATGCACTGTTATATTGTTGCAGAATGATTACAATCAAGTGCCTTAAATTTGTAAACGATATGCAATCAATTTCAGTGTATCTGATAAAGCCTATGTCATGGATGTGAATCTAAAAAAGAAAAGGAAACCACACAGAAACAGTAGCACTGCTTTACCGCTGGAGGCCGCCCTTTTCCAAAACCATCCATTCATCCATCCATCCATTATCCAGCCCGCTATATCCTAACTACAGGGTCATGTGGGTCTGCTGGAGCCAATCCCAGCCAACACAGGGCACATGGCAGTAACAAACCCCGGGCAGTGCACCAGCCCACCGCAGGACCAACATTGTACAAAATACTATTAAGTTGTACAGCTTAAGAATAGCCAATCTTGATCTGCAGTCAACACATTGTGCTGACTTAACAACTTAACAACTTATTGGCCTTCTTAGGTTTGGTACACTGTCTGAATGTAGACAGTGGCATGTCTACTATGGCCCTTTAGTCTTTTTCATAAGGTGTACTTTTTCACACTTTTGATTCTCCACAGTGTCATCAAATATCACATTTTTACTTCTTACAATTATCTGTTTTAAAGAAGCTAGCTGGGGCCATGGCCATAGAGTAGAACTACTGTTTCTCCAGACTGAGAGGAGTTAGTTGAGTTACTCTGAGCACTTAGTTTTAATGTTCCTTTACCACCTAACACAGGAAACGTAAAATCCAAAAATCAGTATTTGGAGATCCAGGGCAGGGCCAGAACACACTGAGGGTGTTATACTGCTCTCAGCCAGCCTGAAATTGTCAGAGAATTCACCAGGATCTGATGAAAGATGTTTCTGAGGATCGGGTTGCTTGGACAGTGCAGGTCAGCAATTCACCACCACAGCTCTCTTCAGGATAAGTGACATAAAAATGCTGATGATCAGTACAAGTGAGTTTCAAAACAAATTAGATTCAAATTCCTCAGATATATTTTGAAATAGGATCTGGCAAAGCTATAAATATTCCTGAATGAAAAATGTGGCTTGAACAAAGAATCTGATATGAAACCATTCTGCTCACTTTATATGATTTAATTTGGCAAATTATAGCTTGTAGTTATTAAGAACTGTGTGTTTTGTCACCCAAATAATAATGATATAGCAGTAAGTAATCATGCTACTGATATTATTGTGTCCTTCCATCAATTGTGAATACATATTTCAACCCCAATTGAAATTTAAGTAGTATTAAAATACAAAACCTAATTGTTATAACCAGGCTTCCATGCAGCCTTACCTTAAATTTACTAGAAAGCCAATGGTATAACATGTCCTAAAGCATATATTCCCACATGGCATGTAATAATTCTGTTCTGAAACTGTTCAAGCAAGAGATGTCTGACCTAGTTACCAAAGTGAGCTGCAGAATCCAACACACTTAAATGGCAGCATTTATAAAAGCATTGTAGGTATAAAGATTATTGGGTTTCTTATGACAACTTCACTTAGTTATTCTGGACAGGGTAAAGTGAACTCAAATTTTGTTCAGGCCATTGGTTAATATGTTCTATTATGAAGAAAATGAGGATTGTGTTGGTCCCCATGGGTCTGGTGACCGTAGTGAAAGTGGCTCCCTGTTCCTTGACTTTGTAAAAGGTCAGGGGCTGCAGATTGCTGGATCTTGGTTCCAATGCCCTGAGCTGCATTGTTGGACTTGGTAATCCAATATTGGTGATCAAGTGAAGGAAACTGATTACATCCTCATTGTCAGAGGCCGGAGAGTCCTACAGAACTGCAAGGTCTACAGAAGTGACCAATTTGTGAATTCTGACCACAGACTTGTTGTTGCTATTCTGAAGATCCAGCTTAGGCTACCACCTACTAGAAGAATAAGCCTGGACCTGGCCAGACTCCAAGATTAGGCTGTTTCTAATGAGTTTGCATGCAGTTTGTGTGAGGAACTTGTGTTGGTGTCGCCAGTGTTCCCAGAAGGAGGTGTTTCATCTCGTAGGGCACCCTGGATATCATTGAGAGGAGTCACAGCGCACGGCTTGATAGCAATGTGACCCACGTCCTGCTTATAAAGGAATCAAAACATTTCGCAGATCCAAATCTGCTCCTCGGAGAGTGACAGTCAGGAACGAACGTTCCTTACAGATGATGCTACAACCTACTGGGCTTGCTAATTTGGGCAGTTGTTTAAAGCTGATCCTCCAGCTACGACATTGAACATCTCTGGGTCCACAGTTCTTGAGGCTGATCCTCCAATTAGCTGTGAGCCACCCTGTCTCACTGAGATTGCACAGGTGGTGAACCAGCTGAGGGTTGGGAATGCTGCAGGGATCTGTGGTATCCAAGATGAATTTCTCCAGGCTGGTGGTAAAGCTGTCCTCCATGCATTGTATGCATTGTATGTTTTCAGAAGAGATGGTCTTCATCCTAACTGGAGGGGATCTTATGTATTATCCCAAAATATGGCAGCAAAACTGCCTGGTTGACTGATTAGAGCACCATCCAGGCCGCAGTCATGTGATCTAAAATCACAGGCTGTTGTTTATCCCACCTGTTACTTTCCTGAAGCTGGTACCCATAATCCTTGTCATGGGGCATCAAGTAAATTTATTCTTGATACAAACCTTAAATTAATTGATAACCAAAAAATAAGGTAATCTGTAATAGAAATTTACTTCAAATTAAAACAAAAAATATATCAGCAGTTCAGAAAGAACCATGCAGTTTTAAATGCTACTTATTGAACATTCACTCTCTTGGCACTAAAGCTGTTTTGGTAAATGATATTATATTAAGTACAAAATCTGATCTGTGTCTTCTCACTGAAACCTGGCTTAGTAAATGTGACACTGTCCCCCTAGCTGAGGCGTCACCAGATGGCTGCTCGTTCCTTCATAAGTCTAGAGATTTTGGTCGAGGAAGAGGCCTTGGAATAATTCATTGTAACAAAATGCAAATCACTTCTAAAAATGTAGGCAACTTTACATCCTTTGAGGCATTCATTTTAAATATTAAAACAGATTCCAACACAATTATAGTGCTAGTCTACAGACCACCAGGGCTGTACTCATTGTTCATGACTGAATTTAGCAACCTTCTATCTGATTTGGCTATAAATTATACATAGTACTGATGGGGGATTTTAATGTACACATTGATATGGAAACTGACACTTTTAGCAAATGTTTTACTTATTTGTTAAATTCAGTAGGATCTTGTCAGATTGTCAAAGGTCCAACTCATAATCATAATCATACATTAGATTTAATTATAACTTACAAAGTTGAAATTCAAAATTTAAATATCACTCCATTAAATGAAGTTATTTCCGATCACTACTTAATTACATTTGATTTAGTCCTGCCGTTGTCAACACACTCCCCAATTAAAACAAAGACAGTGCGACATCTAGATTGTAATTCTGCTTCAAAATTTATAGATACTTTCAGTAAGTCAAGTATAATTGTGGAAAACAATTTAGATCAGCTAACATCACATTATAATGTGGCCTTGAGAGATGCTCTGAACACAGTGGCTCCCCTTAAAATAAAAGTGATCAAAGCACATAGAAACTCTCCCTGGTTTAATGAAAACACTCAAGCTCTTAAATTAGAGTGTCGAAAACTGGAGCACAGATGGAGAACAACAAAGCTACATGTCTGTCAAATTGCATGGACAGAGAGTGTTAATAAATATAAAAAAGCCCTCTTTAAAGCTCGCTCAGAATACTATTCTACATTAATAGATAACAATAATAAAAATCCTCGGGTACTGTTTAGAACAGTGGCTAAATTAACAAATGGAAATTCAGATCAACAGTGCAAAATACCAACAGATATTAGCAGTACAGACTTTATGAACTTCTTTCGCACTGGTCATAGTACAGAAATGGCAATAACGCGGGTTGTAAACGAGATTCTGATATCCTCTGATGAAGGAAACTCCACTGTAATTATGTTGTTGGACTTAAGTGCAGCATTTGACACCATCGACCACTCTATTTTACTACACAGGCTAGAAAATGATGTTGGGCTTACAGGCACCGTGCTCGCTTGGTTTAGTTCTTATTTATCAAATCAATTCCAATATGTACAGAAATGTGCTGACAGTACTCCATCATTATACACAGAAGTTCAATATGGTGTCCCGCAGTGCTCAGTACTGGGACCTTTACTGTTTTCACTTTACATGCTTCCACTGGGATCTATCATTAGGAAACATAATGTTAATTTTCACTCATATGCAGATAACACCCAGTTATACCTTTCATTTAAATCAGATGAAGTTTCTCCGATGTTGTCTTTAATTAGTTGTGTTAGCGAATTAAAGGAGTGGATGAATGAGAACTACTTGTCTTTAAATACAGATAAAACAGAGATGTTAATTGTTGGAGGGAATGACACTGATCATAACAATATTTTGTCATCATTTAACTCAGTTGGAATCCCAATTCATTTTAGTGAATCAGCCCGCAATCTAGGAGTTATCTTTGACTCTAGCATGTCATTTAAAGCGCATATTACAAAGTTGTTCTGAGAAATTAATTCATACATTTATCTCTAGTAGGATTGACTACTGCAATGCAGTGTTCACTGGATGTTCAAACTGTGCTTTATACAGCCTCCAGTTAATACAAAATGCGGCTACAAGAATTATTACAAGAACAAGGAAAATGCCAACACATAACTCCAGTTCTTAAATCCTTACACTGGCTCCCGGTTAAGTTTAGGGCATATTTCAAAATCCTTCTTTTAACATATAAAGCATTAAATGGCCGAGGTCCGGCTTACTTATCTGAACTTATCATGACTTACAAACCAGATCTCAAGATGCCGGTCTGCTTATGGTTCCAAGGATTAATAAAATAACAATGGGAGGCCGAGCTTTTAGTTACAGGGCCCCTAAACTGTGGAATGGTCTGCCTGCTACTATAAGAGATGCCCCTTTGGTCTCAGCTTTTAAATCCCGGCTGAAGACTCACTACTTCAGTTTAGCATATCCTGACTAGAGCTGCTGATTAACTGTACATACTGCATCTCTGTTGTTAGTCATTAGCACTAAAACATAAGTAACATGATAGTTAGAATTGGATACTAACCCTCACCTATTCTGTTTCTCTTCTCGGTACTCAAATGTGGCACTTGGTGCCACGGCTCACCTGCCAAGTTGTTTTGCCTGCCTAAGGTAAAGTCATCCCTGATGGAGGATCACAGGAATCGTGAGAAAGAGGGGTCCTTTCATCGGATTGGCTGGCCCAACACTGTTTCAGCCGTGGAATGGCCAAATGGGGGAGGCAGCTTGATAGATGAGGTATCCAGGAGTCTAAAATTATCCATATCTTATTATGTGATATCATCTACTGTTAAATTCTGCTCCGTACTTCTAAAAAAGTTTTATTTTTTATGTTTTATTGAGGATTTGTTCTGTTCTGTGTATTGTATTGTATTGACCCCCTTCTTTTGACACCCACTGCACACCCAACCTACCTGGAAAGGGGTCTCTCTTTGAACTGCTTTTCCCAAGGTTTCTTCCATTTATCCCTACTAGGTTTTTTTGGGAGTGTTTCCTTGTCTTCTTAGAGAGTCAAGGCTGGGGGGCTGTCAAGAGGCAGGGCCTGTTAAAGCCCATTGCGGCACTTCCTGTGTGATTTTGGGCTATACAAAAATAAACTGTATTGTATTGTATTGTAAACTGTATGCAATCTTTGCTTCCATTTGAGAGATAGGCGTTATCCCAACTGACTGCAAAACAGTACTTGTGGTCCCTATCTGGAAAGGGAAGGGTGATTGCTCGGACTGCAGCAACTACAGGGGGATAACACTGCTCTCAGTGTCAGGTAAGGTCCTTACTTGGGTCATCTCAATAGGATCCATGATCACTTTCTCACCTATTAGTGACTGGACCAGTCTGGTTTTACACCTAAGACATCTACCATCAACCACATCCTGGCACTGAGGGTTCTCATGGAGCACAAACGTGAATATTGACAGAGTTTCTTTGCAGCCTTTGTCGATTTTCGTAAACCCTTCGACTCAGCTGATCAGGTTTCCCTGTGGGACATCCTGGGACTTCGCAGGAACCCTCCAAAGTTGCTGGATATCATGGCCAGCCTGTATATTGGTACAGTGAGTTCTGTGCAGAGTGGAGGCAGAACCTCTGCATTTTTCCCAGTTGATTCTGGGGTTCGTCAGGGGTGTGTTCTTGTCCTAGTCTATTCAATGCTTGCATGGACTGGGTATTGGGCAGGGTTGTAGTGTCCAGCGGTGTGGGGCATCTCTTGGTGAAGAAAGATTCACAGATCTTGACTTTGCCAATGATTCTGTGATCTTTGGATAGTCAATGGAGGCTCTGATCTGGGCTCTCGAGAGAATGAGCGAGAAGTCTAAGTGTCTGGGCTTGCAAGTGTCCTGGACAAAAACCAAAATCTAGGCCTTTAATTACCCTTTGGGCACAGCCATCGGCAGTGTGTATGTCTGAGGAGAGAATGTCGACCTAGTTGAGAGGTTTACTTTCCTCGGCAGAGACATTCATGTCTTTGGTGACTGGTAGACGGATTGGGAGAGCAAGGGGTGTCATGAGGTTGCTGGAAAGGTCCAAGACTTTACAGTTCTGGTGCTTCCTGTTTTGCTTTATGATTGAGATACATGGACGCTATCTAGTGACATGCGATGAAGACTGGATTCTTTTGGTACTGTGTCTCTTCAGAGAATCCTTGGGTACCGTTGGTTTGACTTTGTGTCAAATGAACAGTTGCTCATGGAGTCCCAAATGAGGCACATTACCTCAGTTACAGCACTACAGCCATGTGTCGCAATTCCCAGAGGGTGATCTGGCTCACAAAATCCTGATTGATTGACCCGAGCAGCTGGACCAGGCCTAGAGGATGCCCACATATCAACTGGCAGTGGCAGATACATTGTCATTTCCTGGGGGGTGGGAGTGGACCATGTGTCTGCCTGGGGGTTTGCCAACCATGATCCAGAGCTGTTTTTGTCATGTGGTGGGTGCGCAACACACTGTACAAGTGCATGCTCCCCAACCTGACTTGACCTGACCTTCCCTGATGAAGAAAATGGCAAAATCAACATGTCCTTTGAAATCAGTTTTAAATGCTAGAATATACAGCTTTAAATATAATGTATAATTTTGTATTTATATAGAACCATAACCATCCCGAGATCAAAGTAACATCCATCCCTCAATTTTTGTTGTGGATAGCTGGGGCTTACATCAGCAGCAACGTTTTATACAATGAAAATGAATCCTGGATTGGGTGTCAATCCACTGCATGACACTGTGAAGCCCCATGCTTTTGAACCACTGTGCAGACCTAATCCCCAGGCATCTTCTAGCTCATGTACTGAGCCTAACCAAGATGAGATTGAGAGACACAATCCAAAAAAAATGGATGGTGCAAAACAACTGTTCTTTTTTAACACATTCTCTAACAAATTCAAAGTTCAGTGTCATGCCATCCATTATTAAACATAATTCAAATGACACAGAAAACAAAAATATATATGTAAATGCTAAAAAGTAATAATCCAATTCTTCTTTCTTACTTAAAAATATTATTCAAGCAGAAAAAACACACAAAAATAAGCAGAGAGCTGGCTCACTAGATCAGTTCTAACACTCTTCTGTAGGACTTATACTTCTCTCCTACACTATGATCAGAAGGTCAAAATGAAAAGATCGCCACCATTCTTTGTTCTGGTGTTTTATAACTCCACTGGATTTTCTCATCCAATTCCCACTGACGTATCTTCGGTCCTTTCTAATGAAACTGAGCGCCTCTAAGTTCAACATGCTGTATGAAACATTTTGTTAGGTATTTTCTAAGTACAGAGGTACAGACTCGCATGAACACATGCATTCTAGTTTATGAACAAATCCTTCTCTCAGGGCTCTATTCCTTAATTTTCCTAGGCCCTTGACTTACTTGCTTACGACTTTAAATACAACCATCATACATGCTTTCTCTTTTTTTTTTTTTTTTTTTATATTTTTATTTTATTAATTTTCATTGTAATCATTCCATACAAACAGATCCATTTATAACCCAACAAATTTGAAAACAAATCAAACCCCATCCCTGAGAAGGAGAGCTTAGCTAAAGGAAAATTTCTTTAAGCTTTTTAATAAGGCAACATTAGACAAAAGAAGGGGAGAAGTAAATATCTATATAAATAAGAGATGGAGAAGGGAGTTAAATACAATAATAGTTAATTCTCTTATTCTAAAATAATATTGATTAAATCCTGCCATGTTTTGAAAAAATTTTGTACAGATCCTCTAACTGAAAATTTGATTTTTTCCAATTTCAAATAATATAAAAACATCAGTTTCCCACTGACTTATAAGAGGAGAATTAGGATTCTTCCAATTTAACAAAATAAGTCTGCGTGCCAAGAGTGTAGTGAATCACCATTTGTTTGTCCTTCTCCAATTCAAGTCCATCTGGAAGGACACCAAAACACAGCTGTTAGTGGGTTAGGAGGGATTGTGATACTAAGGCTGTCTGAGAGGCACTTAAAAATTTTTGTCCAAAATGATGTTAGTTTGGTGCAGGCCCAGAACATGTGACCCAGTGAGGCAGGAGCTTGGTTGCAGCGCTCGCAGGTTGGATCCTGGCCTGGAAACATTTTGGACAGTTTTAAGCGAGACAGATGAGCTCGATATATAATTTTTAGTTGAATAATTCTATGCTTTGCGCATATAGAACTCGAGTGAATTCTCTGCTTTGCTACCTTCCACTCCTTTTCTGATATATTGATTAAGAGATCTTCTTCCCAATGTCCTCTTGGATCTTTGAAAGGTAGGGACTCTAATAAGATTTTATATATTGCGGAAATAGTGTTTGTTTCCTCGGAATTGAGCAGTATTTTTTTCCAGCATTGTGGAGGGTGCAAGGTGGGGGAAATCGGGCAATTTCTGTTTAACAAAATTTCTAATTTGAAGATAGTAAAAGAAATGTGTAGCTGGGAGGTTAAATTTTGAACGTAATTGTTCAAAAGATGTAAATATGTTGTCTATATAAAGATCTCTGAGCATTTTAATCCCAAAACTTTTCCAGGTATTAAAAACTGGATATACTTGCGAAGGTTGAAAGAGGTGGTTCCCTTGCAAAGGTGCCACTGATAAAAGATTTTCCATCTTAAAATGCTTCCTAATTTGGTTCCATATTCTGAGTGAGTAAAGCACAATTGGGTTATTAGTATATTTGCGATAACTTTCATTTATTGGAGAGCAAAGCAGGGAATATAAAGAAGTACTACAGGATTTTACTTCTATTGCAGACCAAGCCTGTGTATGTGCATTTATTTGTGTCCAGGTTTTTATGGCTTGTATGTTTGCTGCCCAGTAATAAAAGTGAAAATTAGGTAAAGCCATGCCACCTTCTGCCTGAGGTCTTTGTAGGGTCGCTCTTCGGATACGTGGGTGTTTTGAGTTCCAAATGAATGAGGTTATTATTGAATCTAACTGTTTAAAAAACGATTTATTGATATATATTGAAATGTTTTGAAATAAAAAGAGAAGTTTAGGAAGGATATTCATCTTAACAATGTTAATTCTTCCGGCTAGAGTGAGATGAAGGGTTGACCATCTATGCAAGTCTTGCTTAATTTTTTCCATACAGACGCCAAAATTTTGTTGATAAAGAGCTTTATGTTTACTTGTGATATTTACCCCTAGGTATTTAAACTGATCTGCTATGGTAAAAGGTAGGGTGTCTAATTTAATATTATATGCTTGTGAGTTCACTGGAAAGAGTATACTTTTATTCAGATTAATTCTAAGACCAGATATCTTTTGAAATTCTGTTAGTGCTGTTAAAACAGCAGGGACAGTGTTTTCTGGGTCCGATATATATAAGACCATATCATCTGCATATAGAGAAATTTTCTGTTCCAGTCCTTCTCTGACAATCCCCTTTATCTGATGAGAATTTCGGCAGTGAACCGCCAGTGGTTCAATAGCGATTGCAAACAACAGTGGCGACAAGGGACATCCTTGTCTGGTACCCACGTTCTAGTTTAAAGTAGTCTGAGCAAATTTTATTAATACAAACTGAAGCTTCTGGACTGGTATACAGTAGTTAATCCAAGCACAAATATTCGGGCCAAACCCAAATTTTCTCCAATGCAGTGAAAAGGTAATTCCATTCGATCATGTCAAATGCCTTTTCTGCGTCTAATGATAGTAATATCTCTGGGGTGTTTTGATTTTGCTGGTGAATATATAACATTAAACAAGCGTCGGAGATTTGAAGATAGATGTCGGCCTTTAATAAATCCAGTTTGATCTTGTGATATTACCGAGGGCAGCACTTTCTCCATCCTTCTAGCTAGGATTTTTGAGAGTATCTTAACATCATTATTCAGGAGTGAAATTGGTCTATATGATGCACATTGTAACAAGTCCTTATTTTGTTTAGGAAAGACGGTGATTAATGCTTGTCGAAATGTTTGAGGTAGTATTTGGTGGTCTTTAGCTTCTGTAAATGTTACCAATAAGAGTGGAGCTAGCTGAGTGGAGAATTTCTTATAAAACTCTACGGGGTAACCATCAGGGCCTGATGATTTCCCGCTTTGTAGTGACTTTATAGCGTCTAGTAATTCTGTTAGCGTTAGAGGTTTATCTAGTTCCTCAGCACTTAAAGCATCTATTTGTGGTATTTGTGAATTATCCAGAAATTCATTAGATTGCGTGTTGTCTTCTTTGGGCTCAGTGGAATATAAAGACTTATAGTAATCTCTAAATGTGTGCATTATTTTATTATGGTCGATGATTTCTTCTCCATTCTTGTTGGTGATTACTGGTATTGCATTGTGAACTTCTTGTTTATGAATTTGTTGAGCTAAAAGCTTATTAGCTTTTTCTCCGTGTTCATAGTAATGCTGTCTAGACTTATAAATAAGTTGTTCAGTTTCTTTAGTTGTTAAGATGTTAAGTTCTGTATGCAAGGCCTGCCTTTTCCTGTGAAGAGCTTCACTTGGACGCCTGGCTTGTTCTTCATCTATTCTAGTAATTTCATTTCTTAGCTCTGACACTTTCTTGGTTTCTAATTTATTTCTATGGGAAAGATATGAAATAATCTGGCCTCTTAGGAAGGCCTTTAGAGTTTCCCAGAGTGTTCCTGCAGAAACCCCTGTAGACGTGTTTGTCTCTAGGAAGAAGCTGATTTGTTTGGATATAAATTCTGTGCAGTTCTCGTCTGCCAATAAAAGAGGGTTAAGACGCCATCTGCGAGGTGAGTACGAGGGGCTTATTGATTTTAGCTCCAAGACTAGAGGGGCATGGTCAGAGATAACAATTGTGTCATATTTGCATGATTTAATTGTAGGCAGGAAATTATTATCTATAAAAAAATAATCAATTCTTGAGTAGCTATAATGCACTGGTGAGTAGAACGAGTATGTTTTTGAGTTTGGGTTAAGAAACCTCCAGGGGTCTGATAAGTTGTGATCATTTAAAAACTGTGTAATTATCTTTGCAGTATTAGATGTCGTCCCCCCCTGTCACAGGAGTCCTATCTAAGAGTGGATTTAAAACACAATTAAAGTCCCCAGCCATTATAATTTTATGAGTGTTCACACTGGGAATGGATGCAAATAGATTTTGCATGAATTCCTTATCATCAACATTGGGTGCATAAACATTTATCAAAATCATTTTACTGTTATATAAGTTGCCCATGACCATCACATATCTCCCTTCAGGGTCCGACACTACCTCTGATGCTACAAATGGAACTGTTCTATGTATGAGAATTCCCACCCCTCTAGTTTTCTTTATAAAGCTAGAATGGAACATTTGGCCAGTCCAGTCTTTTTGTAGTCTGAACTGATCCTTGGTTAGTAAGTGGGTCTCCTGTAAAAATACTATTTTAGCGTTTAAGCCTGTTAGGTGAGAGCATACTTTCTTTCTCTTTAATTCGTGATTCAGGCCTTTAACATTCCAGCTCACAAAGTTAACTGTCCCATCATGGAGACATTGATTCTGAGTTTTTAATGTCATTTTATAGTTTTAATTGGTAATATGGCAGTTTTAATCTTAGTTTCAAGATTCCCCAGGAGTTGTTGCATGTTAGCCTGTTGCTGCATTGATAATTTATAATTATAAGGATTATAAGAATAGATTAGATATAACCTGCTCTCCTTCTCTCCCCCCTTTATCCCCCCCCCCCCCCCATTTTGCCTCCCCACAAGAGGCTAGACCCCACTTCGCGATGTTCCAGTCCTCTGACATACGAAGAGACAGAGCACGTCCAAAACAAAACAAACCCCACCCTGCAGCGGGGTTACAGAATTAAAACAGAGATATCTTTTACAGTTAAATCCTTAATACTATCTGCCGAAAATGTTCTCATTAACAATATTTAATCTTGAAATAATCTTCATAAGATATTAAGGTTAAAAAAAAAAAAAAAAAAACAACCCTGGGAGTGATTTTAAAAACTAGTCCAGGATAAACCTGGTAATTCATACTGTAATAGTATAATGGTAATTGTATAAATAGTAGAACAAGCATTAAACCAAGGGTATGAAGTTAAACAGTCTACTTTAAGGTATAGTAAAATAAAAAAAATAAATAAATTAAAAAAAAAAAAAAGAAAAATAAAAAAAAAAGAAAAGAAATAAAAAAATAAATAAATAAAACGAATCCTACTTTAATCACTTCCACATTTTCACACTCACGTCTATAACTCTATAACTCTGATTAAAACATAAACATATAACATATAAAGTCCAGATAAAAAAAAAATTTAAAAAAAGAGAATAAGAGATGTATAATTATAATACCAGTCTCTTTAAACATGGATCCAGCGATCAGATCATGGGTCTTTCCCGTGCCTTGATAGAATATGGCTCTTTAATTTTAATTAACTTTCAAAAAAAGTGTCGGAAACAGCTTCTTTAATTCTTTTTCAGCTTCTTCTTTGCTGAAGAAAATATAATGTCCGTCTTGAACTTCCACTTTCAGTTTGGCAGGATACAAGAGGCTGTATTTGATATCGGCTTCCCGTAGCATCCTTTTAATGTCGTTGTAGGATCTGCGTTTTGCAGCTGTTGATGGTGAGAAGTCGGGAAAAATACGAATAAGATTATTTTCGAATATAATCTCTTGCTTGTGTCTGAGAAGTGCCATCACATCAAGCTTACATCTTAGTCGTTCGAAGCGGACAATAAAAGACCTAGATTTAAAGGCGCTTGGTATCTTTGTGCGATAAGCCGTGGCTATCTCATTGTCGAGTTTAAAGTCATCTCCAATTATTTTAGACAGTAATTCTACTGCAAATTTCACTGGGCTTGAGCTTTCTCGTTTCTCAGGTATACCCTCAATTCTTATATTATTTCTTCTGCACCCATCCTCCAGGGCTGCAAGTCTGTCTCCAAGTTTTTTGTATTCCGAGTTCGCATACATGCCTTCTCCTAGCTGTCAAACTAATCAGGAGCATTTTTATCTGCAGAGTAACGCCAGGACACCAGCACTTGTATTGTGGGAGAGTAAGCATGGCTCAGTGGGTTTCCAGGCTTATGTGTATCTCGAAAGCAACTCCACACAAGGTCCAGCCATTTCTTCCTGGAGCACTACTCCGCACTACCTCATATTACCAGAGGTAAGTGCATATTAACTATCTATAAAATGGAAAATAAGGCTGTAAATAGTTATACTTTAAAAGCAAACCAATACTGTGATTCAGCCTATCACAGGCATGCTGTAGCACATAACAATATATAACTTAACAAGTATGAAGTGATTGTATCCTGTGATGGACTGGTACCCTATCTCTTTATGATTCCTTCTTATGCAAAAAGCTGATGGAAAGGTCCCTGCAACTCTAAACTCAATTAAGTAGACTTTATAATAAAAGGATGGATGTCTGAGTTTGTGAAGAACTTTCTTCTTGCTAAAGTGCAGAATGCCAAAGAGGGTTTATTAAAATGTAAATTATTTGTTACCTTATATACCAAAGAGCTTTCTTAGAATAGACTCATCACTTATTTTAAACTGAATGGATTTTTACCTGAACAAATCCATGAAACACCTATTTGAACCAAGTGGTAAGAAAAAGGGAATACAG
The DNA here is from genome assembly GCF_900747795.2 of Erpetoichthys calabaricus. NCBI lineage: Eukaryota > Metazoa > Chordata > Cladistia > Polypteriformes > Polypteridae > Erpetoichthys > Erpetoichthys calabaricus. Next base: position 47,210,699 of record NC_041408.2, on the reverse strand, counting down.
GTAAATAACATAACTGGAAAGCAACTATTCTAGGCCTGCTGTGTTAAAATATGGTTTTCTTCCATGTAGGGTAACCAATCAAAAATGAGACATTGTAATGTGCAGGATCTATTCAGGAAAAGCCAAGTAATAGGCATGAGCAATCAGAATGTGATTAGAGTTTGCTTTTTCATCTATCCACATTACAACTATCTGATAGAGAATTATCTGGTGGTAGACTGAAACAGCATTCATCTTAGCTAAGTCCTAGTGGGTTCTGCATTCTTATATTCTGATATTATCTTGAATACACCTGCTTGTATGGTATTTTTTACCTGTCATGCCACCCCTTCTGGACTTGTACTACACTCAGTCACAATAATCATGAAAAAGTTAGGTCTGAGCAATATTAACTCCATAGGAACAATGGATGCAGCCAAATATACCAGAAAATACACTTAAAAGGATACATCTCCATCCATTTTTCACTGATACTGGGCTGCTTTTTAACCAATAAGTTTCTTCTTAGACAAAGGTTTGTACCTTCTTATAATTCATGCAACAATATAGATCAGTGTCTTAATTTAAGTGTGTTGGACACTTCCTTTAAGAAAACAGCTTTTTGTGTGGAAGAAAACACTAACAAGTGTACCTGACATTTATATGAGAGAGGAAACTTTACTTCATTTGAAGCTAGTGATGGCGTATGGGAAGGGTGTGAATGTAAGGATGGGGTCTGTTTCATTTACTGGTGGCCAGTGCCAGCTCAGAACTGAATGTCAAGAAGGAGGTAGGAGCAGCATAAGCTTCCTGCAGGCATTTACTTCAGAAAAAAAGTCCAGAATAGGAACATAAAGCAATTTCTGGTTTCCTCTAATTTCTAATTGGTAAAATTTGGGCATGAAAATACAACAAATTTTGTTAGGAATAATTTGGCTTACTGCTGGTGATTTCCATCTTAATCTCATCAATCCTGCCTCAACAATCTCTTTTTCCTCCACTAAAAAATCCATATCCTTTAAGTTACTGGCCAATAAATACACTTCCTTTTTTGGTGATTAACGTGGACGAGTAAGGTGTATTTTCTTTCAGTCACTTGTTCTTTTTTTACTTTTTTTGACTATTTAAGTAGCTCTGGCATAGCATTTGTAGAACACTTAATTTATTAATGCAGTAGTTATAATTTATGAAACTAACAATAAATAATATCAGCATTTTCCTTAAAGGTGTACATTTAGAAAATGTAATTATGTTGTCAGTCAAGAAATCTATAAGTAACTGGCTGTTGAATGTTGTAAATCCAAAAAGGCTTTAATTTTTGATAACTAATTCCATTAATCTCTACAGGAATTCATTTGTCATGAACCACCTGCCTTGAATCTTCAATAAGAGTTCAGTGTGTGTTCAGACTCGTGTTATTCCAGCTGAGACCTAAAGACAACTCTGTTGACATCTTAATTTGGACAACATGATGCATTTAGGATGATAATAATCTGATTTATATGCGCTAAAAAAAACAATAAAAATATAGTGAAGGGTGAAAAAGCTTTTCATTTTAAATTATGAAGAGCATAGCTTTTGTAACATAATTTCCAGTCACGTTCCTGTTTGTGCAAAACGATGGATTATTTAAATTAACTACATGTAGTACTTGATAGTAATTGTTTTCTAGTTTATAGTAGACAATACTGAGCAGTTATCTACAGTACCTATAAAAAGTATTTACCCAATGTAAGTTTTTACATTTTATTATTTGTCACACGCGTGCGCTTGGGGAACAACTTATAGGCTTGACAATAATAATTATTTGCATTTATATAGCGCTTTTCTCACTACTCAAAGCACTCAGCAATTGTAGGTTAAGGGCCATGCTCAAGGGCCCAACAGAGCAGAGTCCCAATTGGCATTTACGGGATTCGAACCGACAACTTTCCGATTGCCAGTGCAGATCTCTAGCCTCAGACCAACCACTCCGCCTATGCTACCTGAGGTCATTGTGCAATAATGGTATCTCTTCTTCTTTCCCCTCTTTAAAAAGGAAGACTGATGTGCCACCATCCATGATGTCACTTCTGGGTACCAGCCAACTGTACCCACCTCTTCCTCCCAGAAACCATCTTATCCGAAGCCACCTCCATTTTAGAGCAGACTTGATCTCCACATGGGACTAGTCTCCATTTAAACGCTTTACCACATTTTTTTTTTGCACCTTTTGCGCTCCCTTCAATATATGGGATTTAGCTACAGGTGCCCTTGATCCTTTTTGAGCTTCTTTTGTGTTTTTCTCTTATAGTGGCACAGTCGGCAGGATTCTCACACAATGTCAGAGCCCTTAAACGTAGTCAAAATGTTCGAACAGATGGCGGAACAGATACAGCAACTTCATGTACAAATGGGACAACAACAAACCCAGATTGCTGAAGCGGAGGTACGTAGCCAAGCTCGAGTGGCTCTCCAATGAGATTTACAAATGGGTCCCTCTCAGACATTGTTGCCTTTGTACTCAGAAGATGATATTGAAACACATTCTTTAATTTTTGAGAGAACTGCTGCCCAGCATCACTGGGATCACATTCAGTGGGCACACATATTGGCCTCATTCTTGAGGGGCCCAGCTTGTTGTGCTAATTCTGTCGGAGAATGACCCTGGGGACTATGACAAATTAAAGACAAAAGTACTCCAAAATATGGTATCACTCTGGATAAGCTGATGAGGGCCTGCCATGAGAGGACCTTCAACCCTGAAAAACCAACTGGATCCTAGGTTTATAAAATATGGGGTCATGTTGGTCATTGGTTAAATCCCAAAATTAACACCAGTAAGGAAATCACCAAACTAGTCTCTTGCAATTTCCTAGTTCAGACATTACTCGAACATCTAGCCAAGCCAGTCCGGAGACAAGAGTACAAATCGATGGATGGTTTTATATCGGCCATCGAACATCACCGGGTCACCTCCCAGGTTGAAAAAACAACTTGGCACGTTTAGCGTTATAAGCCTCCCCAGGGATGAGTTGTCCATACAGAGCCCAGCCACCATAAATCGGAACCTGCAGTATGGCCCAAGGAGAAATTCTCACACTCGCCTCACTGCTATAAGTGCAGAGAGCATGGACATACCATCCCCAACTGCTCCCGCTTCGGCAAACCTGTGGACTGCAGGTGGGCAAGGGTAGAGAGATACTATTTGGTCACTAATCCTTTATCGTTTCCCCGGGATGAGGTGGTAGTGGTAAATGGTGTGATATATGGCCGGCAGTTTATCCAGGCCAATACCCCCACGCCGCTAGATGGAGTCCTCCCTGCAACATAGAGGTGCCCCGAATTCCAGCAGGGCATCATGGACAATGGAGTTTTACTGCACAGCCCTGCTGGATACTGTGGGTGCCGCCAGGGGACGCTGCAGGGAGGCACAATGATTTCTATTATAGCCCGGAAGTACTCCCTAGTCGCAGGGACAGAAGAAAGGTAGTACTTCCAGGCTGAAGAAAAATGAGAGTTTTCCACCTGACCCGGAAGTGCTATGAAATCACATGGACTGAGGGACAGAAGCACTTCCAGGTCAAGGAATATAAAAGGACTGTGGAAAACCCCAGCAGACGGAGCCAGAGTTGGGAGGAAGTGTGACAGAGCTGCTGGGTGGAGTGGAGGATTTGATTATTGTTTATTGTTATTGTATTGCTTATTGATTTATTATTGAGTATCGTGGAGGTGGAGGTGCTTTGTGCACATTATTGTACTAATAAATTTAATATTAGGACTTTTCTGCCTGGTATTTGGGCGTTTTGTCTGCGGGTTCAGGTGTTGACAGGGACCCATATTCCCACAATGGATATAGAGTTTCGCCTTAATTGAACCCAGCAGCAACATTTCTGTTGTCACTCGCCGTTATGTACTTTCGCTACAATGTCAAAAAGGTATGATCAATTTGACCTGTTCCCACGAGGAATCCCAGTGGTATAGGCCCGCCCAATGTATCACCATTTATCAAAACATCACTAAGAAAATTAGGGTGGCTGAAATGCGCAGCCCTCCATAACCAGTAATCGTCGGGCGAGACTGGTCAGAAAGTATAAGTGAAAGTACAATCACCACCTTTAAAAAAACTTTAAAAAAGCCTCACAAGTTGTTCCCCAAGTGCAAACATGTGACATTTCATGGTTCATTGAATCATGATAATGTAAATTGTTTATTTGATATTGATCAACAGAAAAAGTCTAATGTCAAAATGAAAAAAAAAAATCTCTGCAAAGTCAGTCAGACATTTTCTAACCTGCTTAGTCCTGAACAGGGTTGCAGGGATCTGCTGGAGTCTATCCCAGCTAGCACAGGGTGCAAGGCAGTGAGCAAGCCCTGGACAGGGTGCCAGTCCATTGCAGGGCACACACCCACACACACAAGGGACAATTTAGGATCGCCAATTCACCTAACCTGCATGAGTTTGAACTGTGGGAAACTCATACAGGCATGGGGAGAAAATGAAAACTCCACACTGGGAGGACCTGGAATGTGAACAGTGGTCTCCTTACTGGCAGACAGCACCATTACCACTATGCCACCATGCCGCCCTTCTGCAAAGTGATCTAAATTAATTAGAAATATAAAACAAAAAAATATATACAGTACTGTGCAAATGTTTTAGGCAGGTGTGAAAAAAATGCTGTAAACAAAGAATGCTTTCAGAAATATAAATAATGATTGTTTATTGTTATCAATTTACAAAATGCAAAGTGAGCGAACAACAGAAAAATCTAAATCAAATCAATATTTGGTGTTACTACCTTTTGCCTTCAAACCAGCATCAATTCTTATAGGTACACTTGCACAAAGGTCAGGGATTTTGTAGGATTCTAGTCAGTTGTCTGATCAACCAATTATACCAAACAGGTGCTAATGATCATCAATGTCACACGTAGGTTGTCATTAACTGAAACAGAAACAGCTGTGTAGGAGGCTTAAAACTGGGTGAGGAACAGCCACACTCTGCTACCAAGGTGAGGTTGTGGAAAACAGTTTCATGTCATGGCAAGACTGAGCACAGCAACAAGACACAAGGTAGTTACACTGAATCAGCAAGGTCTCTCCCAGACAAAGATTCAAAGCAGACTGGGGTTTCAAGATGTGCAGTTCAAGCTCTTTTGAAGAAGCACAAAGAAACAGGCAATGTTGAGGATAGTAGACGCAGTGGTCGGCCAAGGAAACTTAGTGCAGCAGATGAAAGACACATCAAGCTTATTACCCTTCGATATCGGAAGATGTCCAGCAGTGCCATCAGATCAGAACTGGCAGAAACCAGTGGGACCCAGGTACACCCATCTACTGTCCGGAGAAGTCTGGCCAGAAGTGGTCTTCATGGAAAAGTTGCAGCCAAAAAGCCATACCTCCGACGTGGAAACAAGGCCAAGTGACTCAAGTATGCACGAAAACATAGGAACTGGGGTGCAGAAAAATGGCAGCAATTGCTCTGGACTGATGAGTCAAAAATTTGAAATATTTGGCTGTAGCAGAAGGCAGTTTGTTCATCGAAGGGCTGGAGAGCGGTACAATAATGAGTGTCTGCAGACAACAGTGAAGCATGGTGGAGGTTCCTTGCACGTTTCGGGCTGCATACAGTAATCCCTCCTCCATCGCGGGGGTTGCGTTCCAGAGCCACCCGCGAAATAAGAAATTCCGTGAAGTAGAAACCATATGTTTATATGGTTATTTTTATATTGTCATGCTTGGGTCACAGATTTGCACAGAAACACAGGAGGTTGTAGAGAGACAGGAACGTTATTCAAACACTGCAAACAAACATTTGTCTCTTTTTCAAAAGTTTAAACTGTGCTCCATGACAAGACAGAGATGACAGTTCTGTCTCACAATTAAAAGAATGCAAACATATCTTCCTCTTCAAAGGAAACAGAGGGAAAGCAAACAAATCAATAGGCTATTTGGCTTATAAGTATGCGAAGCACCCGGCACAAAGCTGTTGAAGGCGGCAGCTCACACCCCCTCCGTCAGGAGCAGGGAGAGAGAGAGAGAGAGAGAGACAGAGAAAAACAAAGTCAAAAAATCAATACGTGCCCTTTGAGCTTTTAAGTATGCAAAGCACCGTGCAGCATGTCACTTCAGGAAGCAGCTGCACACAGAAGGTAGCAACGTGAAGATAATCTTTCAGCATTTTTAGACGAGCGTCCGTATCATCTAGGTGTGCAAACAGCCCCCCTGCTCACACCCCCTACGTCAGGATCGCAGAAAGTCAGCGCAAGAGAGAGAAAGAAAAGTAAGTTGGGTAGCTTCTCAGCCATCTGCCAATAGCATCCCTTGTATGAAATCAACTGGGCAAACCAACTTGAGGAAGCATGTACCAAAAATTAAAAGACCCATTGTCCTCAGAAATCCCGCGAACCAGCAAAAAATCTGCGATATATATTTAAATATGCTTACATATAAAATCCCGCGATAGAGTGAAGCCGCGAAAGGCGAAGCGCGATATAGCGAGGAATCACTGTATTCTGCAAATGGAGTTGGAGATTTGGTCAGGATTAATGGTGTTTTCAATGCTGAGAAATACAGGCAGATACTTATCCATCATGGAATACCATCAGGGAGGCATATGATTGGCCCCAAATTTATTCTGCAGCAGGACAACGACCCCCAAACATACAGCCAAAGTCATTAAGAACTATCTTCAGCGTAAAGAAGAACAAGAAGTCCTGGAAGTGATGGTATGGCCCCCACAGAGCCCTGATCTCAACATCATCGAGTATGTCTGGGATTACATGAAGAGACAGAAGGATGTGAGGAAGCCTACATCCACAGAAGATCTGTGGTTAGTTCTCCGAGATGTTTGGAACAACCTACCAGCCGAGTTGCTTCAAAAACTGTGTGCAAGTGAACCTAGAAGAATTGATGCTGTTTTGAAGGCAAAAGGTGGTCACACCAAATATTGATTTGATTTAGATTTCTCTTTTGTTCATTCACTGCATTTTGTTGATTGATGAAAATAAATGATTAACACTTCCATTTTTGAAAGCATTCTTTGTTTACAGCATTTTTTCACACCTGCCTAAAACTTTTGCACAATACTGTATATTGCATAAGTATTCACCCTCTTCAAGTCAGAATTTAGCAAATGTGCCTTTGTTAGCTATGACAGCTTTAAGTCTGTGCACATGGCCTCTCATTCTCTGTCATCCTTGCCCATCCGGACACTGCATTTTTCTCCCATCGTTCTTTGTAAAACTGCTAGATTATGTCAGGGTGCATGAAGATTATAAGTGATCAGCTTTTGTCAAGTCCAGCCACAAATTCTTAATTACATGGAGACCTGAACATTAACATTGTTGTTTTTTAGCCATTCCTTCATAACTTTGGCTTTACGCTTGGGGGTTGCAGGTTTCTTGAAGACTGCTTCAGGTTTTCCTCCAGGATTTTTCTGTATTTCCATTTTCCTTTAATTTCCCACAAGTCTTCCAGGGCCAGCTGCAGAGAAGCATCTGCACAGCTGTCAACACCATGCTTCATGATGGGGATGGTGTGTTTTTGATAATGTGCAGTATTTAGCTTACGCCAAACATAGCATTTAGTCTGACGGCCAAAATGCTCAACTTGGTCTCATCACACCATAGAGCCTTGTCCTCTCTAGCTACATGTCACCCATATGACTCCTGGAAAACTGAGCGTTTTTTTTAAAGTGGCTTTTTCTTTGCTGCTCAACAGTAAAGCTGTAACTGCCGAAACACTTGGGCAACAGTTGTCATTTGCCCAGTCTCTAGAATCTCAGCTACTGTACCTTTTAACTCCTTCAAAGTTCAATGTTCTTACATCGTCAGTACGTTTTTGTGCACGACCTGCTCTAGGCAGATTTACAGCTGTGCCATACACTTTCCATTTTTAATGATTGATTTAACTGTACTCTGAGGGATATTCAATGGCTTGGATAGTTTGTTGTGTTCATCCCATGACTGATGCATTTCAGTCACCTTATCACAAAGTTGCTTGAAGTGTTCTCTTAAGTTTTTGTTGTGTAGGTTAGGCCACAATACTGACTCATGATAAGCTGGACCATTTATACTACAATCAACTGAAACCTCTTGAATATAGACAGGTGCTCTCCGTTTAACAGGACATGTGACTTTTAAAACCAAATGGCTACTCCAGGGATGATTTAGGTGTGTCATATTAAAGTGGATGAATACTTATGTGTTCAATTATTTTTGTGTTTGTAATTAATTTAGATCACTTTGCAGAGATCTGTTTTTACTTTGGGTCTTTATCATTTGATCAATGTCAAAAAAGCCAAGTTAAATCCACTGTGGTTTAATGATGTATAACAATAAAAGGTGAAAACTTTCAAAATTGTGAATACTGTACCAGCCACTATGAGAGATACTGCTTAATGCCTGCCATTTTCTTTAAGTGCGCTTATTTGAATTAATGGATACTAACAGTGGAAACAGTTCCACACTTTCAATCATATTTTACCGGACATGCCTGCCCTGTGGTGCATTACGGAGTGCCTTTAGTGGTAAGGTGACTGGGGTTGACTAGTTGACCTACTATAGTCTGACCTACTAGAATGTCATTTTTCTAATATGCCATTTAGATGCTTTAAGAATCCTAATTATTAAAAAACTGCATACATTACCAGCCCATCTCTCTACATACGTACTACATTTTTTCCATGTATCATTATAGTTTATTTTACCTATAGTGTGTTTGTAATAGTATATTGTATGCTCCACTTATAAGTGGAAGCCAATGTTTTAGGAATAAATTGGAACTGAAAACATGATGATCCTGCTGTGAATGATGCTTCCATCTGATATGCTTATTGCAATTCTGACCTTTTCATTCCTGTAATAAAAATCTATTGTCTTGTTCTTTAGGTTCCTGTCTACTTCTTTTCTTCACCAAATAGCTTCACCTTTCCTGTTTGTCTACAGCTGAATCTGTTGTCACAAAAGAAAGGAGAATTTCACTAGGAGATACTTAGCAGTAGAGTGTTGTACTGTGTTAGCCATAGATTGATACATGATTAAGTAGGGTGAAATGACACCTTTTATTGGCTAAATAAATTGATTACAAATGCAAGCTTTCGAGGCAGCTAAGGCTCCTTGCCTGATGAAGGGGCCTTAGCTGCCTCAAAAGCTTGCATTTGTAATCTATTTAGTTAGCCAATAAAAGGTGTCATTTCACCCTACTAGGAGATACTGGTTATCCTAAGAAGTGAACAATTGCCTGTTAATTATTACCATCTAGCTGAAGATAAAATAGCATTAAATGAAAAATAGACATTGTTTTTGATGCTAATTACTACCCTATTTGAAATTTTCTGAATATTGCTTTAATTTTGCACAATGACATTATGCAATGTTAAGATTTTTGGAAACATTCATTCAACGGGAAAATGCATTATTTATGTGTATTACTTTTATGCAAGTTTATTTTTAATATAATTTCTGTAGCACTATACTTTTGTAATATTTATTGTATTGCTGAACACAGTATCATAATGTTATCTATATGTCATGTAATTTCTATTTGTGTCTAATGCCTAATGACATTAACTTAAATTGCCATTGTAGTTTTCAAAAGAAAAGTATGTTAAAGTGTGTTTTCAGTTTAAAACAGTCCTTTAAATGAGGACTGTGTTCATTAGATAAATCACATAACCCCAACACTAACCATATGAAAATTAAAAGTCACAGTTTATCACTACAAAAATATTTTAGAACAATATTGTCAGTACACACTTACCACCCTGCAGATGGCATATATTTAAGTCATTCCCATGAAGTATCAGTTGGCATGAAAATCTTTGTTTTTAAATGACTTCTAGACAAGTGAACTACACCACTAGAAGGCACAAATATTGCATTTTACATTTTTTCTCTGTAATGCACTATGTCTGGAAAAATGTCCCTAATATGTTTTTTTATTAGTCATGTGAAATAATCTTTTACAGTAAGTTCAACACTTCTGCTAGATTGCAGTGTAGCCTAAGGGTGAATAAATAAACCCTGCACACTTTTCTTATAATAGATAGATAGATAGATAGATAGATAGATAGATAGATAGATAGATAGATAGATAGATAGATAGATAGATAGATAGATAGATAGATAGATAGATAGATAGATAGATAGATAGAAAGGGCACGCTATCACTCCCTTGAACCCTCTGATCAAACGCCAGACACCAGGTAAAAGTCCAAATATTGACTTTATTCGAACAATAACGTGCACAAAGCACCCTCCTCTCCACAATACTCATACACAATACACTACAATAATAACTACAATTCTCCACTCTCCCAGATGCGTTGCCACCCTTCCACCCAGCTCAGCTCAATGCTCTGGTGTTTTTCCCAGTCTTTTATAATCCCTAACCCGGAAGTGTTTCCCATCCTTCAGTCCATGTGACTCCTTATCACTTCCGGGACAGATAAAAAGTCCTCTTCTTCATCCCAGAAGCATGTCATTCCTCTTGTCCATGTGACTCTGACATACTTCTGGGGCGTAGGGCAAATAGTCGCTGCTCCTCCCTGCAGCTCCTTCTAGCGGCCCCCGTGGTATCCAACAGGGCTGTAAAGGAAAACTTCAATGTCCATAATTCCCTGCTGGGCACCTCCATGCTGCAGGGAGGGCTCCACTTGGTGGCCTGGGGGTATTGGCTGGAATGAACGGCTGGCCATATATCACAGTACTTCCTCCCCAGCGAAGAATCGTGATTCAGAGCAGCTTGTACCAAGAGGGATGTCTTCCTCCAGGAGGAATTTCCGAATGGATCTTGGTAGTTGCTTTGTTCGCATTCCCTGGAGAACCTAAGGAGAATATTAATCCAATGAGCCATCTGGTCCCCTGTTCTCCAAGGACAATATCTCCAGATGTGACCCGTCCTTCGGCATCCACAGCACTGCCTCCTTCCTCCTGCTATTCTCCCTCTGCGGAACTGAAAACAGTTAGGAAATGCTGGCTCCGCCCCTTTCTCCGTTAAGGAGGATTTCAGTGCTGCCCTTGAGCTCTCAGCTCCCTTTTCTATTTTGTTAGGAGACCCCGGTTTCTCTTTTGGGATCTCCTTCTTAATCTGGGGCTTGTTCACAGTTTGGGTCTCTCTATTAGTTAAAGAGAGCCCCTTTACTGTCTGAATCCCCTTCGATTTATTTAGAATACGGGTCAAGGTCTTCAGGACTGAATCGCTCCGAGAGACAGCACCATCCAGCTGCTCCGGTTCGATTGGCCCTTCCCCCGACCACTCGATCAATGTTCCACATTCTTTTGTAGGGCACGCAATGATTTGGCACCCGCTACTTATTAAACGCAGGCCCAGATCACACTGCGTCCCTGTATGCTGTACGGTACCGGCATTACTCACCTGTACCGCCAAATCATATAAGACGGGACACTCTCGTCCTAAACGCGGCAGGTACTCATTCACCCGTCTCAAAGGCGCTCCCTTGAACCCTCTGATCAAACACCAGACACCAGGTGAAAGTCCAAATATTGACTTTATTCGAACAATAACATGCACAAAGCACCCTCCTCTCCACAGTACTCATACACAATACACTACAATAATCACTACAATCCTCCACTCTCCCAGACGCGTTGCCACCCTTCCACCCACCTCAGCTCAATGCTCTGGTGTTTTTCCCAGTCTTTTATAATCCCTAACCCGGAAGTGTTTCCCATCCTTCAGTCCATGTGACTCCTTATCACTTCCAGGTCAGATAAAAAGTCCTCTTCTTCATCCCGGAAGCACGTAATTCCTCTTGTCCATGTGACTCTGACATACTTCCGGGGCGTAGGGCAAATAGTCGCTGCTCCTCCCTGCAGCACCTTCTAGTGGCCCCCGTGGTATCCAGCAGGGCTGTAAAGGAAAACTCCAATGTCCATAATTCCCTGTTGGCATTCGGGGCACCTCCATGCTGCAGGGAGTGCTCCACCTGGCGGCCTGGGGGTATTGGCCAGGATGAACGGCCGGCCATATATCACAATAGATAGAACACACACTAGAATGACTAAAATAAAGGAAGAAATTTAAAAAAGAAGAAGAGTTCTGACTTGGCAGTCATAGTCACAGTGAGATATTATGCAGACATATTGCTGTTGGTATAAAGGAGCCCCAGTAGCATTTCTTGACACACTTCTGCTGAATGATTCATTGGCTGAAAGTATTCCATGTTAGTGTGTCAGAGAGATGATGTGAAGCATTGTTCATAAAGACCTCCGGCTGGGGTTTCCAGAATGCGTCCCATAACTGAGCCTGCCTTCTTAACCAAATTGTTGATTCAGTGGAGCTCTCTTGAAGTGATATTACCAGCCCAGCAAACCACAGAGCAGAAAATCATCCTAGCATCATAGAGTTATATAAGATGTGAAGGATGTCACTTTCCACAATAAAGGAACACAGCCTCCTAAGGAAAAACAGTTTGCTCTGCACTTTCTTATATAGCTCTTCTGTGTTAAGAGACCAGTCCAAACTGTCATTAAAGTATCTGTGGGAGTGGACCACTTCTACATCCACTGCCTGAATAGTTACTGGATATAGATGCTCTTTGTTGCAGTGAAAGTCAATGACCAGTTCCTTGGTTTTGTTGATGTTAAGTTGTAGACAATTCTTTTTGCACCAAGAAACAAAGTTCTCCACCTGACTCCTATACCCTCCCTTATCAATACACCCCATAAGTGCAGAATCATCTGAGAATTACTACAAGTGACATGAACTGGTGTTATATTTTTTAGTCTGAGGTATACAGAGCGAAGAGAAAAGGAGGCAGGACTGTTAATTGTGGTGCTTCAGTGATGTTCACATCCATATCAGAAACACAGTTGAGTTTTAGGGCATTGCCATCCATATCGTACGTTAGTGTTATATGTCTTCTCATAAATTATGGCCTACACTAAACCTAAAAGGTGCTACATTGCATGAATTACTTTTGTTTAATTTTTTACATGCATAAGTAGAGAAAGTTTTAAACCTGACACGTTTTTGGTGTGAGCAGTTACACTAAACAGAGAAGCAAAATGTGCTAGTTTACACCATTTTATCTGCAGGGAATCAAGGAGGTGAGGGTCCATGTCAATTTAAGAGTTAATTGCAAGCAGAACAAATATGCAAGGTTTTGTTTAGCTACTGTGACATTTAATAACTAGTGTTATCATTAATTTCAGTTGCATGCCTGTCAGTATTAGGAAGAAATTCAGACTGTAATGAGGAAACAAAAACGAAAATATGGTTTAAAAGTATATTTCACTTGGATACTTTCTTGTTTTATTTTATTTTTTTTAAATAAATGAGGTAGACTAAAAATATGTCTGTATTTTAAACAGTGTCTTTAAAAGTAAGTCATCACATTTCTCTATTATAAAAAAAAATATTGGAAGGAGACGAGACGTGATTGTCTCAGAGAGACACTTTCACGTCCCACTAGACAAGTCTTCATGCCAAGAGATGTAACCACACCCAGGGCTGGAAGCCCTGCGAAACAAGAGCTTATGCAAAGATATTTGGAAAAGTCCTGCCCACATAATGTTGTGGTGAAAAATTGTCACCAGAAGGCTTTTTACCTGAAATGAAGGCTATTAGGAGACTCAGGATAGGCAAACAGAGTCTATAGTTGTATTGCAATAAAATAACCATAACAGAGTTGGTTTCGTCCGTTTATAGGAGATGGACGTCTGAAGCAGAGCTCCGCTAGCAGCGGCTTTATTTTCCCACGTATTTCATATTATTTAGAGGTATCCTGTATTTAACCCGACCAAGGAACTTCCACTATAATATACAAGCATGAGTAACAAGAAGAAAAGTCAGAAAGAACCGGAAAAGAAACTTAAAGCTGCATCGAAGTCCGGACAGACTTCCGGCCTGAGTGCAAGTGTAAGGTATGGCATCACGGAGACTGACCTAGAACAGGCAGAAGAGTGCGCAGAATTCCTGGGACCCCGCTCCATTGTATCGTCTCCAGTTGAGAGTGAAAATGGGAGCGAAGGCGCAAGTGATACAGGTCGCGAGGGATCGCCGATTTCTGAGGATCATTCGAGACTAGAAAGGGCTCTGCAGGACGTGCTCTCATCTACTCATCGCGAGCCTGTAACAGGAGCTGCATTTTTTCACTTGCGGAGCACGAAAGCAGAAGCGAACTGTCCGAACTGAAAGAGATGATCGCTACACAGAAAGAGATGATCGCTACACAGTCCACTGCCATAGTTACGGCCATGAAGGAGCTTAAGAAAGATAACACAAATGATCTTAAGAAGGTGGCCACTGAGCTCAAGAAGGATAACAAAGATAAGGAAACGCGTCTATTTGAACGTTTTGACGTGAACTTTAAAGGCATGTTGGAGAAATTAGTGGAACACATTGAAGAAACTAACTGCAAACTGAAAAGGCTTGATGATCATATTAATGACGTTTCAGATCAGCTGGAAGACGTTAAGCAGGGACTCACGGCTCGAGTGGAAACAGCGGAACAAATGGCATCTAATGCCGATGAAAAAGCCACAGCTGCGAACTCGGAATACAAAAAACTTGGAGACAGACTTGCAGCCCTGGAGGATGGGTGCAGAAGAAATAATATAAGAATTGAGGGTATACCTGAGAAACGAGAAAGCTCAAGCCCAGTGAAATTTGCAGTAGAATTACTGTCTAAAATAATTGGAGATGACTTTAAACTCGACAATGAGATAGCCACGGCTTATCGCACAAAGATACCAAGCGCCTTTAAATCTAGGTCTTTTATTGTCCGCTTCGAACGACTAAGATGTAAGCTTGATGTGATGGCACTTCTCAGACACAAGCAAGAGATTATATTCGAAAATAATCTTATTCGTATTTTTCCCGACTTCTCACCATCAACAGCTGCAAAACGCAGATCCTACAACGACATTAAAAGGATGCTACGGGAAGCCGATATCAAATACAGCCTCTTGTATCCTGCCAAACTGAAAGTGGATGTTCAAGATGGACATTATATCTTCTTCAGCAAAGAAGAAGCTGAAAAAGAATTAAAGAAGCTGTTTCCGACACTTTTTTGAAAGTTAATTAAAATTAAAGAGCCGTATTCTATCAAGGCACGGGAAAGACCTATGATCTGATCGCTGGATCCATGTTTAAAGAGACTGGTATTATAATTATACATCTTATTTGCTTTTTTTTTTTTTTTGTTTTTAGCTGGACTTTATATGTTATATGTTTATGTTTTAATCAGAGTTATAGTTATAGACGTGAGTGTGAAAATGTGGAAGTGATTAAAGTAGGATTCGTTTTATTTATTTATTTTTTTTATTCCTTTTTTTTTTTTTTTTTTTTTTTTTTTTTAATTTATTTTTTTTATTTTACTATACCTTAAAGTAGACTGTTTAACTTCATACCCTTGGTTTAATGCTTGTTCTACTATTTATACAATTACCATTATACTATTACAGTGTGAATTACCAGGTTTATCCTAGACTACTTTTTAAAATCACTCCCAGGGTTGTTTTTTTTTTTTTTTTTTTTTTTTTTTTTTTTTTAATCTTAATATCTTAACTTAAAAGCGCTGAAGATTATTTCAAGCTTAAATATTGTTAATGAGAACATTTTCGGCAGATAGTATTAAGGATTTAACTGTAAAAGATATCTCTGTTTTAATTCTGTAACGCCGCTGCAGGGTGGGGTTTGTTTTGTTTTGGACGTGCTCTGTCTCTTCGTATGTCAGAGGACTGGAACATCGCGAAGTGGGGTCTAGCCTCATGTGGGGAGGCAAAATGGGGGGGGGGGGGGGATAAAGGGGGGAGAGAAGGAGAGCAGGTTATATTTAATCTATTCTTATAATCCTTATAATTATAAATATCAATGCAGCTACAGGCCAACATGCAACAACTCCTGGGGAATCTTGAAACTAAGATTAAAACTGCCATATTACCAATTAAAACTATAAAATGACATTAAAAACTCAGAATCAATGTCTCCATGATGGGACAGTTAACTTTGTGAGCTGGAATGTTAAAGGCCTGAATCACGAATTAAAGAGAAAGAAAGTATGCTCTCACCTAACAGGCTTAAACGCTAAAATAGTATTTTTACAGGAGACCCACTTACTAACCAAGGATCAGTTCAGATTACAAAAAGACTGGACTGGCCAAATGTTCCATTCTAGCTTTATAAAGAAAACTAGAGGGGTGGGAATTCTCATACACAGAACAGTTCCATTTGTAGCATCAGAGGTAGTGTCGGACCCTGAAGGGAGATATGTGATGGTCATGGGCAACTTATATAACAGTAAAATGATTTTGATAAATGTTTATGCACCCAATGTTGATGATAAGGAATTCATGCAAAATCTATTTGCATCCATTCCCAATGTGAACACTCATAAAATTATAATGGCTAGGGACTTTAATTGTGTTTTAAATCCACTCTTAGATAGGACTCCCGTGACAGGGGGGACGACATCTAATACTGCAAAGATAATTACACAGTTTTTAAATGATCACAACTTATCAGACCCCTGGAGGTTTCTTAACCCAAACTCAAGAACATATTCGTTCTACTCACCAGTGCATTATAGCTACTCAAGAATTGATTATTTTTTTATAGATAATAATTTCCTGCCTACAATTAAATCATGCAAATATGACACAATTGTTATCTCTGACCATGCCCCTCTAGTCTTGGAGCTAAAATCAATAAGCCCCTCGTACTCACCTCGCAGATGGCGTCTTAACCCTCTTTTATTGGCAGACGAGAACTGCACAGAATTTATATCCAAACAAATCAGCTTCTTCCTAGAGACAAACACGTCTACAGAGGTTTCTGCAGGAACACTCTGGGAAACTCTAAAGGCCTTCCTAAGAGGCCAGATTATTTCATATCTTTCCCATAGAAATAAATTAGAAACCAAGAAAGTGTCAGAGCTAAGAAATGAAATTACTAGAATAGATGAAGAACAAGCCAGGCGTCCAAGTGAAGCTCTTCACAGGAAAAGGCAGGCCCCTGCATACAGAACTTAACATCTTAACAACTAAAGAAACTGAACAACTTATTTATAAGTCTAGACAGCATTACTATGAACACGGAGAAAAAGCTAATAAGCTTTTAGCTCAACAAATTCATAAACAAGAAGTTCACAATGCAATACCAGTAATCACCAACAAGAATGGAGAAGAAATCATCGACCATAATAAAATAATGCACACATTTAGAGATTACTATAAGTCTTTATATTCCACTGAGCCCAAAGAAGACAACACGCAATCTAATGCATTTCTGGATAATTCACAAATACCACAAATAGATGCTTTAAGTGCTGAGGAACTAGATAAACCTCTAACGCTAACAGAATTACTAGACGCTATAAAGTCACTACAAAGCGGGAAATCATCAGGCCCTGATGGTTACCCCCGTAGAGTTTTATAAGAAATTCTCCACTCAGCTAGCTCCACTCTTATTGGTAACATTTACAGAAGCTAAAGACCACCAAATACTACCTCAAACATTTCGACAAGCATTAATCACCGTCTTTCCTAAACAAAATAAGGACTTGTTACAATGTGCATCATATAGACCAATTTCACTCCTGAATAATGATGTTAAGATACTCTCAAAAATCCTAGCTAGAAGGATGGAGAAAGTGCTGCCCTCGGTAATATCACAAGATCAAACTGGATTTATTAAAGGCCGACATCTATCTTCAAATCTCCGACGCTTGTTTAATGTTATATATTCACCAGCAAAATCAAACACCCCAGAGATATTACTATCATTAGACGCAGAAAAGGCATTTGACATGATCGAATGGAATTACCTTTTCACTGCATTGGAGAAATTTGGGTTTGGCCCGAATATTTGTGCTTGGATTAAACTACTGTATACCAGTCCAGAAGCTTCAGTTTGTATTAATAAAATTTGCTCAGACTACTTTAAACTAGAACGTGGTACCAGACAAGGATGTCCCTTGTCGCCACTGTTGTTTGCAATCGCTATTGAACCACTGGCGGTTCACTGCCGAAATTCTCATCAGATAAAGGGGATTGTCAGAGAAGGACTGGAACAGAAAATTTCTTTATATGCAGATGATATGGTCTTATATATATCGGACCCAGAAAACACTGTCCCTGCTGTTTTAACAGCACTAACAGAATTTCAAAAGATATCTGGTCTTAGAATTAATCTAAATAAAAGTATACTCTTTCCAGTGAACTCACAAGCATATAATAATAAATTAGACACCCTACCTTTTACCATAGCAGATCAGTTTAAATACCTAGGGGTAAATATCACAAGTAAACATAAAGCTCTTTATCAACAAAATTTTGGCGTCTGTATGGAAAAAATTAAGCAAGACTTGCATAGATGGTCAACCCTTCATCTCACTTTAGCCGGAAGAATTAACATCGTTAAGATGAATATCCTTCCTAAACTTCTCTTTTTATTTCAAAACATTTCAATATATATCAATAAATCGTTTTTTAAACAGTTAGATTCAATAATAACCTCATTCATTTGGAACTCAAAACACCCACGTATCCGAAGAGCGACCCTACAAAGACCTCAGGCAGAAGGTGGCATGGCTTTACCTAATTTTCAGTTTTATTACTGGGCAGCAAACATACAAGCCATAAAAACCTGGACACAAATAAATGCACATACACAGGCTTGGTCTGCAATAGAAGTAAAATCCTGTAGTACTTCTTTATATTCCCTGCTCTGCTCTCCAATAAATGAAAGTTATCGCAAATATACTAATAACCCAATTGTGCTTTACTCACTCAGAATATGGAACCAAATTAGGAAGCATTTTAAGATGGAAAACCTTTTATCAGTGGCACCTCTGCAAGGGAACCACCTCTTTCAACCTTCGCAAGTATATCCAGTTTTTAATACCTGGAAAAGTTTTGGGATTAAAATGCTCAGAGATCTTTATATAGACAACATATTTACATCTTTTGAACAATTACGTTCAAAATTTAACCTCCCAGCTACACATTTCTTTTACTATCTTCAAATTAGAAATTTTGTTAAACAGAAATTGCCTGATTTCCCCCACCTTGCACCCTCCACAATGCTGGAAAAAATACTGCTCAATTCCGAGGAAACAAACACTATTTCCGCAATATATAAAATCTTATTAGAGTCCCTACCTTTCAAAGATCCAAGAGGACATTGGGAAGAAGATCTCTTAATCAATATATCAGAAAAGGAGTGGAAGGTAGCAAAGCAGAGAATTCACTCGAGTTCTATATGCGCAAAGCATAGAATTATTCAACTAAAAATTATATATCGAGCTCATCTGTCTCGCTTAAAACTGTCCAAAATGTTTCCAGGCCAGGATCCAACCTGCGAGCGCTGCAACCAAGCTCCTGCCTCACTGGGTCACATGTTCTGGGCCTGCACCAAACTAACATCATTTTGGACAAAAATTTTTAAGTGACTCTCAGACAGCCTTAGTATCACAATCTCTCCTAACCCACTAACAGCTGTGTTTGGTGTCCTTCCAGATGGACTTGAATTGGAGAAGGACAAACAAACGGCGATTGCATTCACTACACTCTTGGCACGCAGACTTATTTTGTTAAATTGGAAGAATCCTAATTCTCCTCTTATAAGTCAGTGGGAAACTGATGTTTTATATTATTTGAAATTGGAAAAAATCAAATTTTCAGTTAGAGGATCTGTACAAAATTTTTTCAAAACTTGGCAGGATTTAATCAATATTATTTTAGAATAAGAGAATTAACTATTATTGTATTTAACTCCCTTCTCCATCTCTTATTTATATAGATATTTACTTCTCCCCTTCTTTTGTCTAATGTTGCCTTATTAAAAAGCTTAAAGCAATTTTCCTTTAGCTAAGCTCTCCTTCTCAGGGGTGGGGTTTGATTTGTCTTCAAATTTGTTGGGTTATAAATTGATCTGTTTGTATGGAATGATTACAATGAAAATTAATAAAATAAAAATATTAAAGAAGAGAGATATTGCCCTGAAAAAAAAAAAAAAAATAACCATAATAATAACATGGACTCAACCCAATACGGCCAAATTGAGTTGAGCCCTGAACATTTCCGGACTCCAAACTTATATAGTACAGTCAACCCTTGAAATACAACCGGCCTGACATGCGAACAACTTGATTTACGACCAAAATTTTTGTTTTGATTTATGAACTACATCATGCATTACAACCTGAATGTGGTCACATGTATCCGCTTGCGCGATTGTAAACAAACAGCCGAGAGCGTTTGTAAGCGTCAGTCAGAGCCCAGATACATGTGTTTGTGGACATATTTTCGGTCAGTGCAGTGATTTATATAATTTTTTTCGATAATTGCTAAGGAAGGAAGACAAGGTAACAAAGGTAAAGAATGCGATCACAATCGAAATGAAGAAGGAAATTGTGCAGAAATATGAGAGTGGTGTTCGTGTGACCGATCTCGCTAATATGTACAGCATGTCGAAATCCACCATCTCAACAATTTTACAAAGAAAAGATTTGTATAAGGAAACACCTTCCAAACAATAACCACTTTTCATTTCATTCTCCTCCTCCTCCCTTCCTGCAGCCTAAAGATGTCAAATTAAATGGTGAGTACAGTATGAAATTGTTGTTTTTGGTAGGCTAGGCACTTTTTATAACTTTTTGGTTAGTACATTAGAAAAATTATTGGTGTTTTGGTAAATTATGCATATTATACAACCCTTTTTTATTATGAAAAGGTTAAGTAAGCGTTGCTATGGGAGGTTTGGAACGCATTATGGGTATTTCCATTATTTCTTATGGGAAAAATAGTCTTGACTTACAACCAACTTGAGTTACAACCAGCCCTCGCGAACAAATTGAGTTTGTAAGTCAAGGGTCCACTGTAATTTCTTATCACTCTGACCTCGTTCATATTAGCTCATTTGCTCTTTTCTCTGACTCCCCCTGCACCTCCCCAGCCTGTACCTCAAGTTCCCATGGGAACTGTTATTATCTCCTGACTTTCCTACAGCTGGCCCCTCTGGTATTTTCACTGTCTATTGTCCATTTTTAGTTTCTATTTTGCTTATTTTTGATTGGTCTAAGACTGGGCAGATGCTCCTTCTCCCATATTTGGCCAGTCCCTTATCACTTCCTTTCCCTTGGCCTTCAAGCTATTTTATAATGATGATTTAAAGCTAAGCTTCAATTAAAAAGAAATATGGCATGTGCTTTTATTTAATCATTTACTTGGCAGTCCTGACTTGCATTAGTATCTACACTAAGGTTAATGCTTATATATTTGTCCATATTTATTTATGTTAATACATGAATACACTAATTTTACTTTCCATACATTACATCATCTTCCTTTTGCTGTTTCTGCTGACTCACTGTTCCAGCTGGCTTCTTATGTGCCTACCATGATCATTTTTCCAGTATTAAATCAGTGGTATCGTTCCTCAGCTTCCTAACCTTCGAACACAGGTGTCCTGGTCCCCCCTTCTTCTGTCCTTGGGTAGTTTCTGTGCGTCATTCTTGTCCTGTTCTATTCTTCCTCTCTTAATACTGGTAATTTTCCTTTTTTACTAGAAAATGTAATATGACTGACTTTTTAGTTAACTATTTGCTTGACCTATCTTATTTGCTTAACATTCTAATGTATGTTAAATCTAATGCTTCAGAACCTATTAATTACTTTTATGGCTATTTATGCTAATATGCTATTTATGCTAATATATACATTTTTTACCTTCCATAGTCCTCCCTTTGAGGCTTATTCAAGCCTCACCACCTAACCTGGAATTCCAAAAGAAAAGTAGGGGATGTTGGTTCAAAACTTCATCAGGGACTAATACAGACCCCTTTCAGTTCTTCTCAATCTTCAACACCCGTACCTCTCCTCTGGTGGCACAGGAGCCAAACACCTCTCCTTATCAATCAACAGAGAGGAGTAAAAGACTTCCTGGCCCTATCCTAACAGTCAAAATATATGCACAATGATAAGTATAGATTAACTTAAATAACAT
Organism: Erpetoichthys calabaricus; assembly: GCF_900747795.2. NCBI lineage: Eukaryota > Metazoa > Chordata > Cladistia > Polypteriformes > Polypteridae > Erpetoichthys > Erpetoichthys calabaricus. The sequence goes on along the minus strand of NC_041408.2, from coordinate 47,188,766 downwards.
GCCAGTATAACATAATCCATGATGGTTACAAGAAAATAATACATGCATAAGGCTTAAAATAATAAGGCAATTGTCCATAATAAGTGCTTTTCCTTTGCGTGGGGAAATATTTTTCCATTGAAATAATATTTTTTCTTCAACCCTGGTACTTTGCGCACCATAGAGGGTCACCTCCATGGGGAGCGATTACCAGCACTTCACCCAGGGAGCCTTTTGGTTTAGTATTTCATTATCCACATTGTCATCAAGAAGAGAATCAAAATCTGTAGCTGAAGATGTCCATGGTTCAAGAACCTGGATGTACATTTGTTTGACAGCAATTCTGGTAACAATTAATTAGAATACTGGCAATAAGCAGCAAAATACCATTCAAGGTCACAACGATTCAAAATCAAGAGAGTAATTCCTACTTTGGCAAACATAGGTCCCCATGTCCCTAGGTTCAAATGAAGCCAGTACTAAGTATACTGGTTTTAACTTTTTGTTTCTAAGATGAGTTTACACATAATGTCAGAATTATCCCAATTCCTAAATGTGGTGAAATAACTTGTTTAATATACCTAGTGTAAAAGACCAGGCCCCAGGCACAGACAGACAGACACCGTATGTCTTAAAACACGCTTCTTTATTTTATCTTCAGCTGTGGGGCACGCCTTCCCCGTGTCCCACTGGCCCAACACAGTCCCACAAGCACTTAAATTGCAGTTAAATTACACACAACTAACCGCACTTCTTAGCACCACCACTCCTCCTCAGGCTTCGTTCTCCTTCCTCCCAACTCTGGGTACCTGAGTGTTGGTGGCTAGCCCTTTTTATATCCCACCCGGAAGCGGTCCAGGTGTTTGGACACCTGGTCCTAATTGCCCTTCCGGGTGGGGCTGAAGGTATGACCAGCCAGGCTGCTGACTCCATGCAGCTCCCCCTGGCGGCCATCCGAGCCCCCAACCAGGCTGTGGAGGACTCCATCTCCCATGGAGCCATGCGCTGGTCTGGGGAATCATTGGCTGCCAGGGAGGCTGCCACCAAGCGTCCCGGGGGAGGTACTGAACAGTCCATGGCTGCTCCCCCGGAACAGATGTAGGAGAGGCGTCCCTGCCGGGCATGGGACGCGGCTGTCCTTTACGCTAGTCCTATATGTTCATCTACAATTAGACCTGTGAATAATACTGTTGGTGGTGACACAGATAGCCAAATATGTATTTTAAAAAAATTCAAAAGTTATCAGTTTTATGTTGCCACTGATGTGCACAATAACGATCAGAGATAAAATCCTTATACACCTAACACATTCATTCGTAAAGTTGCCCAAATTTACTCCCAGCTGTGGTCTCAAACCTGAACCACTTTTATCATATTAATGCAGTTATTTTGTGGACAGTAGGTGTCAATCCTCCCTTTGGAAGATGTCGGCACTACTTTCCGAAATGCAAGTCACTGGGTTATCTCTGAGGTCACATTCAAATCTCAAGGGTTATACCCAAGTTTCTCATTGATGGTTCAAATCTTCTGTCACCAGTAGAGATTTTCAAATTTTTATCTGGGCTTTTTACTTCACAGACCGCACATTCACCACCACATGTATAAGACACTCCATCTCCTATGGACCAAATTATTACTTCATTTCACTATCTTTTATAATATATATATACATACTCAATAATCATTTGTCCTGTATCGCCATCAACATGTCAGCCTAAACTGTATCATCCTATTCTAAAGGTTATGGATGGTGTGACCTACTATAAGTGTCCCTTATTCCCAAAATACTTGTTATATGTGCCATCCCATAAGTTTACTATTATTCTTTTCAATTAATAAATGTACCTAAATGTTAAGCTATACAGTATTTGTTATAATATTACAATCAATAACCTAGAATATCTAAACTGAACTGGCCCTAACTAGCAATAGAGGAATGCTTCTATAATGAGAGACATATATGCTATATTAGATTAGATTCTGATTAACTCCAGATTACGCAAATCATTGGTCCTTAAAGGTAACTTATTATCTCACACTAAAATATAAAAAGTATATAAATATAAAATAAAATATATAAATATAATATATAAAGGCATATAAAAACAATTATCTATAAATATCTTATTCTTAACTACTTTGAATTCATAATAATTATACAGTATTCCCATTAATGCAAACATTCATCAAATACATATTATTTAGGAGTCCCTGTGTTCTGCTTTGCTTGCAGATAATTAGGCTTTTCCTTCTACACCTTGTACAAGTTCATGGTTCAAATACTTTTTGAAAGATGTTATTAGTTGTCAAACAAGTGGAAAATTAAAGTGGGCTCCGGCTTAGAACATTGAGCCCTGCAGAGTATGTGTGACAAATTTTCTTCTCTGGTAAGGATTAAAGTAGGTGTTGGGGTCCAATATCCCAAGGTAAAAAGGACCACATCTAGAAGTCTTGGACCAAAGCAGACAGATGTCATCTATGATTCAGAATCCACAATGATCTTTTGGGCTCAATCATCACCAGCACAGTTGAGCTCTTAGCAGCAGGGATCCATGATGCCTTGGACTGGGATTGAAGTATGTTATCCAGTAGTCAGTTGGTCGATGGCCTCATCCACGACTTGATCCCATCTCCAGTATGGCTGGGTTCTCCTTGAAGTAAGACGATTAGCTTATCTGCAGACTTTTATCACAGCCCAATCTCTGGGTTCAACTTTAAATGCTGTCATCTATGATTTGCTAGGAAAAAACAGCTTTCACCTGCAGATGTAAAGACTTAAAATATGTTTACTTAAATAGTCAGCATGTTAATTCTTCATTGGTAGCTACTTATGGATCCCAAAAATAATATGTCATAAGATGTCAGATCTGTTTCGTTGGGGGTACCCCTATTAAAAATATTGCTGGTAATAAAACACTCATTTCAATCCAGTCTGTGCTTTTTAGTAGTCAAAGTAAAGTTTGAAATTGATAAGCACAATGTTCAGGCCTTCCTTTATAGCTGTTTCCAGTTTGGCTGCAATTGCAATTTCTACTCAATTAAAAACATGTCCCTCATAAAAAGTAAATCATTATTAAAATAAAGTCCATCTTAATATATATCAAGGAAAAATGTACTCAATAATAAATCATTACAAAAATTTGTCTCATAATAATAATATTCAAATTATCTGCATTTTTTCCATAATAATTGAAAAATGACTTCAAAACCCAAAAATTTACTATACCATCCCTTCCCCCCTTATTGACACTTGTGTCAATAATGCTGTTCTTATCTTACAATTAGAGGAGACGTGGAGCAAGAGGGTATCTGAAACTGATCCCATTAATATAATAATTTAATAAAAGCCAAATATTATAACTCTCCTACAGGGAATACAAATACGTCCAGGGATGGGAAACAAACAAAAGCAAAGAGAAGGTCGAGTAAGTATTAGTTAAAGAGCCATGTTCTGTGGAGGTTGGTATAAAAAGCAAGAAGAATTCAGCACCGTACCCTTCCCCTAAATGGATGGGAATGTATACCAACCACCTGCAGAGAACATCTCATAGCATAGCAAGCAGAGTCAAGAAAGGTATCCACAGTCTGGACGGGCAAATTCTTAATTGTTTTTAGACATTAAATATAACAAACACAGTTAGGCTCCACATTTCCTCTCCCATGTAACTAATTATAAGACATTGTTCAAAAATGTAAAATCTTAAAAACATTCCTGTTCATATTTGAGTATATCCAGACCATATCTAAGATTAACAAGGTCAGTGAAGTAAAATTTTTTATTCTATCCCACTCAAAGTTCCTTAAATTATTTCAAAGGCCACTTATCAGCAAAGACCTTGGAATCCTTTTCTAACCCCTTATAACCCACCATCTAAAAGCTTAAAGTTTCTTTACATGTTTCCCAAGTATTTATCTCTTTCTTTCATTACTAATTATTTCATTAATTAAAGTACCACATACATTTGGATCTTAGGTTTTAGAATCTTAATAAAAATGTCCCATTCAATGTTTCATTAAAGCATCAAATGAAAAAAAATGAAACTTTCATCAGCTTTATAGTGATACAAATACCAGCATTCCATTTTATTTCATATTTAAAATATGCAAGTTACTTATTACACAAAAAGGGGATGAGGAAAGAAATCAAAATATCAGAATGCCCTATAATGCAAAATGTGCCTTTATTTTAAAATGCCCTCTAGGAAATTAGCACATTCCCTCCCACATTTAGAATGAAGAATCTGCTTCTTTGTTAGTTAATCTTTCCAGAATCTCAAACTAAGAAAATACTTTAAATCTATTTCAGTTACATACACTGATTTCTTTTCCTCATAACCTTCTGCCAAAACCAACAGATCTTGCACGTTCTTTCATTTTTATCTTTCAGATATGTATTGCATGTTTTCCAAAATGTTGACTGCAAAAAGCATAGTCTGTCTTTCTGTTACTTAAACGACCCTTATACCATTTTCTTTATAGCATATCTTAGCACAGAACACTACTTAGATTGGAAGCCACTGTTTTTCTTCGGCCTCATTATTGTTTTAAAGAATGTCTCCTCTCATTAAAATTTATATTCTTTGTAAATACAAATTCTTCCTGCATTTGAGCCTGGGCAGTACTCAAATGAAAGGGGTGCTCATATTGTATCATGCCTAATCTGGACAACTTTTTACAACACCTGTTCATATCTTATTCAGTTAAAAGTAAGAGCTCTTTTAATTTCAACAAACAGTTATATTCTCATACACATTAATATCGATTACATAATAATAATAAATAATAATAATTCATTACATTTATATAGCGCTTTTCTCAGTACTCAAAGCGCTATCCACACAGGGAGGAACCGGGAAGCGAACCCATAATTTTCCACAGTCTCCTTACTGCAAAGCAGCAGCACTACCACTGTGACATCATCCTTTCAAGCAACACAACATATTTAGACTCACTCACAAACACATTTAAACTTGCACATTACAGGGATCCCTTTAATACACTATATAACATATATAAAATCTCCCAAACCATTTTTAACACACTCATCCATACTCCAGTTTTATTACTTATTATTTGCAATAACATACACATATTTGGAAACAATGCAGCAAAGGAAACAGAAAGAAATGGACTCTGAAGAAGAGCAAGTTCCCTCTCACTTAACGTTACTAATCAGGACAGACAAACATAAAACTGCCTCTCATGACGCTAGCTGGTGTTAACCCTAGGAAACATAACACAATCCTGCTCAGCTCTAAACGGCGCTGGTTTCTAGATCAAGGAGACTCCGTTGGCGGACTGACTCAGCGACAACAAGGAATAGCTTCCGTGGCAATCCAATCCTGCGACAATAAGGACAAATCCAACTATCGAGAAACCACGCAGAACGATACCACAGCAAAATGGCATTCCCAGAAAAAAGGCTACACAGCCACAGAGAATATTAACTCAAAACAAATAACATGTAAGCTTGAATCTTAGCTTGAGTGCTAACTACTGCGCCACCACACACTCCACAGTAATAACCCCATAATGCACAACTGCATACACAGATCACAAGAAAAAAGAAAAGGACAGAAGAATTTGAAAGAAATTGTTTCCCTTGTATGTTAAAGTTATCAAAAGAACATTTTTCCCTAAGACTTGATTAGGGTCTGAAGGAAAGATGCTTTACATATTCACAAACATTTGTATAATTAAAAGTGGAAACGTTTTCATTTTATCAAATATTGCATGTACGCAAAACTCATTTTAACCCATATTTGCTCAGAGCTTTGGACATTTATATGCACAAGGCAGTTTCAGCAATTCACACATGAACTACATTACCCAGAGATCTACGTGTTTCGCTTCTTACTCCCAAACACACACACACACAGAACAAATAATGCACATGCACACACATTAAATAAATTCAGCACAGACACACTCATACACACAGACATCAGCGAGCGCCAGGTACCTTCGAAGTTAAATACAGTGCACGTTTCTTTTTAGCGCATCTTATTGAAAGACGCTAGCCAATCTCTCTCTCATTCTTTCCTAGGGCACGAAGCGGAAGCTGAAGCAGAAGCAGACAATGGCCGACAGTGAGATTAATCGCGTTTCCGTCATCATAGAAGAACTCCAGGCACTCGACAAACAGATTCAGTTAAACTCCTGTCCAGATGAAGGTACCTTAGGGATTTGAAGGCTTGGCTGCTGGATAAATCATCCTCGCCATCTGAAATCGACGTAACATCAACCCCGCGTTGTGCCGCTCAAGTAAGCTTCACCCCCGCGCCTCGTAGGAGCGACGATGACACTGACGAAGACCTCGCCGTGTTTCAGCTATGCAGGCGGGGGTTCAAGGCTAGAACACCTCCATCGGCACATGCGAGCATCTCGACCCAAAACCGGTTCAACCCCCTCCGCGTCCCCAGTTTGCCTTCAACCCCGGGTGATGTAATTGTGGTAGGTGATTCGATTGTTAGAAACCTCAATATCGCATGCCCTAATCGGAAATCTTTTGTTTCTTGTTTTCCCAGTGCTTGTGTCCGAGATGTGATGAGACGTGCGCCGACAATCTACGAGAAGCACAAGAGGGCAGGTGGATCCGTTGTATTACACGCCGGCATGAACAATGTAAGGTACTGACAGTCGGAAATTCTCAAGGCTGACTTCGCAGCACTAATTAAAGACATGAAGGAGAGGACCCCATTGGCAAAGATCTTCATTTCGGGTCCACTACCTCTTGTCAGACAATCAAATGAATACTACAGTCGTCTGCTAGGATTAAACAACTGGCTGAAAGGGTTCTGCGAGAACCAAGACATCGGGTTCATCGACAACTGGGACCTCTTTTGGGAAAGGCCACGTTTCTTCAAGCGGGATGGCCTGCATCCAAATAGATTCAGCGCCCGGGTCCTCTCCAAAAACATCGCTAAGGTAATTTGTTTATCTTGACTGTCTATTTCTACTCTTAACCCCTTCCGTAATGCTATTGCTGTGCTAGGACATGATAATTGTTTAACAAAGTCTTCCGTAAAAGTGCACAACATTAATACTCTAGTAACCAATCTCAATGCACGTAGAAAATCTAGGCAATACGGCATAAACACCAATAATTTAAATACAATTACTACTTTAGATGAACAATGTATTAAAACTATAAAAACAGACTATAGATTAAATAAAAAATACACACAGAGTGGCGCTAACAAAAATAACTTAGTTCCTGTTCCAAATATCAATAACGCACATAGTATTCATCTCTGCCCCTCCGAAACATTAAATATGGCACTATTAAATGTTAGAGCTTTAACTAACAAGACGTTTTTTATCAATGATCTTATTAGTGATAGAAAAATTGATTTTATTGCACTAAGTGAAACGTGGCTTGGCTCTGATGGCGTGGCTGTTTTAATCGAATCTGCGCCTACAGATTACAGTTTTACTCGTGCGGATCACCAAGGAAAGAAGGGTGACGGCCTAGCAAACATTTACTCAAGCCGGTTAAAGTGTAAAGATGTCAGTTTTTGTAAATTCAAGTCCTTTGAGTATCTTGCCGTTGTTATTCATGGAGATTCTCACGTTCTAGTATTATCCGTGTATAGACCTCCTAAATTTAACACATTTTTCTTTGAGGAATTCTCTGACTTAATGTCAATTTTAATTATGAACTATGACACACTCTTAATAGTCGGCGACTTTAACTTTCATATAGATAATCAGTATGACCAAAAAGTAAAAGAATTCATGAACCTCCTGGACTTTTTTGATTTAAGACAGCTCGTTAATCAGCCTACACATAAAGCAGGTCATACATTAGACTTAATAATTACTAAAGGACTAAAAGTTGATGTAAGGCAGGTCATTGATACGGGTCTATCAGACCATTTTCTTCTACTATTTAATGTAGAAATATTGATAGAAAACATTCATGAGAAGCATATTGTTAAAAAACGCTTCTTTGACTCATCAGCAGCTTTAAATCTTACAAACATTCTAAGCAATCAGTCTGTTTATAGTCCCAACTATAATAGCGAGGATAATGTAAATAGTAAGATGGAAAGATTTAATACTAAAGTGAGAGCTGCTGTTGACATAGTTGCACCTGAAAAGACAGTTAAAAAATCTTCTAGCATTGTTATACCATGGAAGACCCAAAGAGTGTCTGATCTAAAGAGAACATGCCGTAGAGCTGAGCGTAAGTGGAGGAAAACTAAACTAACTATCCACTATGAAATATTAAAGTTTAAAATAACAGAATACAATAACACAGTCCGTCTTGAGAGGCGCTGCTATTTCTCTAAAATTATAAATAACAATGCTAGTAATCCCATAGTCTTATTCTCGATGACTGATCATCTGCTAAACCCAGGTAACTCAAAGGAATGCCTCCAAAGTACTTCCAGTAAAACCTGTGAGGCTATTGTTGTATTTTTCAATCAAGAAATGGATGATATTAGAAATAACATAGTATATCTCCCCAACACTGAGGATCCTCCTAAACCCCAGTACTCCGTTACAAACAAATTAAATTCTTTCACCAGGATAGATTTACCTGACTTACATAAAATAATTTCTCAACTGAAACCCTCCACCTGCGTCCTTGACCCAATACCAACAAGTTTTTTCAAAGAAGTATCGGGCATGCTAATTGATAATATTCTTGACATAGTAAATTCATCATTAGATACGGGGGTCTTCCCAGACTGTCTTAAGACTGCTGTAGTTAAACCCCTACTTAAGAAAAATAATCTTGACCCCTCTCCTCTTGAAAATTTTAGACCCATCTCTAACCTGCCTTTCTTAAGTAAAATTCTAGAGAAGGCAGTCATTATGCAGTTAAATGACCACCTCAATAAACATGCTATTCTTGATATATTTCAGTCAGGTTTCAGAACAAATCACAGCACAGAAACTGCACTCGTTAAAGTAGTAAATGACTTGCGGGTAAATGCAGACAGAGGCCATTTATCTGTTCTCATCCTCCTAGATCTGAGTGCCGCATTTGACACCATTGATCACAATATTCTTAGAAATCACCTTAGTCAATGGGTGGGCCTCTCTGGCAGTGTTTTAAATTGGTTTGAATCCTACCTGGCAGGGAGAAAATTCTTTGTTAGTTGTGGTAATTACAACTCAAAGACACATGATATCCTACATGGTATTCCACAAGGTTCTATCCTGGGTCCGCTGCTCTTCTCAATCTACATGCTTCCGTTAGGTCAGATTATCTCAGGGCACAACGTGAGCTACCACAGCTATGCTGATGACACACAGCTGTACCTATCAATAGCACCTGATGACCCCAGTTCTCTTGATTCATTAACACAATGTCTTACTTGTATTTCTGAATGGATGAATAGTAATTTTCTAAAGCTAAATAAAGAGAAAACTGAAATCTTAGTGATTGTCAATAATGGATACAATGAGGCTATTAGAAACAAACTGGATGCATTAGGATTAAAAGTCAAGACGGAGGTAAAAAGCTGAGGGGTAACTGTTGACTGTAATCTGAATTTTAAATCGCATATTCATCAGACCACTAGGACAGCATTTTTTCACTTAAGAAACATAGCAAAAGTTAGACCTTCTTATATCATTGAAAGATGATGAGAAATTAGTTCACGCGTTTGTTTTCAGTCGACTAGATTACTATAACGCACTCCTCTTAGGAATACCCAAAAAAGACATAAATCATTTGCAACTAGTGCAAAATGCAGCTGCTAGAATCCTAACTAGGAAAAGAAAATCCGAGCACATCTCTCCAGTTTTGATGTCACTACACTGGTTACCTGTGTCATTCAGGATTGACTTTATAATTCTGCTTATGGTTTATAAAGCTTTAAATAATCTTGCCCCATCTTATATATCGGAATGTCTGACATCTTATATTCCAAATCGTAACCTTAGATCCTCAAATGAGTGTTTCGTTAGAATTCCAAGAACAAAAGTTAAAAGAAGTGGTGAGGCGGCCTTCTACTGTTATGCACCTAAAATCTGGAATAGCCTACCAATAGGAATTCGCCAGGCTAATACAGTGGAGCACTTCAAAAAACTGCTGAAAACACATTATTTTAACATGGCTTTCTCATAACTTCACTTTAATTTAATCCTGATACTCTGTATATCCAATTCATTGTAATAACTATTCATGGAGGCTCTAAAATCCGTACTAACCCCTACTCTCTCTTGTGTTTCTTTTTCCGGTTTCTTTGTGGTGGCGGCTTGCACCACCACCATCTACTCAAAGCACAGTGATGTTCCAACATTGATGGATTAAAAGCCAGAAGTCTGCATGACCATCATCATCAAGTCCTTCTGTGAGAACCTTACATACAAAGAGGACTATTTCATTTATGTTAGGTAGAATGTCCAGAGGGGACTGGGCGGTCTCGTGGCCTGGAACCCCTGCAGATTTTATTTTTTTCTCCAGCCGTCTGGAGTTTTTTTTTTGTTTTTTCTGTCCTCCCTGGCCATCGGACCTTACTCTTATTCTATGTTAACTAATGTTGTCTTATTTTAATTTCTTACTTTGTCTTTTATTTTTCTTTTCTTCATTATGTAAAACACTTTGACCTACTTTTTTGTATGAAAATGTGCTATATAAATAAATGTTGTTGTTGTTGTTATTATATTCTTTCCCCACAAATATATGTACAAATATATACACATTACATACACATAACCTATATACTCACACATTTTTCTATTGCTTAATTTTTCTTTTGATGCTTTCCTCCTACATTTCTCTGAAGGCTGCTTTACTTATCAAACTGTAAATACGGCTCAAATTCTTTTTCAATAGGGAGTAACATGAAGCACAAGTATTTGGATCCAGTTAGCTTTTTTTTTCAAAACTTCATATTTTAATAGCCAAATTCTAATTTCAATACTTTTCCAATTTCCCAAATGTTCGCACTTCTCCTAATTTTTCTATGCTTGCCTCAATTATGCTTAATTTTATGGAATACTACCGCTGCAAAGAATGAAACCTACACCAACTGAAAGTGTTTAAATCATGGCATTAAATTTATTTTAAGAAATCTTGTCAAGTGAACTTCGTTAATGCTTTCCCGGATGCATTTTTGTAAGGTATTCTTTCTCTGATCTCTAATTTATATTCATCTTAATTGAACTACTTTGACTTTCATATGATATTATTTGCTGTATCTCCTAACAGTAACACCGTCTTGATAAAAAATCTCTCAATGTATCTGACAGACATGCTTGATTACAAAATCCCACTCAAACTTGTTATGTGCTTAATTACTTTACTGTGTCTCTCGTTACCCACTATTTGGGTCACAGAGCTCATTCCCACTCACACTTGTCTCCACGCCCGTGGCTTATTTTACTACCACTAAGAGATAATGGAGCTCATGCAGTCACTCACTCAATCATTCCTTATTCGGGGATGGGGCAATTAAAATATATGTGTGTGTGCCTACACTTCTCTTAGCTGTTTTTGCTATTCTGTTTCTTTTCTTACTTTATTGCAAATGCAAGTTCTAAAAAACAACAGCCCTCTTCTTTTTATATTTACTGAATGTTTTAGCTCTACTCTTCCTCCTACAGGGTGAAATTTATATATATAGCTACTTTTACACGCACAGGTTTTTATATTTTTCTTTTAAAGCAATATATTTCTTTTATTTTTGCACACGAAAAGTTGCACACTTTTTATATACATATATATATATTTTACATTCCCTATCTTCCACACTCATACTCACTCACACTTTTTAGCACCTAACGTGCTACCCTATTGCCCTATCTTTGCCCTACCTTTGTGCCACTTACACTCTTCAGTCTGCACCTGTGTGCTTCATTTGCCGCGGTGCTTTTTAATGCGCTCCACACATACAGCACTTGCGTGCTTCCCTAACCTATCAAAAGAAAAATCATAAAATAAAATAAAGTTCTAATTCCCTTATCTGTCTCTTAATGTTAGCACATTCAACCCACCTGTTTCAACGTGGATCCCTTCCACCAGCTCTCTATACGAACTTGAAAGCGTTTATCCGAACAGGAATTTTTTGCCTACACGTTGCCAAATCCCCTTCTCTAATCTTGGTCGGCCACGATAGGTCTCCAGTCGCACCTGAACTAACTCTTTTGCTGGGGCACAGTCAGAGGGAACTGCTGTAGCTTTTCCCAAAAACTGGCTCCCTCTCGAGACACGCAGGAATTTTACACCACCCCACTCATCTCACTGGAGAACATATACAGCCACAGCAAGGTGGTGTTAGTTCAGGAATTTCACACCTATCTATACACGGTTTGCCATCGTCACAGTAACCTTAGTATTTGATAGGATTTCAACACTACCCGTTACTAGTACAGCCTCCGTCCCCCGTCTACCGGATCAGGGCGTCTTATTTGCTGTACCGTGCACCCCTCTGTCCCCCGGATCGGAGCGTTCTCCATTAAACCTTAATTTCCATTATTTACTGCACTCAACATTCATACAAGCATATTCACATTAGCTGTACAGTCATCCACACATTCCATTTAAGTCTGTATGCCCATCCCTTTTTTCCTTACCTCGTTCTTTGTAGAGAGACCAAATGCCGCTTGTCTCCGTTGGAGGGGTGGACGCTCCTTGAAACTTCACACAAAATAATTTAGCGAAATATCACTTACCTTACTAGGTGGCCACCATCTGTGATTGTTTCGTAGAGCACCATCCCTGCCGCTGGATCCCGCAGCTGCCTTCCCCCTCCACGTCCGGGGTCAATGACCAGTTCCTTGGTTTTGCTGATGTTAAGTTGTAGACAATTCTTTTTGCACCAAGAAACAAAGTTCTCCACCTGACTCCTATACTCTCCCCTATCAATACACCCCATAAGTGCAGAATCATCTGAGAATTACTGCAAGTGACATGAACTGGTGTTATATTTACAGTCTGAGGTATACAGAGCGAAGAGAAAAGGAGGCAGGACTGTTAATTGTGGTGCTTCAGTGATGTTCACATCCTATTCAGAAACACAGTTGAGTTTTAGGGCATTACCATCCATATCGTACGTTAGTGTTATATGTCTTCTCATAAATTATGTCCTACACTAAGCCTAAAAGGTGCTGCATTACATGAATTACTTTTGTTTAATTTTTTACATTCATAAGTAGAGAAAGTTTTAAACCTGACATGTTTCTGGTGTGAGCAGTTACACTAAACAGAGAAGCAAAATGTGCTAGTTTACACCATTTTATCTGCAGGGAATCAAGGAGGTGAGGGTCCATGTCAATTTAAGAGTTAATTGTAAGCAGAACAAATATGCAAGGTTTTGTTTAGCTACTGTGACATTTAATAACTAGTCTTATCATTAATTTCAGTTGCATGCCTGTCAGTATTAGGAAGAAATTCAGACTGTAATGAGGAAACAAAAACGAAAATATGGTTTAAAAATATATTTCACTTGGATACTTTCTTGTTGTATTGTTTTGTTTTTTTTTAAATAAATGAGGTAGACTAAAAATATGTCTGTATTTTAAACAGTGCCTTTAAAAGTAAGTCATCACATCTCTCTATTATAAAAAAAATCTTGGAATGTTTCCCATTATATCACTGTTTAAGAGGGGGTGTGGAGAAGCAACCACATCTCCTTGGGGTACGTTCAGCCCCCCTCTTCACAACACGAGTGGCAGAAACACAAAGTGGCTGGCGAGCGAAGTGAGAAGGGGGCAAAACCCCATAGTTAAATAAAAAAAAATGAAACATTTGTTAGTCTTTTGTATACATAGTAGGCAGCACGGTGAGGCTGTGTATGGTCATTTACAAGCAGTTATTGCAATTTCTAATTCACCATGTTTTATAGATACTGAAGAGTTTATTGTTAAGACAGAGAGAGAAAAAATTTAAAATACACAGTAGTCAGAAAAAGAGTTATCATAAAAAAATAAATGCAGGGAGACAAAATGCAAAAGAAAATGAGCAAATAGAAAACATTTTTCATGCTGGTCACTCTGGATAAAATAAAAGATGAAGATTTTCTTTTTTTTTTTGACAGTTGGTGTTTGTGTCTGTCTAGCTAACTGACAAAGGCGGCACAGTTTGTCATTTAAATGCAACCCAACCCCACCCACCCCCACCCTCTTAAATGTATTACATTAGAATTCTTGAAAACACAGGAACAACATGTTAATTGCACACTGCCAGCATAAAGGCTGGAAATCAAATCCAAGTTTCAAGAGCTGTGAGGCACAATCAGTAATATCTGGATCTTTGTTTCCCAATTAATTATTATTATTGACAGAGTGCTCTACTTTTGTTATTATTATTGCTATTTAGAGGATTAAGCAGGAAGAATGAAAAGAGATACCGGGTTAGTAATGAGGTGCTATGGATAAAGGTAGCATAAGAAAGTGGTAGAATATAAGGCCTTCCAAGCCAAAAGAATTGTTCATGATGATGGTAGAAAATACCACCAGGATGCTAGGGTGGGTAGATAATCTAGCAGACTTTAAGGATGCATAGCACTCTGACCAGATTAACAGACCCTGGAGAAGTGGAGATATGCTCTAGAGAGGAGAGGAATGAAGGTCAGTATGAACAAGATAGAATACATGTGCATAAATGAGAGGGAGGTCAGTAGAATGGTGAGGGTGCAAGGAGTTGAATTGCCGAAGGTGGATGAGTTTAAATTCTTGGGATCAACAGTACAGAGTAATGGGGATTGTGGAAGAGAGGTGAAAAAGAGAGTGCAGGCAGGGTGGAATGGGTGGAGAAGAGTGTCAGGAGTAATTTGTGACTGACGGGTATTAGCAAGAGTGAAAGGGAAGGTCTACAGGACAGTAGTGAGACCAGCTATGTAATATGGGTTGGAGATGGTGGCACTGACCAGAAAGCAGGAGACAGAGCTGGAGGTAGCAGAGTTAAAGATGCTAAGATTTGCATTGGGTGTGACGAGGATGGAGAGGATTAGAAATGAATACATTAGAGGGTCAGCTCATGTTGGACAATTGGGAGACAAAGTCAGAGAGGCGAGATTGCATTGGTTTGGACCTGTGCAGAGGAGAGATGCTGGGTATATTGGGAGAAGGATGCTAAGGATAGAGCTGCCAGGGAAGAGGAAAAGAGGAAGGCCTAAGCGAAGGTTTATGGATATGGTGAGAGAGGACATGCAGGTGATGGGTGTAAGAGAACAAGATGCAGAGGACAGAAAGACATGGAAGAAGATGATCTGCTGTGGCGACCCCTACTGGGAGCAGCCAAAAGAAGAAGAAGAAGAAGGCCAAATTACTGCAACCCTGTACTTTTTTGCATGGAACAGGGAAAATCAGGAATACATTTGGTGTCAAGCCATTTAAATAAACAATGGAAAACAGGGATGCAAGAAGACATGGTGCTGATAGAGACAGTTGTGGAGATGAAGGCTACAGGAGTTTCTGAGAGTTTTGCTGACACCAAAAATAAGTGTTGTCCCAATAATAAGCCAAGACCGGAATAAAAGGCAGCCTAGGTCACATTACTTGGGTAAACTTGGAATTGCAAAGGAAAATGGCACAAAGGCTTGACCTAGAAGGGATGTAGAGCTGCCGTAAAAGACAATGTGAGAGAGAGAGAGGGAGAGGGAGAACTATCAGGTACAGTGGAACCTCGGGTCACGACCGTAATTTGTTCCAAAACTCTGGTCGTAACCCGATTTGGTCATGACCCGAAGTAATTTCCCCCATAGGATTGTATGTAAATACAATTAATCTGTTCCTGACCGTACAAACTGTATGTAAATAAATTTTTTTAAAGACTTTTAAGCACAAAAATAGTTAATCATTCCATAGAATGCACAGCGTAATAGTAAACTAAATGTAAAAACATTGAATAACACTGAGAAAACCTTGAACAGAGAAAAGTAACATTGCAAGAATTCACGCTATAGCCTTACGAACCTCTCGCTGTAAACACTTCTTTTTTAATAAGTTTTAAGCACAGGGAAAAACATGAACATTTGGAAAATCCGTAATTTAATAAACAACCAAGAAAAGTAACATTGCAACAATGCACGCTACGAACCGATCGTTGTATACAGAAGTGAAGTGGAGGTTAAAATCCAATAGAAAAAAGTCTTCATTAAATACAACGAGGTTAAAACAATGCTCGAATCAGTCTCTTTAAAAACAAGCCCGGTGCATTCTTCAACTGCCTTCTCGGTCTTACACGGCCAACCCTCTCTTTCTCGCTCGCTCTCTCTCTCGCTCGCTGCACAGGTAATGCACAGGGAGAGACTGAACACGTGCGGAAATCATCAGCGCGTACAAACCGGAAGGGAAACTGGCTTGTTTGTCACCCGAGTGTGTGGTCATGAACAGATGCAAAAGTTTGGCGGACTTTTTGGTCATAACCCGATTTGTACGTGGTCTGAGACATTCGTGACCCGAGGTTCCACTGTATATGTTTAGGATAGTGGACAGCTGGACCAGTCACCCCTCTAAGGAAATTGGGACTATTAACTTGTATTGTGAGTTCCAGCTAGACAAAAAGCGTTTATTTTTCTTTATTCATTTTGTCAGAGGGGGACATTTTTTGTATATTGGGTGGTTTCGTTTCTCTCTTAGGCAAAGGAACATGTAAATATTACATTTAAAACACAGTAGATGAAGAGGCAATAGGCACCCATTGTTTGGACTGGGTAAAAAGTTAAAAGGCAAATTTCTTGGGTAATCCTGTTACTGATTATTGTGATGGCTGTCTACAGGATATTGGTATTTGCTGTCTTGCAAATCACCGCTTTGAAGTTTTAACTGCTTAAATATACAAACAATACAAAATTGTGATTAAAGAACTGCTTCTTCCTTGGAAAATATTTGTATTTACCTGACTTAGAAATGAACATGTCTGAGAATATTGGTTTCTAATCAGCATATGTGTACTCATTGATAGTTGGTAACAATAGTTTTTGTTAGCCTGTGTTTACATTATTTGTTAAACCCAGGAAATTTGGATGTGCCATTGTTTAATCCATCATCCTGTTGATCTAGGCAGGGAGTGAAGGAAATTTAAACTTCTGAGCAGGAGAAGGCAGGGTGAGGGACAGTCCACTGAGAACGCTGCCAAGACATTCACACAGAGCACAGAGGCTTGCAGGCAGACTTGGTTACATGGCTGGTACGACGTGAGGCACAAGGACAGCAAGACTTACCTCCAGGGAGGAAGAGACAGCTCCACAAGAAGACGCTGATTATGGGCCCAGCGAGAGAGGGAAGCCACATGAAAGGACCGAGCAAAGTTGGCAGACACAAGGAGCCCAGAGTGGAAAAAAAGAACAACGAAGAGACGCTGACAGGGATTCAATGATTTGACAAGACTTCTGTTGGGAAATGAGCGTCTGGTGAACAGAGTGCATCCACGGACAGTTGGACAATTAATTGTTGGGGTAACACAGTGCGCAAACTGCACTCTGCACCACTAAAGGTTGCATCCTCCAATTCTTGTTTTTAACAAACTTTTAGAGTGTGGACTGTGAGCTTTCCTTTTTAAAAAAAGGAATTTTGTTCCTGATATTGTTAGATTTTTTTATGTTCGTTTATCATTTTAATGTACTTCATATTGTCTTGTGTAATAGAAGTTACTGTTGCTTTTCCTGAAATTACTGTTGTGTCTTTCATTGTGTGATTACTCACCACCCAATTTAAAGAAACCTGTGTGCTATTATCGTTAAATTTCAAGAGTTCCCAGTGTCGTAGTCGGATATTTTAACGGTGTCTAGATTAGATTACCTGTAAGTGTGACCAGACACCTGACACAATTTATTACTTTGTAGTCTGTCCTTGGAGGGTGGCACAGTGGTAACACTGCTGCCTCACAGTAAGGAGACTAGGGTTCGCATTCTGGGTCCTTACTGAGAGTTTTCCTGTTCGCCTTGTGTTCGCATGCGTTTCATCCCACAGTCCAAACACATGCAGGTTATTTGGATTGGCGATACTAGCTTGACCCAGCAGATGCATAGTTGACTGCTTGTGTTCTTTCCTCCAGCACTTGGTTGCTCCTAATGTTTGACACTCTACAGCATATAGAATTTCCTTGAGCACTGCCATTTCTGAGACCTCCAACATGGATCGAGCTAATTTTTGTCCAACAGCATCATGTAGACTTTTGTCACATACTCCTACTGCCTTGTTAGTCACAGCACTTTTAATTAAATCACACTGAATGCAGTGTGCCTGATCCACAAAGATATGGAAAAGATAAGGTCTTGTTGGGAAGGCCACTAACACACAAAGGTTGCTGTCAGCACACTATCTGTATTTGCTTTGTCTGCCAGCTCACTGCAGTAACCTCTTCAGCTACTTTGGTCCATCCACTCTATAATTGTTCAGTCTTCAGGCCACTACAATCTTCTTTTTATCTGAGAGTTATACATGTTGCCTTCAATGTTATTCAAAGAGTGTTTTGGCTTTGAACACAGAGCAACATTGTAGCATACCAGGAAACACAGGCACAAAAACATCCATCCATCCATTATCTAACTCGCTATATCCTAACGACAGCAGGGCGCCAGCCCACCACAGAGCGCACACACACACACCCACACCCACACACCAAGCACAATGGGACAATTTAGAATCGCCAATGCACCTAACCTGCATGTCTTTAGACTGTGGGAGAAAACCGAAGTACCCCACACAGGAAACCCACACAGACACAGGAAAACATGCAAACTTCATGTAGGGAGGACCCGAGAAGCAAACCTGGGTCTCCTAACCACAAGGCAGCAGTGCTACCCACTGCGCCACTGTGCAGCCCCACAAAAACAAAGATGCAATATTAAGTTGAATTAAGGTATACATGTTTTAAGAATACAAAATACCAACAAATTGCATGACTGTTGCCCTTGATCTGGGCTGCAAATTACAAAAGATAGATTTGGCTTTTTAGCCATGGTTTAGGGTCAGTCTTTCTTGGGAGCTCCATGCAGCAGTTCAAAATGCCAAATGAGTCCTCCTTCCGGGAAGCAAGAGATCTTACGGATGGGGTACCGGAAGGGGTGGAGTCAAGTGCCCTCATTGGGTAGTTTCTTGGTTCTGCTGGGAGAGAAAGAAAAGACAATGTTAGTGATAGCACTTCCTCTTGATCCAGGGTGTTATTACATACCTCCACAGATCCCATAAGGAGATCCTCTAACGCACATGTGTGACACAAGGCAAATAAAAACTCAATAAGCAAACATAAATAGTATTTTAATATTAAATGCAGAAAGTTTTTCAGTGTTTATGTCTTCTGGCAGTTTGACCAAAGCATGTTATTTGGCATATTTATTCAATACTATCCACTTGCAGAGCCACAGCACCACACGTCACCGCAGTTTTAGACCCGCAGTTACAGACCCGGAAGTGACGTCTCCATCATTTCAGGACTGACTTTGTAAAATTACTTTTGGAAGGTTTCAGCAGGTCTCGGCAAAGCCCGGAAAGTAACGTCGGGTGAAGGACCCGTTTAGAATCCAAATAATACGCATCATTGTGAAGTTCAGAGGGTTTCTGCCATCACGTCGTGTCATATATCAAATTAAACAATACGGATAGTTTCTGTGAAATACACTATTAACATTTACGTTGTGTTTGGGTCTGTGGAAACCATTTAGCATGTCGACAAAATTAAAATCATCACGATCTGTGTTAATTGAAAATAGTTTTTTGTTTACATTCATTAAAAGAAGTATACAATATAATAATGTTTACACCATGTTAGAGTTTAGTAAAACGTTAGTAATAAAAGAGATTACGATTTTTAAAATGTACTATGTATGTGTGCAATATTGTTCTAAACCAAATTAGAATAAACATTTAAGCCAAAATAATATTTTTAAACATGTATGTGAAGAAAACGGCAATACATATTCAACACTGAATTATGCAATATATTAATTTGCCTTAAATGGAACTGCTATAGTTTTTGTCACTTATTATTAGAAACAATGGGCCATCAAAAGAAAAAAAAGAAAAATACTAATAAGAACACAATTTATTCATATAGCACCCTTCCTATGCCCAAAATTCAAAAAGAACAACAGGACCAATATAACATTGGCTACAAATAATATATTCACTAAATAAAGATAAATACAGTATATACAAAACATTCAAATAGAATAAAAGACAATAATGCAGACTAAAATACAACATATAATACTAAAAAAAATCTTGAACAAATAACATAAATTATGATAAAAATTCAAACCCTGAGTACCTGGACAGATAAAAGGAGTATACTGACAGAAGGGGCAGAATGTCAGGTCTGTTTAATGTCTTCCTAAACAAATGAGTTAAAACAAATGAATGGAGTCAGCTGATGTCATTAATTTTGGGAGGTCATTCCACAGTCAGGGCGCTATATACAGCTGAAGGCCCTGCTGTCACCCACTGACTGCAGGTTAGTGGGGGACACAGAATCAGAGGACCTTAGTGGGCAGGTCAATAACAGAATTTGATATTCAATCCTGTAAGACGCAGGGAGCAGCGAAGGTGCAGCAGGATGGCTGTGATGTGCTCGCTGTTGTTGGTTCGTGTCAGGACTCTTGCAGTTGAGTTTTGAATCAGCTGGAGCTGTGATATAAGATTATATTATTATAAAATTAAGATAACTTAATTATTATATTATAAATTAAGGCATTAGGGTTGCCCTGGACATGACATAAGCTACATATGGTCTGACAATAGGTCCAAGGATTTCATTCCGATACCTAATGGCAGTCAAGGTGCTGCTGTCTAGGCTGTTGAGGTCTGTGTGTCCCTCCATGGATATGCCTCCCCAGACCATCACTGACCCACCACCAAACCAGTCATGCTGAACGATGTTACAGGCAGCATAACGTTCTCCATGGCTTCTCCAGACCCTTTCACGTCTGTCACATGCATGTGCTCAGGGTGAACCTGCCCTCATCTATGAAAAGCACAGGGCGCCTGCCAGTGGTGGACCTGCCAATTCTGG
Organism: Erpetoichthys calabaricus; assembly: GCF_900747795.2. Lineage (NCBI taxonomy): Eukaryota > Metazoa > Chordata > Cladistia > Polypteriformes > Polypteridae > Erpetoichthys > Erpetoichthys calabaricus. The sequence goes on along the minus strand of NC_041408.2, from coordinate 47,167,873 downwards.
TATTCTATGGCAAATGCCAATCAAGCTCCACAGGGCCCATTAAAGGATGTCGGGCCCTCAGGCCATCCTCATGAAGTCTGTTTCTTTTTGTCTGAGGTCAGAGACATTCACACCAGTGGCCTGCCTGCTGGAGGTCATTTTGTATGTTCTGGCAGTGCTCATCCTGTTCCTCCAGTCCTGCTGATGGGTTAAGGATCTTCTACAGCCCTGTTCAGCTCTCCTAGAGTAACTGCCTGTCTCTTGGAATCTCCTCAATGCCATTGAGACTGTGCTGGGAGACACAGCAAACCTTCTGGCAATGGCACATATTGATGTTCTATCCTGCAGAAATTGGACTACCTGTGCAACCTCTGTAGGGTCCAGGTATCACCTCAGTAGTGACACTGACTGTAGCCAAATGCAAAACGAGTGACAAAACAGATGAGGAGGGAAAAATATCAGTGGGATCTCTCCACCTGTTAAATCATTCATTCCTGTTTTGGGAGTCGTCTCATTGTTGCCCCTCTAGTGCACCAAAGCAGCTGAAACTGATTAACAAGCCCCTCTGCTACTTAACTGACCAGATCAATACCCCTCAAGTTTCATTGACTTGATGCTATACTCTCATTAAAAAGTGTTCCTTTAATTTTTTGAGCAGTATATTTTAATGTCATATTGTGGTTTTATAAGTCACTACACACAATACTGAAATACACTCAATGACAGTTTTGGATATCCCCTCACACTTCACAAATGCAGTAGTTTACAAACATTGTATTTTAATTTTTCTTTGAGAAGCATGAAAAATAAGTGTGTTGAATCTCAATTTACCAGTAAACCCCTGATTCTCTAAAGAATCGCAAATGCAAGAATGGCAATCAGTTTCTATTCCCTCCGATCTGTGGAGGAATGAAAAATAATGGAGGGTGGGAGCGTCCTGGTAAAGTTTTCATTTAATTAAATAAACATATTTGTACTAAAGCGGTTTCTTTTTGGAGCTGTGACTCATTTGGTTCTGGTGTTTCAGAAGCGTGTTGTAGGCGCCTTCGTTTATTGTTTTTATCTATGCAGTCTCGCTTTTGGCAGCGGTGGTAGTGTGCACGGCTTGCCTGTTGCCTCTGGGATCTGTGCATATATACTGTACAACCTGGCGTGCATGCTTTACCTTAGGTTTAGTGTACAGGTTGTAGCCATACGGGCTCGTTTTTTTATTTCTAATCGTTGAGCTCTTTCTTTTTGGAGCCGTGACTCCTTTGCCTCTGCTGTTTCAGAAGCGTGTTGTGGCCGCCTTCGTTCATTGTTTTTATCCATATGGGCTCGTTTTTGTATTTCCATTAGTTGAGCTGTTTCATTTTGGAGCCGTGACTTCTTTGCTTCTGGTGTTTCTGAAGCGCGTTGTAGGAGCCTCCGTTTATTGTTTTTATCCATGCGGTCTCGTTTTTGTTTTTCTGTGGCTGTGTCGTTAGGTAGAAGTCGTTTACTGCTAGGAATCATAATTCAGCGTGCTTTTAATACTGAATTACCGTTATGTGATTCAAATATGCCACACTGACTGCTGGCACAGTGGATTAGAGCAAGTTTAGTTTACAGGTTGTGTTGTTTGGGCGCCACCTACTGATTCTGGGAAGCCGCTGGGTTTGACTCTGGGGCACTGAGGAGCTGTGCACATGCGCCTTGGTGCGTCCTGTGTCCGGCGTCCGTGCATATAATTATAAAACTGTCATTTAGTAACATAGATGATTACATTTTTGCTACATATGTACTATTGAAGGACTTTTTTTTTTTAAATTAGATGGTCACTTTATTTTAACAAGCAATACATTAAAAATAAAAAATAAACTGTTTACTCTTTACTCTCAGATCACATTCTATTTGTTTATCAAGCAGAACTGAATATTTAAATTTTCTACACAATACTGTAATAACTGTACAGTTCACTCAGTGAGACACACAAACACACTTACTATGCATACACGCTACTGGTGCAGTCATTGGTTCCCCTGTGGATTGGACTGTTGAATCAACACAATGGCTGTACATGGTGGGGTCTTTGGCACATGTCGTCCCAGTAGTATGCAAGGTGTCACCAATGGTTTACCCTGCTCCTCAAGAAGGCTCTGTCTCCTTCTCCCTGTTCCAATCTCGGTTCAAGGTTGTCGAGATGACAAAAGTATTTTTTCTGAGATGTTCAATATGTTGAAAAAATTGCCTGTGGCCAGCATCCAGCGTAATGTTTTGACTAAATTCTCCACTCCTCGTTTTGTAGCATTATAGTCCATTATCATTTCTGGCCATGGCATCTCCTATCCCTGTGCAGATCACATTGTTCACCAAGGAAGTGTCATTTGTTTTGACAAACTTTAATGTCTTCACTGGCCTATTCTGTGTGGCCATCAGTTGAGATGGGAGCTCTAGCTTATTTTTCCTTATTGTGCTAAGCATTGTTACCTTCCTCTTGAGGGGCTACTGTCCCAGTTTGTGTAAAAGTTATTGCATATGGCGTTGTGGCCATGCAGCTTATCTCACAGCAGTTCCTCCATCTGACTTCCCTTTGTTAATGAAATGACATCCTCTGCTCTTCTGTATCTCTATGCTTCCCCTTGAGCATGTTATTCATAGCTTTGGTCTGGGTTATCATTTTTATGCAGATGATGCTTAGATCTATTTCAGTGTTAAAAGTGACACTTCATCACAGCTTTCTCAGCTCACAACTTGCCTCAGTGAAATTAAAGTAAAATTAAAACCTGAACATAGCAAAACTCTTTAAAATGAAATTGCAACATAACTGAACTCCTGCAAAGTGGCACTAAAGTGCAAATTAAGAAAACAAGCTCCTCTTCAACCATTCTTGGTGATGATCTCATCAGACCTTCTTTTACTGCAAAAAATACTCGGTGTCACTTTGATTTCTCCTTTTCTTATTTCACCCATGTAAACAATATTAAGAAACTTTCTTACTTCCACCTGTGTCACATTTCTTATGTTTGCTCATTCCTCTCCTTTTCTAATACTGAGAAACTTGTCCCTGCTTTTATTACATCCTGCAATGATTATTGTAAGTCACTACTACTTCACTGCTCCCTGTGCCTTACAGGATTGAATATCAAATTCTGTTCTTGACCTGCCCACTAAGGTCCTCTCATTCTGTGCTCCCCACTAACCTGCACTCTGTGAGTGACACAGCTGTATATAGCGCCCTGACTGTGGAATGACCTCCCAAAATTAATGACATCAGCTGACTCCATTCATTTGTTTAAAATCATTTGTTTAGGAGGACATTAAACAGACCTGACATTCTGCCCCTTCTTTCAGTTTACAACAACAACAACAACATTTATTTATATAGCACATTTTCATACAAAAAGTAGCTCAAAGTGCTTTACATAATGAAGAAAAGAAGAATAAAAGACAAATAAGAAATTAAAATAAGACAACCTTAGTTAACATAAGAAGGAGTAAGGTCCGATGGCCAGGGTGGACAGAAAAAACAAAAAAAAAAACTCCAGAAGGCTGGAGAAAAAAATAAAATCTGTAGGGGTTCCAGGCCACGAGACCGCCCAGTCCCCTTTGGGCATTCTACCTAACATAAATGAAATAGTCCTCTTTGTAGTTAGGGTTCTCACGGAGTCACTTGATGCTGATGGTTATACAGACTTCTGGCTTTTAATCCATCCATCATTGTTGGAACATCATGGTGCTTTGGGTAGATGGTGGTGGCACAAGCCACCACCAATAGGACACCGGAAAAGGAAACAGAAGAGAGAGTAGGGGTTAGTACAGATTTTGAATGGTTATTATAATGAATTGGATATACAGAGTGTCAGGATTAAATTACAGTGAAGTTATGAGAAGGCCATGTTAAAGTAATGTGTTTTCAGTAGTTTTTTAAAGTGCTCCACTGTATTAGCCTGGCGAATTCCTACTGGCAGGCTATTCCAGATTTTAGGTGCATAACAGCAGAAGGCCGCCTCACCACTTCTTTTAAGTTTTGCTCTTGGAATTCTAAGGAGACACTCAGTTGAGGATCTGAGGTTGCGATTTGGAATATAAGGTGTCAGACATTCCGATATATAAGACGGGGCGAGATTATTTAAAGCTTTAAAAACCATAAGCAGAATTTTAAAGTCAATTCTGAATGACACAGGTAACCAGTGTAGTGACATCAAAACTGGAGAAATGTGTTCGGATTTTCTTTTCCTGGTAAGGATTCTAGCAGCTGCATTCTGCACTAACTGCAAACGATTGATGTCTTTTTTGGGTAGTCCTGAGAGGAGTGCATTACAGTAATCTAGTCGACTAAAGACAAACGCATGAACTAATTTCTCTGCATCTTTCGATGATATAAGAGGTCTAACTTTTGCTATGTTCCTTAGGTGAAAAAATGCTGTCCTAGTGATTTTATTAATATGCGATTTAAAATTCAGATTACAATCAACGGTTACCCCTAAGCTTTTTACCTCCGATTTGACTTTTAATCCTAATGCATCCAGTTTATTTCTAATAGCCTCACTGTATCCATTATTGCCAATCACTAAGATTTCGGTTTTTTCTTTATTTAATTTGAGAAAGTTACTATTCATCCATTCTGAGATACAGGTTAGACATTGTGTTAGCGAATCAAGAGATTTAGGGTCATCAGGTGCTATTGATACATACAGCTGTGTGTCATCAGCATAGCTGTGGTAGCTCACGTTATGTCCCGAGATAATCTGACCTAATGGAAGCATGTAGATTGAGAAGAGCAGCGGACCCAGGATAGAGCCTTGTGGAACACCATATAGAATATCATGTGTCTTTGAGTTATAATTACCACAACTAACAAAGAATTTTCTCCCTGCCAGGTAGGATTCAAACCAGTTTAAGACACTGCCAGAGAGGCCCACCCATTGACTAAGGCGATTCTTAAGAATATTATGATCAATAGTGTCAAATGCGGCACTCAAATCTAAGAGGATGAGAACAGATAAATGGCCTCTGTCTGCATTTACCCGCAAGTCATTTACTACTTTAACAAGTGCAGTTTCTGTGCTGTGATTTGTTCTAAAACCTGACTGAAATTTATCAAGAATAGCATGTTTATTGAGGTGCTCATTTAACTGCATAATGACTGCCTTCTCTAGAATTTTACTTAAGAAAGGCAGGTTAGAGATGGGTCTATAATTTTCAAGAGAAGAGGGGTCGAGATTATTTTTCTTAAGTAGGGGTTTAACTACCGCAGTCTTAAGACAGTCTGGGAAGACCCCCGTATCTAATGACGAATTTACTATGTCAAGAACATTATCAATAAGCACACCCGATACTTCTTTGAAAAAATTTGTTGGTATTGGGTCAAGGGCACAGGTGGATGGTTTCATTTGAGAAATTATTTTATGCAAATCAGGTAAATCTATCCTAGTGAAAGACTCTAATTTATTTATTATGGAGTACTGGGGTTTCGGGGGATCCTTAGTGTTGGGGAGATATACTATGTTATTTCTAATATCATTAATTTTTTGATTGAAAAATACAGCGATAGCCTCACAGGTTTTACTGGAAGTACTTAGGAGGCATTCCTTTGAGTTACCTGGGTTTAACAGATGATCAACTGTCGAAAATAAGACTCTGGGATTACTAGCATTGTTATTTATAAGCTTAGAGAAATAGCAGCGCCTCTCAAGACGGACTGTGTTATTGTATTCTGTTATTTTAACTTTTAATATCTCATAGTCAATAGTTAGTTTAGTCTTCCTCCATTTACGCTCAGCTCTACGGCATGTTCTCTTTAAATCAGACACTCTTTGGGTCTTCCAAGGTATAACAATGCTAGAAGATTTTTTAACTGTCTTTTCAGGTGCAACTATGTCAACAGCAGCCCTCACTTTAGTATTAAATCTTTCCACCTTACTATTTACATTCTCCTCGCTATTATAGTTGGCACTATAAACGGACTGATTGGTTAGAATGTTTGTAAGTTTTAAAGTTGCTGATGAGTCAAAGAAGCGTTTTTTAACAATATGCTTCTCATGAGTGTTTTCTATCATTATTTCTATATTAAAAAGTAGAAGAAAATGGTCTGAAAGACCCGTATCAATGACCTGCTTTATATCAACTTTTAGTCCTTTAGTAATTACTAAGTCTAACGTATGACCTGCTTTATGTGTAGGCTGATTAACGAGCTGTCTCAAATCAAAAGAGTCCAGGAGGTTCATAAATTCTTTTACTTTTTGGTCACATTGATTATCTACATGAAAATTAAAGTCGCCGACTATTAAGAGTGCGTCATAGTTCGTAATTAAGATTGACATCAAGTCAGAGAATTCCTCAAAGAAAGACGCGTTGAATTTAGGAGGTCTATACACGGATAATACTAGAACGTGAGAAACTCCCTGAATAACAATGGCGAGATACTCAAAAGACTTGAACTTACCAAAACTGATATTTTTACATTTTAACCGGCTAGAGTAAATGTTTGCTAGCCCTCCACCTCTCTTTCCTTGGCGATCAGCACGAGTAAAACTGTAATCCGGAGGCGCAGATTCGATTAAAACAGCTGCGCCATCTGAGCTAAGCCACGTTTCACTTAGTGCAATAAAATCTATTTTTTTTTCACTAATAATGTCGTTGATAAAAAACGTCTTGTTAGTTAAAGCTCTAATATTTAATAGTGCCATATTCAATGTTTCGGAGGAGCAGAGATGAATACTATGTGCGTTATTGATATAGGGAACAGGAATTAAGTTATTTTTATTAGCGCCGCTCTGTGTGTATTTTTTATTTAATCTATGATCTGTTTTTACAGTTTTAATACATTGTTCATCTAAAGTAGTAACTTTAATTAAATTATTGGCGTTTATGCCGTATTGCCTAGATTTTCTATGTGCATTAAGATTGGTTATTACAGTATTTATGTTGCGCACTTTTATGGAAGATTTTTTTAAACAATTATCATGACCAAACACAGGAGTGGCATTTCGGAAGGGGTTAAAAGCAGAGATAGATAGTCAAGATAAACGAATTACCTTCGATATGTTTTCGGAGAGGACCCGGGCGCCGAAGCTGTTCGGATGCAGGCCATCTCGCTTGAAGAAACGCGGTCTTTCCCAAAGGAGGTCCCAGTTGTTAATGAACCCGATGTCTTGATTCTTGCAGAAGCCCTGCAGCCAGTTGTTTAAACCAAGCAGACGACTGTAATACTCGTTTGATCGTCTGACGAGAGGGAGTGGACCCGAGATGAATATCTTTGCCGATGGGGTCCTCTCCTTTGTGTCTTTAATTAATGCAGTGAAGTCTGCCTTGAGGATCTCCGACTGTCGGTGCCTTATGTCGTTTACGCCAGCATGTATAACAATGGCTCCAACTGCCCTGTTCTTGTAGATCGCCGGTGCACGTCTCGTCACATCTCGGACGCGAGCACCGGGAAAACAAGAAACAAAAGACTTTCTATTAGGGCAAGTGATATTGAGGTTCCTAACAATAGAATCACCTACCACAATTACATCACCAGGAGCTGAAGGCGAACTGGGGACGCTTAGAGGGTCAAACCGGTTCTGGGTTACGAAGCTTGCCTGTGCCGATGGAGGTGTTCTGGCCTTGAACCCCCGCCTGCATAGTTTACCCCCTCTATCTGTCCAGGTACTCAGGGTTTGAATTTTTATCACAATTTATGTTTTTTGTTCAAGATTTTTTTTAGTATTAAATGTTGTATTTTAGTCTGCACTATTGTCTTTTATTCTATTTGAATGTTTTGTATATCCTGTATTTATCTTTATTTAGTGAATATATTATTTGTAGCCAATGTTATACAGGTTATGTTGTTCATTTTGAATTTTGGGCATAGGAAGGATGCTATATGAATAAATTGTGTCTTATTAGTATTTTTCTTTTTTTTCTTTTGATGGCCCATTGTTTCTAATAATAAGTGACAAAAACTAGAGCAGTTCTATATAAGGCAAATTAATATATTGCATAATTCAGGTGTAGAATATGTGTTGGCGTTTTCTTCACATACATGTTTAAAAATATTATTTTGGCTTAAATGTTTATTCTAAATTGGTTTAGAACAATATTGCACACATGCATAGTATATTTTTAAAAATGTAATCACTTTTTTTATTAGCGTTTTACTAAATTCTAACGTGGTGTAAACATAATTATATTGTACTAGCAAAATACTCGCGCTTCGCAGCGGAGAAGTAGTGTGTTAAAGAGGTTATGTAAACATATATATACATATACATATATACATATATATACAGTACATATCTACATATAGATAAATATACATATATACATATATATATATATACATATACACATCCACATATATATACATATATATATACACATATCAACATATATATACACATACATATACACACATACATAAACACACACATATACATATATACATATACACATACATACATAGTGCGTTGTAACACAGGCTGTGATTGTTACATGGGAGGGGGACGACAAATCACAGCTTCCCGCTTTCTAATCGGGCCTGTGATTGGTGCTTTGACGGATGCCCAGATCCCACAGTATGTCCCCTTAGGAGAGGCGTTAGGCAAGTGTAATTGAATAGCGGTGCTGCAAGTTTAGCTTTACACCTGTTTTTAAGGCTTATTGACTGAAAGGGGCTTTCATGAAAAAACTTAGGGCTTTGCTACAGGATACACCCTCCACAATTTAAGGAAGTAAAAATAAAGGTATATATTTCTGTTTTATTTAAACCTTGTAAGTTTGTATGCGGGCGGCAAGGTGGCGCAGTGAAAGGTGCCAGTTAGGAGACCCGGGTTCGCTTCCCTGCATGGAGTTTGAATGTTCTCCCCGTGTCTGTCTGGGTTTCCTCCGGGTACTCCGGTTTCCTCCCACAGTCCAAAGACATGCAGGTTAGGTGCATTGGCGATTCTAAATTGTCCCTGGTGTGTGGGTGTGTGTGGGTGTGTGCGCCCTGCGGTGGGCTGGCACCTTGCCCGGGGTTTGTTTCCTGCCTTGTGCCCTGTGTTGGCAGGGATTGGCTCCTGTATTTAGGATATAGCGGGTTGGATAATGGATGGATGGACATTTGTATGCATAGCCCCATTTGCCCGTTTTCGTTTTTTTTCTTTCTTCAGTAATATTTCAGCAAACCCGGAGCTTGTCAGTTCAAATCCTGGTACTGACACCACTGTGTGACCCTGAGGAAGTCACTTCACCTGCCTGTGCTGCAAAAAACAAAAGTAATGTAACAAATTGTACCTCAGATGTTGCAAGTTGCTGGAATAAAGGCATAAGTAAAATAGATAAATATGTATTATACACATAGGAACTATTCATTTATTTTCAGTTAAGTCATCTGCAGCAAACCTTTATAAATGAGGGTTTCTCCTTTTTAGATAGTGCAAACTGTTTCTTCTTCATTGAGGTTTTCTCTTGGAGAGCTTTTTTCATTTCATTGAAAATTAAAGCAGCAGCTGCCAAAATATGTAGCTTTCTTATTAATTTTTCAACAGTGTGTAAAATAACTTTATAAAGTAACATAAAAGGTTTAAATACTGGTTATCCTTTTACACTAAAATATTACTAAAGAGATACAAAAAAAGTAAAACGCATATGCTGTTTTTCTTTAAGGAGATTAAATATTACTGAAGAAAGAAAAAAAAAAACTAAAACGGCCAAATGGGGCTATGCATACGAACTTAAAAGGTTTAAATAAAACAGAAATATATACCTTTATTTTTACTTCCTTAACTTGTGGAGGGTGTATCCTGCAGCAAAGCCCTAACTTTTTTGGTGAAAGCCCGTTTCAGTCAATAAGTCTTAAAAACAGGTGTAAAGATATTGACAATAAGCTACGCAAACCCACCAAAACATGGAATCGTTTAAATTAAGTATCATTACATCTTCCTTTCTTAAAGAGAGGTAAGGCAGTACTTATAAGCTTAGTAATGTTATACATTTCAAATGCTACTTTGATAAACTTTATCACTTCAAACAACTGAACTATCCAGAACATTTTAGGCATACATCCAGCATTCAAACTATGTATAAAAAGCACAACTGTTAAAGGAATTCAGCATTTCTTAATTGAAAATGTTCCTTTAATCCTCAACATGTCTCAATGAGTCGTTCTGGTGGTTTTACTTGACGTTTTGATCTTCTGGTTAATTGTGTTTGCAGTTGAGATGTTCTTTCCTGACTTATACTTGTTTTCTTGTTAATATTTGTTTCACTGGTGTTAGTGTTCTGATTAGAGGTTATTGGTCCTTTGATGTCTCGACGGTTTCTTCTTAGAACAGCTCCTATTATGCAATTCCGTCACATACTGGTCTATTGTTTCGCCGCTTTTCTGGAAACATGTAAAAAACATGTGCCGCTCAAACATCACATTGCGCTTTGGGTTACAATATGCTTCGAATTTTTCAACTATTTTGTTCAATTTCATATTGTCTCCATCTTCTTCAAACTGAAAATTGTTATACACCTCTAGCGCCTCTTTGCCAATTACATGTAGAAGCATAGACGCTTTCATTTTTTCACTTTTCCTATCTGCTTCAATCGTAGCAAGATACAACTCAAATCTCTGTTTAAATCTTTTCCAATTTTCAGCTACATTTCCCTTTAACTGGAGATTTGGTGGGAGCTGTTATCCTTCCATATTTTTTTTCCTCTTTTGCTAGAACGCCTTAGCGCTTTCTGACCACATTTTCGGGTTACTCACAGACACGAGACTCGTTCAAAAGCTGAACCTCTTCTTCACATTCCTCTTCCAACCCACCACTTCTGACACCATGTAGTGATCTTGTTAGGTTCGTAGTTTAATCAATACACAGGATTGAAAGATATAATAACTTTTTAATAGACAGACTTTAGAGACATTTACTGTACATGTTACTACTCGTTCTTTAGTTCACGCCCATTCTCCTACTTGCATCGGCATTCACAGGCATTACTGATCATTCTGTAAGTATCCCTTAATAGACCTTACTAATCAACTATCATTACAAAATCCAACGTGGTTTGTGCCCTTCAGAATGAAAACAGTTTGCATTTACTTTTTAAATAAAAGGCGAGCTTTTAAGCCTGAGAAATCACCCCGTAAATGCACACGTTTAATTGCACATGTGTTAATATGTATGCTTACACAGTATTAAACCCACCAAGACATGGAATCGTTTAAATCAAGGCGCTCCCGTCCATTACAGTATATGGACAAAAAAGAGGTTCCAGTTATGACCGTTACGCTTTGAATTTCGAAATGAAACCTGCCTAACTTTTGTAAGTAAGCTGTAAGGAATGATCCTGCCAAATTTCAGCCTTCCACCTACACGGGAAGTTGGAGAATTAGTGATGAGTGAGTGAGTGAGTGAGTGAGTGAGTGAGTGAGTGAGTGAGTGAGTGAGGGAGTCAGTCAGTCAGTCAGTCAGTGAGGGCTTTGCCTTTTATTAGTATAGATACTTTGTTTCATGAATGTAAACGAAAAACTATTTTCAATTAACACAGATCTTGATGATTCTGATTTTGTCGACATGTTAAATGGTTCCCACAGACCCGAACACAATGTAAATGTTAATAGTGTATTTCACAGAAACGATCTGTATTGTTTAAGTTGATATATGACATGACGTGATGGCAGAAACCCTCTGAACTTCACAATGATGCGTATTATTTGCTTTCTAAACGGGTCTTTGACCCGACGTTACTTTCCGGGCTTTGCAGAGACCTGCCGAAACCTTCCGAAAGTAATTTTACGAAGTCAGTCCTGAAATGACGGAGACGTCACTTCCGGGTCTGTAATTGAAGGTCTACAACTGTGGGTCTAAAACTGCAGTGACGTATGGTGCTGTGGCTCTGCAAGTGGATGCTTCTCTATTTATTCATTACTTTTTTTATACATACTTAAACCAACGTCACACTACAGGATTTTTCCTATGATATTCAACAGTAGCCTTCATTAATATCGATTTGAGAAGATTACAACTATTTGTAAGTAGAAAAAACTACTGAAAACACATTATTTTAACATGGCCTTCTCATAACTTCACTGTAATTTAATCCTGATACTCTGTATATCCAATTCATTATAATAACTATTCATTCAAAATCTGTACTAACCCCTACTCTCTCTTCTGTTTCCTTTTCCGGTGTCCTGTTGGTGGTGGCTTGCGCCAGCACCATCTACCCAAAGCACCATGATGTTTCAACAATGATGGATGGATTAAAAGCCAGAAGTCTGTATGACCATCAGCATCAAGTGACTCTGTGAGAACCCTAAATACAAAGAGGTCTATTTCATTTATGTTAGGTAGAATGCCCAGAGGGGACTGGGCAGTCTCATGGCCTGGAACCCCTACAGATTTTATTTTTTTCTCCAGCCTTCTGAAGTTTTTTTTTTTTTTTTTCTGTCCACCCTGGCCATCGGACCTTACTCCTTTTCTATGTTAACTAATGTTGTCTTATTTTAATTTTGTATTTTGTCTGTTATTTTTCTTTTCTTCATTATGTAAAGCACTTTGAGCTACTTTTTGTATGAAAATGTGCTATATAAATAAATGTTGTTGTTGTTGTTGTTATTTGGCTGTTAACTCTTGCTGATGCAAGAACCTAATGAGTGTCTAATCAGAAGCACAATGCACAATGTCCATAAATGGTAAAAAACAATGATAATTGGAAAGAATACAAGAGTTTAGGAAAGTGCAAATGGAGGAGAGGCTTGATGATGGTTGGAGCTAACTCTGACACGTATATATTAAATAAAATAATAGATAAACATCAAATGTATGCATCAAATATGTAGCTGTCATAAGTTGTCAGAGGATCACCTTCAGGGCTTGCCAGAGGTATATACTATTATACTGGGATGAGAAGGGGCTAATGGTGCTGAAAAGATGACCAGTGAGAGCTTTCCCCTAGCTTGATCCCACCCTGACTCCACCCTTTCCAGTCACTGGCCCATGACTGACTGAACAACCTGCAAGGTGGAACTCCCCAACCGGATAAGGAAAGACAAAGAAGTCTTGTTATTGTGAGTCCATCAGAGGTTATTTTGTTAACATTCTAGAAACAAAAAGCCCAGTATACAGTAATACTGTACCTTCTCTAGGCCAAAACATCAAAAATCTCAAAAAATGCCCAGCTTCTTTATTTTTGTATAACAACAATAAATTCTTGCTAAATTCTGAAAAAAACTTTTGGACCAGAGAAAATGTTTATCTTTTCTAATTTTATGTAATATAAGAGTAATTTTTCCTTTTACCTATGGAGTGTGTAATAGGATTCTTCCAATGAAACAAGACAAGATGACAAGCAGATAGACATAGTAGACTTTTTATAACAAATAATTGTGCCGTCAAATGTTGCTTGAAAATAACAATATTGGAGAATAAACAGTAATTTTATCCCAAACTATCTGGAAAATAGGAAAATAAGTATTATGATCTGAGTATTTGGAATTCCTAATGCATATGCTCTACAAGGCAGGCACTTGATGGCACAGTTTAGATGTTACCCTGGATAAATTTCCTATGTCCATACAGTGTATTACAGTTTTGTCTGTTTATTTGCTTTTTGGTTTCTTTCTTTCTTCATCGCTCCATTATGTTTAGTTATTACACACACACACACACACACACACACATATATATATATTCTATAGCAATCCATTAGATGGCTGCACTGTACTAAGTAGAGCAGCTGAGATGCAGCAGCTGTAGTGGCTGTATACAGAGATACAAGTTCTCTTGTATTTTGCATATTGACAAGCTCAATAACACAAAACTTAACTCGTACCTCACGTTCAAAGTGTTAATATGAGAACTGCTGTTGTATACATTCTTCCATCCATCCATCCATTTTCCTACCCACTATATCCTAACTACAGGTCACGGAGGTCTGCCGGAGACAATCCCAGCCAACACAGGGCGCAAGGCAGGAAACAAACCCTGGGCAGGGTGCCAGCTCACCGCAGGGCGCGCACATACATACCAAGCACAATTTAGAATCGCTAATGCACCTAACCTGCATGTCTTTGGACTGTGGGAGGAAACCGAAGTACCCAAAGGAAACCTACGCAGACACGGGGAGAACATGCAAACTCCACGCAGGGAGGACCTGGGAAGCGAGCCCGGGTCTTCTAACTGCGAGGCAGCAGCGCTACCCACTGCACCACCATGCCACCCGTATACATTCTTTCACTTCATAAATTAATTTTCTTTTACTCAGACCATCAGCTTTAAAGTTCTAACAATCAAAAATGCACATATTCAGTAGTATGTTTCCCACCCATATATTCCAATATAAGGTCACTAACAATAACAAACTCGGCTGCAGCAACACTGGCAGAATCCAAGCTTGGACAAAGTTCCACTATTTTGCAGGACACACTTGCTCACACACAGTTTAATCCAAGACCCAGGAAATATGAAACAGCACTACCATTCTATTTGCACATGCAGTTTTCTCTAATTATGCTGACCAGCTACTTTACTAAGTAGTCTTCTCCCAAAAAAGTGACTGCTTTTGATGTGTGCTTCTTCAAATTTGCCAGGTCATTGTTTTTGATTGTGTTTCTAGGTTCAGGTTGCATCTGTTTAGTTGTAGCTTACAAAATTAAAATACAGGCATTGCAAAACATTTTTAGTTTATTCTTTTTTCTAATTTCTGTGTCAATCATTCAAGGGATTTATGGGTAATGCATGGAATTTGAGAACAATTTTCATGGCAGCCTTCGCTCTTAAAATTGATGCTTAACTCAACTCTTCTGTGGCACTAATTGAAGTCAAGATCACTACATTTCACTCAATCTACAATTGAGCTACCTGCTCTATTACAAGAGTTATTATTAGTAGATATATGCAAAGCAATAAACTACAAGCAACTTACAACAGTATTACTTAACTGTAGTGCTTTATGAGAAGTTATATTTTTAAATGTATATTTAATAAAATATATGAATAAAACATTTCCTAACATTACTGTTAGTCACATAAAGTGGACTCTGATTGATTCTGAATGTCACGCTGTAAATTCCAATTGATTTTTTTGATGGCCTGAGTGTATGTGTTTCTTAAAAATGACTCTTTAGCCATACTAGTGTTACCGTGGAGAATAAAATTGAGTTCTGCAACTCAATGACATATTTGAGTGACACAATTTTTCATATAAGTAGTAATGATAAAGTATAATGTCAGATATTGTTTGTTTTTGATGTTAGTAATGAAAGTAAAGTGTTCTTCTACTTTGGTAACAAAAGAGATTCCAACAGTGTACTTTGCTGGTTTTTATATTTTTCCACACAATAAATCACACATATTCTTCCCGTGTCATTTTCTTCTGCAAGTGTAATCTTTATTCCACTCCATACAAACTGCATTTTTCTAAAACTGTATTTCCATTCATTCGTTTTCCATACTTTTTTTATTCTAAAAACATTGTTGTGAGGATCAAGAGCCAATTCTGTCAGCACTAGGCAAAAGGCTGCCAACCGTACTCATTTTCCTGGACATGTCCCATTTTTTAACGTGCCATGGACTGTCCGGGAAAAATTTATAATATTTTGAAAATGTCTGGAATTTTGGCTTCCAAAATTTGAAAATCTCCATATCCTTATCATTGGTAAAAATTGAAAGCATTTGCGGAAGCAGTGCGCACACTTTTTTCCCAGAATCTTCACTTCCATTCCGGTAGTAAACAATTCAGATATTGACGAGAATAGTGAATGTCTGTCCAACTTGGCTTTTTCACCTCATCTTTTGAATTCAGCTTTATCTTGCTTGGCAAGTAGGCAGTTCATTATAAATTTTCCTTTTCTTAATTATTTGTAATGCAAATTCACCGTGACTAAGTGAATTTATTCAAAATGGAAATTACAATTTCACATTTTCTATGTGAGATCTTCTTTCCGCTTCTTCTTTCAGCAGCTTGGTTAAACAAAAAATTTCATACATCCAGGTATAGTCCATCATATTTAAGTGCAAGTGAGTGCTTTGTAATATTTTAATGTAAAATATTGTTATTGTCACCCACTGTTCCAAAATGGATTTATAATTGTAAATGAATGACTCAACTATTAAAGTTTCAGTTAATTAAAAAAAACACACATTTATTCTGTCATATAAATACAATATATTTTTAGTTATCAGTTGATCAAGTAATAAGTCACTTCTTTAAGTAATTGAATAATATTTGTATACTTCTTTCATTTACATAAATACATAAATTCAGGAATACCCATTATGTCGAAAAGAAAGTGCAAGTTCACAGACAACATGAACAGCAAATGTCCTTGTTTTCAAAATGGCAGAACAGATTTAGTTTAGTGGCTAATGCTCCCATGTTTCAATTTCAGTAGCATTTTATGTAAAGATTTATATTCATATTTATCCAAGAACCCAGATTTACTGAGAAAAATAGCTTCAGTAGAAAAACATAAAAGAATGTAGATAAATGCAAATAAACTAAATTGAAAAGAGTAAAATTATTTTTACTTTACTAGAAGTGAATTCACCACGTGTATCATTTTTTACAGGTTTACGACAGTGAAGCTATCCAAATAAGAATGGAAAGAATGAAGTCTATTAATTTAAGATGCTCGACATATTTAAAATATTTAATGAGTTATTAGTTTGCCAGTGGCTGTGATTGTGGCCATCATATCACAGTTACAGTCATAAACTGCTACTAAAGGTTTATATCATTTTAAAAAAACCATAAGGCAGTATGAAGGCATATTATGGTATTATAGGGAAAGGCATCCTCAGAAGTCCTCATTTTTTGCCCCAAATGATCTAATTTTCAAAGACAGAGAGTTGGCAGCCCTAGACAGGACACAACCTTCCAGTGGCCATTAACCACACTAATCCCACACCAGTATAGAGTCACCAATAAGGATCTTTGACATGCCAAAGCAAACCAACACAGGGTGAACATACAGAGCCTAGAGAGACCGTGCCCAAATCAGAATTTAAAACTTTTATTAGGTAGTACCACTCACTTCTGCACCACCGAGCCAGCTCAAAAAACATCATTATTTTTTGGTGCTCCTAATTAAAACATTTTTTAAAACAGTTGTGGTACATTTTCATATGGAAATTTGTCTTTTAAGATTAAGATAAATCATACTAATATAGTTTTAAACATTTTAAATAATTCAAGTCTTGTTTTTTTGATATTGTGTATATAATATATATGCAATCATACCCAGATGTAAATATTTTGAGTATAAATTATAATTAATCAAATTTCTCTTGCTGGCTTATGATTAACTATACATAGTTTGTAAATAGCTGAACAATATTCAAGGACCAATTTAAATAAATATAAATAAGTTGTTTACTGTATTATCATGGTAATCACATTTTGTCAAGATGCTTGGCTTTCTGTCAAAAGTGTTTGCAATTGTGTAGTATAGTGCTGCGTACGGGACTTAATTGAAAACATCTGAATCTAATTTAGAATTAAATGAGCCGCAGGGAGCTGAGGAATGATTCCTATGAAAAATATGTATGATGCCATTTGACGTACATACAACCTGACCTTACAAACGGTGGCCTTCAGTATGACTTGAATTGAGTAATATCATTTATTTTCTGACTATCACATCTTTTATCTTGCCCAAATAGAAGTTCCATGAATGACACAGATAATTAAAATCTTTATTCTTACTTTCATGTAACCTAGTAGCTAATTAATATGAAACCAAAATTAATGAGTCTCTTTTTAAGAGATATTAAAGTAAATATTTTTAAGATACTTGAATACTTATGAAAGCTGGTAGGATACCTATATTTTTATACCTATATGTCTTTGAATGCTGATGACACATGACAAAGTTATTTTTAATTACCAGCCTTAGTTCAGAATTAAGAATAGGAATGCGGTTAATTTCATAACAAAAAATATTCTCAAACCTATCTAATTTGTTTCAGGGTTTCAGGGAGTTGGAGCCTATCCAGGTAGCAGCGGGTACCAGTTTTTCGCAGGGACTGCTTACATACACTCACACCTACACATGCACAGGTTCAATTTGGAAATTTCAGGTTATAACACTTGGGTTTTTGATGATATGAGAGGAAAAAACATGAAGACATGTGGAAAATTTGCAGACTGTATAAATAATGACCAGGCACTGGATTACGACCCAGGATGCCGAATCTGTGAGACAGCAGCACTGACCACTGCACTGCCACACTGCCTACATTAATGGCAGGTTTCTTAATTAAATTTGGTTCAGCTTATTGTTATAAGTGATACTTCTGTTTATAAGACATTTTTTTACTTACCTTTTAATAAAAAATCTCTTACTATAGCTACATTTCTTTGACCTCCTTAGATAACACTAGAGGCTAATTTCTAATTCTTGCTGAAACATACCAAGGGCATTCTACCAGAAACACCTTTCTCCTGTATGATTCTACATTTTATTATGCATACATTGTTTCCTTTTTCACCACAATGTTGCTGAGGATCCTGGAGCAGTCAAGCAGAAAAATTTAGAGATTAGAGATTGAGATGTAGAGATTATTCTTGGGGATTTGTTTTAGACAAACAGTCTTACACAACAGAACCTGAAATTAACAAACATCTGCTAGGCTTAATATTAAAACATTAATATTAATAACACATTCTGCTGTTTCTCAATAATTAATTTAAAGACTTCAGCAGTGTTAACATTTTCATAATCTTATGTATATCCATCGAGCTATAGCTGGCTAAAGCCTCCAAACGTATGCACAGTGTTTTACAGTGACAAGTCATTTTGCTGTCTTAGAAATGCCGTTTACCAACAATCTTTCAATTTATTCATTTGTTCAGAATTACTCATGTGAGCAACCTGGCCTTAATCCTATTCTGTATATTAACACCTTTAAATTATCTTAATTTACTTTACAAAAAATAGATTAAAACATATATTTAACACATTCTTCTGCTTTCACACCTGGTATTTGGTATTTTAAGCGTTTGTGCATCCTGCACACTGTAAATTATTGCCTCAATGTCAGATTGCTTTGTAATGAATGCTCAGATACATGCATGTGCCACTCATATACACTTCTAGTAATATTTTCACATGTTGACATAAAGTTAACCCTACTGGCATGTCGTTGAAGTTACAACACCCTTTTGCTTTTTCTTTCCATGTTGGCCACTGTTATGTAATGTACTGCAGTAACAAGTGCTTCGTGAGTTATATCAGATTTAATTTTACTCTCTAGATGAAGCTGGGAAGTAGAAAAAGGTAACTTTTTCTTTTCACTATACAATAACATGCATGAGTCTGTAAAATTGTCATAGAACAATTTGCCAAACCCACATTTCATACTTTATGGCACTGTTTAATTTATGAGTGTATGGGTATTTCATATTGCACATTATTGTAAAAGCACAGATTAATCTTTCGTTTTCAGTCAAAACAATGAATAAACTTTTTTTTAACAAAATTGAAATCCTTAATTAAAAAAAAACTTGCCTGTATACTGCTATCCAATAAAAATGGTGGATTTTCCTTTTAATTTTGCAACAAAAAGCACTGCAAAAAATGTAAAGTCAATTATTAATTAAGTTTCTTGCATTTACTGCATTATCCTATACCCTCTCCAACTTGTGCTTACATCAAGGTGTTGATGGAAAGAGAAAAGAAGGGCAATAGATGTAAAACATTAATATTCCTATTAGTTTTTCAATCTTCTTGTATCATTTCGAATAAAAAGTACAGTTCAAATTGTCATGATTAACAGGCACATACAGTATTTACTGTTCTAGATGTGGGCTTGTGTACCACAAATATTAAGTCTTGACCTGTTAAGTTTATACTGTGTTTCAACTAAAAAAAAAAAACTTTGTTCTATGCTTCACAGATCACTGAACAATAATCTGAAGCATTCAATGAAAGCTTTTCAAATATTCATTTAAATGGCTGTTCTGTTAAATTGTATCATTTCAAGAACACTGTAAATGTTACTAGAAATCTGATTACAATTTTTATCTTTAACTGCGTGGATTATTTTTTGTTTTGAATTTACTTTTTTCAAACTTTGACAATAAATTATACACTTAACAAAAACCTGACTAAATATGGGCAATAAATCCAATAAAAAAATTTTTCCATTTAAAAAGTATTACAAAGTGTCTTCAAAAGGCATGGATGTCCCATGCCACTTCCTCACACAGCGCACCAAGACATTGGAACATTGTAATCCTTAGATTCAGGGCCCTGCTGCATTTGACACTACTCTCAGTGCTTAATTTCTATTGAACCATGAAAATGTGAAAAAGTTGCTATTTATAAATAAATATTTCTAACCCATGTATAATACCAAGTCAGTTGATAAGGTATTACCTAATAAGAATGTGCAATATAGATGCAGGTCTTTCTTTCCAGTTTCTATCTTCCTTTTGGGAAATGTATGGATTTTACTAGAATTTTCTAAAAAGAATGTTCTTAAATTTTCAGATTTGGCTTTTTTAGATGTTTCCACATATAATGAAGCACCTACTTTGGTTGCCATGTCTGTCTGTTAGTTTGCATAAAATAACTTGGCTCCCACTTGAAGGATTTTGTTGAAATTTTGGGCACTTGTTCTTCAAGGAAATTTCTTGGGAAAGTTCAATTTTCTTAGAGATATCTTAAGTAGAGCTTTGCTGTACACATTTTTGAATTTTCAAAATCACCCATTGAAAAACATTTGCAAACTCGTCTATCTTAAAACAGAGAAACAATCTGTACAACTTCAATTATGGATTAATTTACTGCTTCAAATTTACTTTGTACATTTTGTATATTTTCATCTTAAATTCTTCCAACAGCTGCTTTTGATGGTAGAGTGAACTCCCAGTATAACTTAGTCAAACTCCTGGGGCCTCACTTAGTGCGTAGAATTCACACTAAAATATGACATATGGACAAAAGTGGAAATGTACGTACAGTATGCACAAAAAAATTCAGTTGCACAAAACCATGCGTAAGCCAACTTCCATACACTTCCACTCTGTAAATCGTGGTCAGCATGAAATATAACACACATACATGTGGTTGCCACTCCATCCAGACTCCTCCCATAAATTTGCATATTTAAATATGTAAATCAATATAAATATGACCTTCCATTCAGTGTTTGATTAAAAGACAATAAAAAAAGCATGTCAAAGACAGAATTTCAGTGAATGTGAAATGGAGGCAAGGAAAAATGTTCTATTTGTTGGCTTAAGCAGTGGTATAAGTAACAAAAGTGTGGTGGAGACACTTGAAAGTTTATGCTCAGAAAGTCACACAGTGCCCAAAATAAAAAAGAAGCAGTCAGATATCACAGTTGATGTGTAAATATGAGTCGCAGCCCACCGTTTGTTTATTCTGTTTCAGACAGTATTACAAAAGCTGACCCCCATGCTATGGTCAGGTGGTGATTGTGCTGCTGTGCCAAGCACATCTTTGGGCATTGGCTGCACACACACCTCTACCTCGGATACTGCTGTTCTGAGTCACAAAATGCAATATAGGATACTGTAAAAGATGTGGCCAATGAACTAAGGAATATTAGGGCTGTACTATGTGATATTAACCACAAATAAAATTAATTAGTTATAAAATAAATGCTGTAACTGATTACCTGTTTTTACATTCTGCTAATTACATTCAAACAAAGTTGTAATGCTGTCCAATTTGACTGATAATTTGGTGGGTCAGGGTCAGGTTCATCATACAGTGTCTCTTCAGGTATGGTCAAGCCATGATTTTTTGCCACATTATATATGCAGCACGCTACATGCTTGCACAGTACAACACACGTTCTGTGCACTATAGCGCAGCATACTAAAAGAGTGGAAATGCTTTCTATTTACATAAGCAAATTCATTCTCTGAAGATGCCTTTATAGTGTAGAGTTGGTGCTGAGCACCTCAACGGATTGATTCTCTGCTCTTTATCCTTAAAAGGATTGCCTGCCTATTGCCGCACTAATTGGAAAAAGCACCTGTGACTGTGTGGAGCTCTCGTTGTTATAGGCACACCTGCTAATGCCAGCTCATTCTTTTGGTGATTCACCTCTGGCTGATGTAACTTGTCGGCACTGTTGCAATTACAATGTGTGTGCAGTTGAAAACTGGATGTTGCTGTTAATTGCTTTTTGATGTTTCCCAGTTCAACCACAATGTAAGGAAATCTTATATATCTGAATGACAAGCTGTTTTGTCTTGGTAGAGTAATATATATTGCTCTACTTTCCCCTATTTATTCTGTAAGTGCCTTGAGCATGGGAAAGGCGCTATATAAATAAAATGTATTATTATTATTATTATTATTGTATTATTAATATGTAGCCTTAGAATGCCTAATCTCACAGACTTACCACTGTTTATAAGGTATTATTGTATATAACTTATCCCCACATTCCCTTCTATATCTATAACCTTAGGCAATTAGATGTAGTAAAAAGACAAGCAGAAGTTAAGTTACAGTTTAAACAATGTATTAGTATTATTGATAATATATATATATAATATATATATATATATATATAATATAATATAAATAATAACAAAATGCAAAGTACATTTGAATATTGGCAACCATACAACCTGATTAAATGGTGACTTGTAGTTCAGGCGGCACAGACTTGTAGTTACTTAAATGTCTCTAGTTAAGGCATCATTGGTGCTCAGCTTTCAGCCACATGTCTGTTCAAAATGGCAGCTGAGCTGTGCTGTTCATTGTGTTCTCTTCATCATCACAGGTTAGCAAGAGAGATGCTTCTTCATCATATGTTGGTTGGTAAGAGAGAGATACTGAGGTTAAACACATACATTTATAGATGTTCTGTCCAACCCCGAGAGCCAATAGGACATCATGGTACTTAAAGGCCTCTGAGACAAGCCAATTCCAAACAGCCATACCTCAGACCAATGGGGAACTAGAACATCTTAACACCTGCCCCCAAACCATATGTTAAAGTACACCTTAGCCCATTTGCGGGGGTAGAAATGACTTTAGCAAAAAAACACTTGCCAAACTGGTTTAAAACGCACATCCCCCAAATCCTGTCGTAAAATTCAAACAGACCCATTCCTAAGGGGGAGGGGGGTAAACACTAAATTACATTGTTTTGTCTAAATTACAAATAAAGATATACAGTAGAAAATATTCATCAAGTTATATGTAAAATCTCACATCACAACACAAGCGAATAATACCATCCTATACAGTTGGCATGGCGTGACGCAGTGATGACTGAGAAATACCTGATCGGTCAACAAGTTCACTTTGAAAAACTCCTGTGGCTAAAAACCCGAGAGTGGACAGAACTTGCAAAGGAGCAGGTACAGCACAATTCTTTAAAGTCTGCATTTGTAAAGCCGGCGCTAGTTTAGCACACAGCTCCAAAAGGATAGCTATTGGAAATCGAAATCAACTTAGAAGCCAGTCATCATCATCATCATCTATAAATAAACACTCCCTTCTAATTCTTCAATTTTCAATGTCTTCTAACAATGCTAAAGCAACCATGGTAGTTCCATGCATCATTATATAGCTACAGAATAATTACAATCAAGTGAATTAAATCTGTAAACAATATGTAATTAATTTCTCTGTATTTGATAAAACCTGGATCATAAATGTGAATGTAAAAAAGAAAATCAGACCACAGAAACAGCTGGGTGCCACCAGTTTGCAAAACCAAGCAAAAACATATGTACACAAAGGGGGACCCTGCTGTGAAAATGTGTGTAGCTTTATTGGAAGTTTAGTTTTAATACATCTCGAAGTAAGCGTGGAAATGGGCATATGCAACATTTTTGTGTGTATACACCATTTATACATAAGGCCCCTGGTGAGGTGTGTGCAAGCTACACTTCTAGTACACCAGCTCACTTGATAACTATAAAATTCTAAAAAAGTCAGTTATCTAGCAATGAATGTAAGAGGAAAAGGAATTACATACGGGTCGCTCTGTAAGCACAGAATGAACAAATACTGTATGTACTCAGTATTTACTCAGTACTTTTGTTATTTAAAAACAACCTCACAGCTGAATTATCCATGTACAGTAATGATTTGATATGTCTCTGGCTCTAAAATTTATTGGCAAACTCTTGAAGTGCTCTCAATCATGAGCTGAACAAGCCATTAACTGTACATTGATATTTCAAAAGATATTTTAATTCTCCTTTGGGTGCTTCTTTCAAAAATGTTATGTTTCAGAAATGTAAACTACAATTAGTTATAGACCTTCCCCAACCAACAACTAACAACAGGATATGTCATTTTTACATCTCTTGAATTCTAATCTGCTCTGTGAATTTCCCTTAGGGATTAATAAACTTTATCTAATTTAATCTAATGAAAACTGTTAAGACATCACATGCTAATTTAGGCTACTTTTTTAACTACATGACAATGTAAAGTATTGATAAAAGGCATGCGTTTAATATAGTTTACTAACATATATAGGTTTTGAATATTATTACAAAATATTTACTAACTAAAAATGTCATAACTAACTCTTTGATGGAGTAACTAAAAATTCTCGAACTGTCAAATC
This sequence comes from Erpetoichthys calabaricus, assembly GCF_900747795.2. Lineage (NCBI taxonomy): Eukaryota > Metazoa > Chordata > Cladistia > Polypteriformes > Polypteridae > Erpetoichthys > Erpetoichthys calabaricus. The sequence goes on along the minus strand of NC_041408.2, from coordinate 47,143,403 downwards.
AATTAACTAATTCCCCAAATGCGCCTGAATGGTGCAACACACATACATTTTCTCATTTCTTGTTAATTGCACTTAAATGTGTAAAAATGATTTGTAATTGTCAGTGGAACTTGCACTGCTTTTCCAGATTTTACAACCCATTTGATAATAGTGTACTATGCAATTAATGTTTTATGCTATTTAATTCCATGTAGTGCTGAACTGCCATTTCTTTAGTTTAATTAGCCTGGGTGGAATGTAGGGATAACTTTGCTATTAGCTTACCATATATGAGTGTGATAGACTGAGTAGTCTTCTCTCATTTGTCAAAGGTTTTATTTTTAATATGCATTAGACTTTTTCCTCTTTTTATTTTAATAAAGGGGTAATTAAAAAGCACATTAAAATACTCTTTGCCTCAAGACTTACTTGCAATAGCTGAATAATAAATCAAGAAAATTACTCTGGACTCAACTGTGACAGTAAATCCTGACTGTGGTTGATGATCTCAAGTAAAACTCACAACTAGACAGTATAAAGATAATGTTACTCCATGACAACGACACATTCAGGGTAAACAAATCAATGAGTCGATATTGTGGCCAGTAAACAACACTGTCAATGTTGAACATTAAACCCAATACTGTGCTGTATAACATCATCCTGTATAGTATATATACAGCAGCTAGGGATCAATGATTAATCCACTTGATGAAGAACAACCCCAGATTCTAGTTCTTTAAACAAGAATTCTTCCCTTCTGCAGGGACAACATGGCTAATATATGATACTAACCATATGTGCAATATTTAAAATGTCTACCCTTCTGCATTTTCGTTCTGTTCATACTATTACAGTATTGGAGGAAATAGAACAGGCAGCACCAACCACAACATACAAAACATTCATAGATAAAACAGATAGATAATTAGTTGTCAATCAACCTAACATTGTTTTTCAAAGGAAACAGGAATACATAGAGAAAACCTATATAAACAGGGTCTTGGCAGTGACTTAAGGCCAGGTCCCTGGAACTATAAATCAGTAGCATTATCCCATTTCAGCACTATGCAGTGCCAATTTAAAATAAAATTTTCTGCTTTTAATCATTCTTCTTTAATCAACTATTCAATATTGTAGATTGTCAAAAATGTGTAGAATATCAGCAAATGTCAGAGATAAACAGAAAAATGACAAAACTTGAATAACTATGTGCCAACATGTATTAGGAATAAACAATATACAGAATGCATTGCATGCTTTACCTTTATAATCTCCCTCTGTCCATATCCAAACCTTGATTATTTAAGTTCAAAGTCACAGTGATTCCATTAATGTTTTCAGTTTGGCCATTGGCATTCTCCAGACTTTGACATTTGTCCTGTTTCTAATTTTATCCTGACCCTTCTCAATAATGATTTTACATAGCACAAATACTGCCTAATCTTTGTGAAAAGGCAAGTTTACCGCATTAAATGGGTTTGTCTTTTTTACATTTTTTTGATTAAGTAAAAAAAAAACTGCTGTGTAAAGGTAACTAAATATTAATTAGCAAAGTTTTTAAATCAAACAAAGTGCACTTTCTTGAGCCTAGTTGTTCAAAACGTTTAATGAGGATCTAAATGATCTGGATTTTGCAATCCCTTTATTTATCATCCAGAATCATATAATTTGTCATACTTTTGTCCCAGGTTTTCAAAGCACAACTGGACTGAATCACTCTGATCCAAATATAAACCTTTCTAGATTACCACATTCAGATTACCAGTGCTGTAAATGGGACTGCATATCACACTGAATGCTTGTGGGTATGTAAAAAACAGAATAGCCAGCACAGGGTCGCTCAAAGTGCATTTATTTGAAGAAGCAAAAAACAGCACAGAAAACAATACAAAAACCCCTTCCTATTTTCACTGTCTTTTAAACAGTCAGACCTCATCTGACCCACAAAAAAATAAATAATAAAGCAAATATATATTACCCAAATACATTGTGCTTATTTTGACCATGTGTTGCAAATTCAAATTTTTATGTCCAGTAGTTGAAAAATTAAAAAAAATATGTATTCAGAGTTCTTCACTTGTGGAATGACCAGAACTTTGAAGCTGTGCTTTTAGGGGGAGGATCTGAAGTTTGGCCTTGGTTTATTGTAGTGGGGTCTGACAGACAAATCTGTGTTTCTAAGAAGTGCCCTATAGCCATCATCATCTTCATTGTTTGGCAAAGAATACTTCAAGTCTCTTTTCTGAGCTCCTTTGTCAGTAGCTACTGTCTCTGCTTGTGAGGATCCAACTTCTATCACACTAACTGAGCTAAGATCAACAATGATTGTTTCTTCTGCAATAGGAGGAACTGGCTCGCTTTCTTCTTCAAATGTGGGCTCACCATCCCTTGCAACACCCTAAATCCCATGTAGAGATTATGAGTTTTTCTCTCCAATAATGTCAATAACCAAATCAGTGTAAGCACTTGTCCTAAATGGCTTGTTGCCTGTTTGGGTGTTTTTTGCATCTGCATAGTACTTGGTTGCTTTGGCCTCCAGATTCTCCCATCTAAGTTTTACTTGATTAACAGTCCTCTTCTAGCTAGACCCTTTGGCATTCACATACTGGGGGATATCTACCCAAATGTCTTTTCTTTCTTCATAGTCAGTGTTCCACCTTGTCAGTGTGGTGAACTGAGTTTATACACCATGGGTACGATTGATTTGAAAAAAAAAACAAGCTGAAGCACATGAGCTAATTGATGTTGAAGGGGCATGGAACCAATGCTGATATTAAGTACATTGCAAACAATGTCAGGCCAAAAGTTCAACACAGAACCAGAAAGAGTCACAGTCTGTCTGTAGAACTATGAGTCCTCATTGCTCTGCACTTCTGTGCATCCAGGTCTTGTTGGTGACAGCATAGGAGTGGACAAATCAACTGAGAATGATGTGGTGAAAGCTGTATCAATCACTTTGGCCAACCCGGGCAATCAGTTTCTTTCATTTCCAAGGGATGACCAGATTTCCCAGACCAAACACAAGTTCTTACTTTTGGGGAAAATGTCAACACTACCGGGGTTATCGACTGCACTCATGTGTATATACAAGCACCCCATGACAGGGAGTTTGAGTACATCAACAGCCAGTGTAAGCACAGTATAAACATAGTACTTGTGGGTGATGCTGACCTCATGATCACAAACTGTGTTTATGAAGTGGGCTGGTTCTGTCTATGATGCGCCTATCCTGAGGGAAAGCGCTCTATACAGATGGTTCCAAACCAACCAACCAGATGGCATAATATTAGGAAATGGCACCTGTCCACTCCTCCCATGGCTGATGACCTCTTTTCTTGCACCAAACACACCTGAGCAGGCAGGCAACAACACAGTTCATTGCAGAAGAAGATGTGCTATTTAGTGTGTAAATGGAGCTCTGAAGAGGAGCTTTGCATGCCTTAACTACTTGTGAGTAGAACCACACGGAACGTGTGACATAATACTTGCCTGCCTTGTCCTGCACAATATTGCTTACAAGCGGAATGTCTCTGTCTGTGATGACACTTATGACACACCTGAGTCTGCTGAAAACTCAGACACACCTCCGACTTTCTCTCAGAGTGAGAGACTGACTGGACATGCAATAAGTTGTGTCATTGTTAGAAACTGTTTTTCGTTTTATCATTATAATTCATATAAAGTGTCAAATGAAAGTTCAAATTGAATACTTTTTGCTTGATTTTGACAGCTATTTAGAGGATTATTTTAGATGGGACGAAATCCTTCTTTTTTTATATTACTGTACTGTAAGGTGTAATAGCCTAATTTCTACTTTATCTTCTTTATCACTGTGATAGTAAACATAGTAATATATGCAAAATATAAACAAACAAACAAGTAAAAAAATAAATAAAGGTGTATATACTACGTGATATAGATGTTGTTTATTTGACCAATTTGGCCTACGAAAAAACTCATAATCCTGGGCCACCTTAAATTCCTTCGCACCTCTTCATCAGCGTCTTTTGTTTTCTAAATGTGTCAATCAGCACAAACAACAAGCAGCCTGCTTTCCCATCCCCCACATTGACAGAGCTCAGCTCGTGGGCAAAAAGTTCTCCCAGGTCAAGCCAAGGTTCCTTATCTGCGTGTGAGCTGCCTGGAGTTGTACATGGTAAATAATACAGTATATTGGACTAAAGTCTTCACACATTATACACTTCACGTCATTATTAGTAAAACATGGAAAAAGTTTCTGCTTTAGGTATGTGTTCAGCATTTTCTTTCATCCTACACTTACCCAGATCTTTGTAGACACGGAACACACATGAAATGCATGTATTCCAAATAACGATATACTGTATCATTTACCCTATACAATTCCAGGCACACCACACGCAGATAAGGAGCCTTGGCTTAAGCCTAGAGAGTTGAGCTTCGTCAAGGCGGGGGAGGGAGAGCAGGCTGCCTGCTGCTTGTGCTGATCAATGCATTTACAAAACAAAAGACACTGATGGAGAGGTGCAAAGGGGTTTAAGGTGGGCCAGGATTACAAGTTTTTTCATAGGCTTCAGGGATTCTAGTGTTAAGTAACTAAAAATTTAAAAATGCTCCAACTTTCAAATCAGTTACCTGATGCCTCAAAATCACCTGAATGTTACACCACATGTAAAGATGATTTGTAATTGTCAGTGGATCTTGAAAAATTGTTTTACAATACCAAGTCTTTAACCCTTTGCGGTCATTAGGCCAGAAAACTGGCCTTAGTAAAAAGTGCACTATAGGTCGTCAGGCCACCGCTGGTGGCCCTGCAAGTTTCTGACCGATTTGTACAGTCGCCTGGTCGAGAAAAGTGGCCTGTGTTATTCCTACGTGCTTGAAAAAAATAACTGCTGTAATTATTGGCGTTTTTTCAATAATTAATTACGACTAATGTAGCGTGACGTTGAAAATTAAATACGACTGCAAAGGGTTAAAGGTGATGCCAGATGCATTTTTAGTGTTTTAATTGTTACAGTTTGTTCCTTTTTAATGACTATTTTTAGGGAATCTTGTGAATTGATTCATGAGTATGAACAAATCAGTTCAGAAGACTATTGCTAAATCATTGCACACTGCCTCTGCCTGTGTAAAGTGCATGCTTAAGAACCACCTAACTCATGGGTCTCAGCCCATTTGATTTGTGAATTAGTTACTACCCGAGAATCAGTCTACCGATTCTCATTCATTTGACTCATGAATGAATCATTACGATTTGCACAATTCTTATTCATTTGTGATTCTATAATGTAACGTCTTTTTAATAATGCATCTTTTTTTATCATGCTTAGTGAAACATGGCAATGGCATATTAATTATTATGTTAAATGTATATTGATTATATATAAATATAACCTTGTATAATTAATATATGTATAGGTAATGAATGAAGTATAAATGAATAAACAATATTAACATATACACACATACCTAATGTTGATATTAATGTGCTAATTAATAAATTATATATTTGTGATGTGATCAGAGGGGGACCTAAAAATGAATCAAATCAATCAAAAGAATCAATTCGCTTAAATGGGTAGTTTCAAAGAACAGATTCAGTAAATTGAATTGAGATGCCAATCACCACGTGCAGTGTCACGTTTTGCCTGGTCAGCCTGATGCCTCTGTGTATGTGATTTAGTGTGTGCTTGTTCTTCAGAGGTGCTTGAGGCTGTCTGCCAAGTGTCTTGCTTTGTCTGGCCAGACCCCTGTTCTCTGTCTTAACAGGTTGAAGCATGGATTCTAGTTTCTTTGCTTTTCCTTTTGCACAAAGCTGCAACTTTGGAGTTTCTGATAGGTGAGCTGGCAGGCTGAAATTTTCATTTATATGCATGATTAGTTTTATGTTTTTAAACTTTTTCTCCAGTACTAGCATGTGTTGTAATGCAATCAGTAACCTAGATTAAATATGTCCGTCTTGCTCTCAAAAATCTTCATAGTTGCTAAAATAGCATGCTTCTCTTTCTGCTTATTGTTTTAAAAACCCTTTGCAAACAAAACACTTAACAAGGTATCGCTAAAGTTCACTTTCCTTGTTTCACTCATTTTAACACAGAAAACCCTGAGCCTTTCATGTAAATCAGCAATCCAGTGATCCAGTGTCCTGAACTATGCAAAGAATCATTTTCTGTGTCCCTGCAAAGACTTATTTTATTCTGTACTTTTCTAGTGTGTTTTAACTGTTATACTTACCTTGAAAAAAAGTAATTTGCAGTCTTAACCACCCCACCCGGAGGGATGCCAATAAATGTAGGAATGAGAAGATGAATTTTAACGTACCCACTCAGGGACAGTCTTAATAGAGTCAGAAGGAAACATTTTAACTGATTTAGTAACCAACTATCAGTCTTGCCTTCGGTTGCAAAATGTGACATCACCTTTTGGTGCATATACAGCAGGATGTTCATCTGTGTAGGCCTGAATGGCCTGTTCTAGAATTGGCCCAAATGTTCTAAACTAAAGGAGAACACCGCGTAACTCTAGTGATCAATTAGGTTTCTGTCTGATTTCGTGTAAAAGATGGCAGCACCAAGATTTCAGTATCCAAGCTTTCAAATACTTCTGAAAACAATTATTTTTAGAATTATTGTTATGTTCTAGCAGATGGTGGTTCTTGGAAGTAATTGCCTTGAAGCATTTATAAAATAAGCAGATTTGAGCTAGATTAAACTATTGTGTTCAATTTTGATAAAAATATCATCTTTGATTTTTTATTGTAAAGCTCAATTTTTAACTGTTGCAGATGCTGTTTTCTTCAGAAGAAGAAAATCAAATTTAAAGTCCTTACAGCTGTTTAGAAGACGGGCTGACACAAGACGTTTCCCTTTATAAGCTGCTTTTCTAATACAACATTGCCTTTAAGCTTGTGTTTCTTTACAGATGCAATGTGACACTCAGCTCCAAAATATGTATAAATGTAATACTGTGAATGCTATGTAATGCATGTGTTCCTTCAACTAAAGAGCTGGACAAAAAGTCATAAGATTATATATTTTGGCTTTGTTGTGTGACCTGGAGCATGTCACTTGCTAGTGTTCTCTGACTGTTTGATCGAAATACAAATAGATTTCAGTTGCCATGGGCCAAATGATAATTAGCCAATAGTAGTGGAGGTTAGGGTTTGGTAGATGTGAAAGTCAGGCTTCTGAGTGGCCACAGATACACTGCAACTATCTAATAATAGCACTGCACATTTATTTTCAAAATGCTGATATTTGTATGCAGAAAATTACAATAGATCTAAGTTTGCCTTGCAATTAATATTTGTTTAATTTAAAACATGTATAATTTAATGTAATTTCTAAACTTCAGTCATTTCTTAGCAAGTGGTATTTGTAGCATTTGGTTCTCCTAGAAGAACTTGTCGACATGGTAATTTCACTATGAGTATTATGTGGTAGCTTGCTATTATCTGTTTGGTGAATATTCCTTTGTAAATTTAAAGTGACATAAAAAATGCTTTGGCTGATTTTCTTTAACTGTGTACACAGAAAATATCCTACACAGAAATATAACACTTGTCAGTTTGACATATACTGGAATATTCTCAGAATTTGAAAACAGGGCAATTTGTTGTTTTATTATTTATAGAGAAGTCAACTGTCATTGCTGTGACAATTTTTTTAACCTTGAGTGGTATATTTTTATTAAAATTTGACATGTTTCCTAAGTGTGGAGTGGAATACAACTTTTTTACTGAAAAATACATTGAACTGAGTTTATTTTACTTACTGTATATGACAAACACAACTTTTTTGTTGCACTAGCAGGCTACAGTACAAATGTTTCAAGAAGGTATAATTTATTTAAACTTTATGTTGAAAAGAATAATGACAATGCTTTGCATCAACCTATTAACAGCAATGCTAATGAGTTCTAAGTAAGTAATTTATTAATAAATGACAACAAAGTTAGCAGTACTTTTAACAATACTATAATATGAATCAGGATCCATGCAGTTTTAAAAATATGAGTACAGTAATTGAATTTGATGAAGGAGGTTTGAGAATCACTCATTCGGTGTCAGGAGTATGCAATAACTCAAATGCTTCTTTAGACACCTGTCATATTTAGTAAGCAACAACATTAAGGGTGCTATTAAAGGATCTGAAATTCTTCTTCTTTCGGCTGCTCCTGTTAGGGGTTTCCATAGCGGATCACCTTCTTCCATATCTTTCTGTCCTCTGCATCTTGTTCTGTTACACCCATCACCTGCATGTCCTCTCTCACCACATCCATAAACCTTCACTTAGGCCTTCCTCTTTTCCTCTTCCCTGGCAGCTCTATCCTTAGTATCCTTCTCCCAACCGTCCTGTAGAACTTCCCTTTCATTCTTGCTGATACCCGTCTGTCACAAATTACTCCTGACACTCTTCTCCACCCATTCCACCCTGCCTGCACTCTCTTTTTCATTTCTCTTCCACAATCCCCATTACTCTGTACTGTTGATCCCAAGTATTTAAACTCATCCACCTTCACCAACTCTACTCCCTGCATCCTCACCATTCCACTGACTTCCCTCTCATTTACACACATGTATTCTACTTGTTCCTACTGACCTTCATTCCTCTCCTCTCTAGAGCATATCTCCACCTCTCCAGGGTCTCCTCAACCTGCTTCCTACTATTGCTACAGATCATAATGTCATCAGCAAACATCATAGTCCATGGGGACTCCTGTATAATCTCATCTGTTAACCTGTCCATCATCATTGCAAATAAGAAAGGGCTCAGAGCCGATCCCTGATGTAATCCCACCTCCAACTTGAATGCATCCGTCACTTCTACCGCAGACCTCACCACTGTCACACTTCCCTCGTACATATCCTGTACAAGTCTTACGTACTTCTCTGCCACTCCTGACTTCCTCATACAATACCACAACTCCTCTCGAGGCACCCTGTCATATGCTTTCTCCAGGTCCACAAAGACGCAATGCAACTCCTTCTGGCCTTCTCTAAACTTCTCCATCAACATCCTCAGAGCAAACATTGCAGCTGTGGTGCTCTTTCTTGGCATGAAACCATACTGCTGCTCACTAATCATCACCTTACTTCTTAACCTAGCTGCCACTACTCTTTCCCATAACTTCATGCTGTGACTCATCAATTTTATTCCCCTGTAGTTTAATATATTGTGCCTGCAAGAGACTAAATGGAAGGGGAGTAAGGCCAGGTGGATTGGAGGTGGATTCAAAGTGATCTATCATGGTATGGATGGGAAGAGAAATGGAGTAGGAGTTATTCTGAAGGAACAGTAAGTCAAGAGTGTTTTGGAGGTGAAAAGAATGTCAGGCAGAGTAATGATTATGAAGCTGGAAATTGGAGGTGTAATGATGAATGTTGTTAGTGCATATGCACCGCAAGTTGGGTGTGCAATGGGTGAGAAAGAAGATTTTTGGAGTGAGTTGGATGAAGTGATGAACAGTGTACCCAAGGGACAGAAAGTGGTGATTGGAGCGGATTTCAATGGGCATGTTGGTGAAGGGAACAGAGGAGACAAAGAGGTGATGGGTAGGTATGGTGTCAAGGAGATGAATGAAGAAGGTTAGAGGATAGTGGATTTTGCCAAAAGGATGGACATGGCTATGGTGAAAACGTATTTTAAGAAGAGGGAGGAACATAGGGTTACGTACAAGAGTGGAGGAAGATGCACACAGGTAGATTACATCCTGTGCAGAAGAGTTGATCTGAAGGAGATTGAAGACTGCAAAATGGTGGCAGGGGAAAGTGTAGTTAAGCAGCATAGGACGGTGGTCTGTACGATGACGTTACAGATCAAGAAGAGGAAGAGAGTGAGGGCAGAGCCAAGGATCAAATGGTGGAAGTTGAAAAAGGAAGACTGCAAGGTTGAGTTTAGGTAGGATGTGAGACAGGCACTGGGTGGCAGTGAAGAGTCACCAGACAGCTGGGAAACTACAGCAGATGTAATAAGGGTGACAGCAAGAAGGGTGCTTGGCGTGACATCTGGACAGAGGAAGGAGGAAAAGAAAACCTTGTGGTGGAATGAGGAAATACAGAAGAGTAAACAGAGGAAGAACATGGCGAAAAAGAAGAGGGATAGTCAGAGAGATGCAGAAAGTAGACAAGAGTACAAGGAGATAAGGCACAAGGTGAAGAGAGAGGTGGCAAAGGCTAAAGAAAAGGCATATGATGAGTTGTATGAGAGGTTGGACACTAAGGAGGGAGAAAAGGACCTGTACCAATTGGCTAGACAGAGGGACCGAGCTGGGAAAGATGGGCAGCATGTTAGGATGATAAAGGATAAAGATGGAAACATACTCACAAGCGAGGAGAGTGTGTTGAGCAGATGGAAAGAGTACTTTGAGAGGCTGATAAATGAAGAGAATGAGAGGGAGAACAAGTTGGATGATGTGGAGATAGTGAATCAGGAAGTGCAACCGGATTAGCAAGGAGGAAGTAAGGACAGCTATGAAGAGGATGAAGAATGGAAAGGCCATTGGTCCAGATAACATACCTGTGGAAGTATGGAGGTGTTTAGGAGAGATGGCAGTGGAGTTTTTAAGCAGGTTTTTTAATGGAATCTTGGAAAGTGAGAGGATGCCTGAGTAGTGGAGAGAAAGTGTACTGGTGCCAATATTTAAGAATAAGGGAGATGTGCAGGACTGTAGTAACTACAGGGGGATAAAATTGATAAGCCACAGCATGAAGTTATGGGAAAGAGCAGTGGAAGCTTGGTTAAGAAGGTACTTAATGATCAGTGAGCAGCAGTGTGGTTTCATGCCAAGAAAGAGCACCACAGTTGCTGTGTTTGCTCTGAGGATGTTGATGGAGAAGTTTAGAGAAGGCCAGAAGGATTTGCATTGTGTCTTTGTGGACCTGGAGAAAGCATATGACAGGGTGCCTCAAGAGGAGTTGTGGTATTGTATGAGGAAGTCGGGAGTAGCAGAGAAGTATGTAAGAGTTGTATAGGATATGTACGAGGGAAGTGTGACAGTCGTGAGGTTTGCGGTAGGAGTGACGGATGCATTCAAGGTGGAGGCGGGATTACATCAGGGATCGGCTCTGAGCCCTTTCTTATTTGCAATGGTGATGGACAGGTTGACAGATGAGATTAGACAGGAGTCCCCTTGGACTATGATGTTCGCTGATGACATTGTGATCTGTAGCAATAGTAGGGAGCAGGTTGAGGAGAACCTGGAGAGGTGGAGATATGCTCTAGAGAGAAGAGGAATGAAGTTCAGTAGGAACAAGACAGAATACATGTGTGTAAATGAGAGGGAGGTCAGTGGAATGGTGAAGATGCAAGGAGTAGAGTTGGTGAAGGTGGATGAGTTTAAATACTTGGGATCAGCACTACAGAGTAATGGGGATTGTGTAATAGAGGTGAAAAAGTAAGGGCAGGCAGGGTGGAATGGGTGGAGAAGAATGTCAGGAGTAATTTGTGACAGACGAGTATCAGCAAGAGTGAAAGGGAAGGTCAACAGGATGGTAGTGAGACCAGCTATATTCAATGGGTTGGAGACGGTGGCATTGCCCAGAAAGCAGGAGACAGAGGTTGAGGTAGCAGAGTTAAAGATGCTAAGATTTGCACTGGGTGTGACAAGGATGGATAGGATTAGAAATGAGTACATTAGAGGGTCACGTCAAGTTGGACGGTTTGGAGATAAAGTCAAAGAGGCGAGATTGTGTTGGTTTGGACATATGCAGAGAGGAGATGATGAATATATTGGGAGAAGGATGTTAAGAAAGAGCTGCCAGGAAAAAGGAAAAGAGGAAGGCCTAAGAGGAGGTTTATGGATGTTGTGAGAGGGGACATGCAGGTGGTGGGTGTAACAGAGCAAGATGCAGAGGAGAGAAAGATATGGAAGAAGATGATCCGCTGTGGCAACTCCTAATGAGAGGAGCTGAAAGAAGAAGAAGAAGAAAATTTGAAATACATGCATTTCATGTGTGTCCTGTGTCTACAATGATATGTATAAATGTAGGATGACAGGAAATGCAAGGCAAGAAATGCTGAACACATACATAAAACAGAAACTTTTTCCATTATATTAATAATGATTGAACAGCCATCCATCCATTTTCCAACCCGCTGAATCCGAACACAGGGTCACGGGGATGATTGAACATTCAATATATATATATATATATATATACACATCCATCCATCCATCCATTTTCCAACCCGCTGAATCCGAACACAGGGTCACGGGGATGATTGAACATTCAATATATATATATATATACACACATTGGTTTAAATATATATACACTGGTTTGAATATATATAAATTTGTTTGGATAGATCGGTTTAGATATATATTTGCTGGTTCAGATATACAGTAATCCCTCGCTATATCGCGCTTCGCCTTTCGTGGCTTCACTCTATCGCGGATTATATATGTAAGCATATTTAAATATATATCGCGGATTTTTTGCTGGTTCGTGGATTTCTGTGGACAATGGGTCTTTTAATTTCTGGTACATGCTTCCTCAGTTGGTTTGCCCAGTTGATTTCATACAAGGGACGCTATTGGCAGATGGCTGAGAAGCTACCCAACTTACTTTTCTCTCTCTCTCTTGCTCTGACATTCTCTGCTCCTGACGGAGGGGGAGTGAGCAGGGGGGCTGTTCGCACACCTAGACGATACGGACGCTCGTCTAAAAATGCTGAAAGATTACCTTCACCTTGCTCCCTTCTGTGCAGCTGCTTCGTGAAGCGACATGCTGCACGGTGCTTCGCATACTTAAAAGCTCGAAGGGCACGTATTGATTTTTGATTGTTTGTTTTTATCTGTCTCTCTCTCTCTCTCTGACATTCTCTGCTCCTGACGGAGGGGGTGTGAGCTGCTGCCTTCAACTGCTTTGTGCTGCGGTGCTTCGCATACTTAAAAGCCAAACAGCCCTATTGATTTGTTTGCTTTGCTCTCTCTCTCTGACATTCTCTGCTCCTGACGTGCACTCCTTTGAAGAGGAAGATATGTTTGCATTCTTTTAATTGTGAGACGGAACTGTCATCTCTGTCTTGTCATGGAGCACAGTTTAAACTTTTGAAAAAGAGACAAATGTTTGTTTGCAGTGTTTGAATAAAGTTCCTGTCTCTCTACAACTTCCTGTGTTTCTGTGCATATCTGTGACCCAAGCATGACAATATAAAAATAACCACAGAAACATATGGTTTCTACTTCGCGGATTTTCACCTTTCGCGGGGGGTTCTGGAACGCAACCCCCGCGATCGAGGAGGGATTACTGTATATACATTGGTTTAGATGTATATACACCGGTTCATACATATATAAATCTATTCGATTAGACCGGTTTATATACATATACATTTTAGAATAAGAGACTCTTACTCCTCACTGATGTAGATTACCTATAAATGAAGTCAATAAGGAGTAAAAGAAATCACTGTGCTGCTTTCTATCAAGGATGAACTAATGTTTTGTTGGGTGAAAAAATGATCGCCCCTGGGAGATACACTTAATCAGTAGTATGTGTGACCTACAATTTGAGAGTTTGAGTGTGCATGTCCTTACCAGTTTATCCAGGCATGAGGCGTCCCTCTTCGTTATGCTGCCTCCCCAGCACACCACCGCGTAGAAGAGGGTGCTCGCCACAACAGTCTGATAGAACATCTGTAGCATCTTATTGCAGATGTTGAAGGACGCCAGCCTACTAAGGAAGTATAGTTGGCTCTGTCCTCTCTTGCACAGAGCATCAGTATGGGCAGTCCAGTCCAGTTTATCATCTAGCTGCACTCCCAGGTGTTTATAGGTCTGTACCCTCTGCACACAGTCACCTCTGATAATCACGGGGTCCATGAGGCCTGGGCCTCCTAAAATCCACCACCAGCTCTTTGGTTTTGCTGGTGTTCAGTTCTAGGTGGTTTGAGTCGCACCATTTAACAAAGTCCTTGATTAGGAACTTATAATCCTTCTCCTGCCCACTCCTGATGCAGCCCACAATAGCAGTGTCATCAGCAAACTTTTGCACGTGGCAGGACTCCGAGTTGTATTGGAAGTCCAATGTATATAGGCTGAACAGGATCAGAGAATACCCTGCGGCGCTCCTGTGCTGCTGACCACAATGTCAGACCTGCAGTTCCCGCGACACACATACTGAGGTCTGTCTGGAAGATAGTTCATGATCCATGCCACCAGGTATGAATCTACTCCCATCTCTGTCAGCGTGTCCCTAAGGAGCAGAGGTTGAATGGTGTTGAAGGTGCTAGAGAAGTCCAGAAACATAATTTTTACTGCACCACTGCCTCTGTCCAAGTGGGAGAGGGCTCAATGTAGCAAGTAGATGATGGCATCCTCCACTCCCACCTTTTCCTGGTATGCGAACTGCAGATGGTCAAGGATGTGGCGTACCTGTGGCCTCAGGTGGTGAAGCAGCAGCCGCTCCATGGTCTTCATCACATGTGACGTCAGGGCAACAGGCCTGAAGTCATTCAGCTCAACAGGACATGATACCTTTGGGATTGGGGTGATGCAAGATGTTTTCCAAAGCCTCGGGACTCTCCCCTGTTCCAGGCTCAGGTTGAAGATGCACTGTAGAGGACTCCTCAGCTCCAGCGCAGAGGCCTTCCACAGTCGTGGTGATACTCCATCTGGACCCACTGCTTTGCTGGCACGAAGTCTCCTCAGCTCTCTGCTTACCTGGGCTGCTGTAATTGTGGGTGGGGGAAAACTCTCTCCTATGCTGGTATTAGCAGAAGGATGGGTGGAGGATGTAGTACTCTGAGATGAGAGTGAGAGTGGGTTAGGGTGGTCAAACCTGCTAAAAAAGTTGTTCATCAGGTTTGCTTTCTCCCAGTCTCTCTCAATGGAGGCACCCCGCTTCGAGCTGCAGCCAGTGATGATCTTAATCCCATCCCACGCTTCATTCATGCTGTTATTCTGCAACTTTTGCTCCAGTTTTCTCCTGTACTGCTCCTTCACTGCCCTGAGCTGGACTCGGATTTCCTTCTGCACGCGCTTGAGCTCATGCTGATCACCACCTTTAAAAGCCCTTTTCTTCTGGTTCAAAAGGCCCTTGATGTCACTTGTAATCCATGGCTTGTTGTTAGCATAGCATATGTATATGTATATATGTGAATTGATGTATTATAACCAATGTATATATTTAAACCAATGTATTCCAACCAGTGGATATATCTGAACCGATATAGCTATGTTTCTTAGAAATGTAATAAATAAACTTTTGAGAATTTTTAAAACTTGGCAACCTTTTATGAACCATATCCTAGTCGCACTATGTAGCCTTAAACATTAACTTATGGCCAATTAATTAAATATTTGTAATAATGTACAATTGATTCCCATTTTTATTCTTTGCTCTATTTCTACTACCTTAGCTTTGTCCCTCTTCAAGGTTGCTGATATGACAGGGTTTTGGGAAAAATAGGTAAATTCTGCACTTTTCTATTTATATAGGCCTTGCCCACAATGACATCTGATGATGTATTTTAACTGTGCTATGGATGGATGGATGGATAGTTTACAGGTATTTACATTTATGTTAGTGATGACAAACTCAAAATAATGATTCAAAATGCTCTGGAACCTTTGCTGCAAAGTTCATATGAAAAGGACAAAGTTACATGAGTATGCTGAGCTAGGCTTCATTTTGTCAACACCTGTATCAAAACTTTACAGTTGTCCAGTCATGCAACATTACATCTCACACTCTTGTCCTGTTAATTGGCTGCTACCTCACATGACCCAGTTTTCAACCACTTAAAAGCATGTATAAACCTCAGATGTTTCCAAAGCCTTACCTCAATTTCCTGATTGTCTTGAACAGAGACATGTTATTACCATAGTCTGTTTACATGTACTACCTAGTTTCTGTGATCATTATAATGCTTTGAAGAGAAAAGATTCTATTTAGCCATGTTGGCTTATCCGGATATAACTAATTGGAATGCAGCTCGAGTAAGGACAAGAGGAAACTAAAAATACACATGAGAGTTAGTTTAGCAAGGATTGGTTCTTGCATAAGACCCTGATTAACAAATGCATCACCATAATTCTACTTGATTAAAAAATCCGTCACCCAGAATTCTGTGTATGCACAGCTCAGAGCTAAAGCCACTATGATGCAGATATATACATATAAATATAGATGTAGACAAATATAGGTATACAAACTTACTAGCACACCATCGAATGACATAACAAGAATGTGTTGATTTCAAAGGGTTCATTGATTACTTTCATCCACATTAACATCCACAGTGTGATGTGATCTTTCTCCTATCAAGGTGAGCTTAAAAAGTTCCTCTATGCCATTACAGTACCCCCACCAGTCTGCAAAGATGCAATCCTGCATTATCGATCCATTCACTTGCAATAGGATACATTTTACCTCTCCTGTTTAGGATCGCTGTTTATTTATTTTGGTTATTTATTTGCACTCTATAAGACTCTAATTCTTTTTCAGGCAAGATTTTATGAATTTATTCATTGAGCTATCTATTTATGCATTGAACACACTGTTTTGCACATGTCGGAGCATTTTTTTTCTCTGTTTTAAAATAAACTTTGAAATCTTCTTACTCGCCATGGTTCATCCTGGTCATGACTATCAATGTCCTGCGCACATGAAGATACCAGCTGTGGGTACTTGGGCACCACAACATAAGAATCTGTAGTTTGAGAAACAAGCCCCTTACAGGTCTTCAGTTGACTTCTTCTTAAACATATGCCAAATACCAGTGCAAACATGAGTCCAGTATGCTGGCCTAAAAGCTATACCTGAAACTTGGCAAATAAAAATAAAAAGGTTAAAAATGGACAAAAGAAAATGGACATTGGATGGAAGATGACTGGAAAAGTGTATTATATATACAATATAAATGATATTTCAGATTATTGTACAACAACTAAAAACTAACATTATATTATAGTATAATGTTACATTGTGACAAGAGCATTTTTTTTCATCTCTCCTATTCAGATAGTGTATATATGAAAGCTGAACTTACACCAGGTGTTTCTTGATAATTGTAATAAGATGCATGTATGAGGGGGTACCCAAAAATAACCGAAACTGAAAAAAAAATTGTTTTAATAATTTTTACTTACTGAAACTTTTGTCTCCTTCAAAGTACTCTCCATGTGAATGAATGTAAAAAAAGAGATCACCCATCACAAAGAACAGCGAGTCTGCGTTAAATTTTGTTTTCTCTTAGGGAAAACAGCTGCTGAAACTGCAGTGATGCTTGAAACTGCTTTTAAAGAGGAAGCTTTAAGTAAAACACAGGTCTACAAGTTGTTTTTGTGTTTCAAATGAGGGGAAATGTTACTTGCTCTTGCTCCATATGACTTTTTCTTCCATCCATCCATCCATCCAGTTTCCAACCCGCTGAATCCGAACACAGGGTCACGGGGGTCTGCTGGAGCCAATCCCAGCCAACACAGGGCACAAGGCAGGAACCAATCCCGGGCAGGGTGCCAACCCACCGCAGTGACTTTTTCTTGTTCCTGCATATTAAAAAAGAACTTAAAGGAAAGTGTTTTTGTATTGTCAAAGAAAAATTTTCAGGCGTTGGACAACGTTCCTCTTCAGCGATTCCAAAAATGTTTCCACCAGTGGGAAAACCATTGAGACAAGTGCATTCATTCACAAGAACAGTACTTTGAAGGAGACTAAAGTTTCAGTAAGTAAAAATTATTAAAACAAATTCTGGTTATTTTTGGGTACCCTCTCGTACATATGTATTTATTTTTTTAGTGACTGGCCTAGTAGCACATGCATCTTTTCATGGACATTTTGAGTTGTTTGAATTTGAACAATTTATTATTTGAACTTCATTTGTAAGCTAAATCATATTGATATAGAGTGATCCCCCGCTATATCGTGGTTCAGCTATTGTGCCCCTGATACATTGCAGATTTATTATTATTATTACTAGGGGACTCCGCTCCCTGCTCGCTTCACTCGCCCACCCCCGGGTTTGGTTTACCAGATAAACATTTAAAGAGATTGTTATTTTCATGGGAATTGTTACATATGCATTATTTTTCATTTTAACTTTAAAACTTTTGTAAAAACAATATTTCTCCTTTATTTCCTGCCCTTGGCGTGATTAAATCTCTTTCTCCCAGGACTTATAACGCTGCTCGCATTGTGAAGGGGGGGCCTGAATGCGATCGGTTCAGCTGCTGTCTTGCTGCTGCTGCTGGCCAGCTGTGTGTTCAGCTTGTCGCGCTTTGTGCCTGTACAGCAGCTGTCCTTTTGCCACTTCGTGTCTCTTCTGCTAGCGTTCTGAAGGAGGAGGAGAAGGGGGTGGGGGGGTGTGAGGACTGAACGCACACTAAGGAGAAGTGCTTGGATCATCTGCTGGCTTGATGCAGCTGCTGCTGGCAAGCTGCTTGTTCTGCTTGTCGTTGTTTTAAGAGCTGGGAGCACCTGAAGTTTGTCTGCTGAAAGCATTCCGATAACTGCTAGGTTAGATGTCAGTGAACTTGTTTTAAATTGTTTGTAAGTAGGGCGTGATGTGCAACGCTCCCTGAGACGCGCTACGCTCCTGTCACTTCGCGTCTCTTCCGCTCGCATTGTGAAGGGGGGGGGGGCTGAACGCACGCTAAGCAGAAGTGGACAGATCAGCTACTGGCTTTGTGCTGCTTCTGCCAAGATGCCTGTTCTGCTTGTTGCTCTGTGCGTCGATCATTTAAAAGCCTGTACATCAGCTGTCCTTCTGTCTCACTGCCTTGTCTTGCGTGAGGTTACAATGTCTCTCGCGGGATGTCAAATTGTCTTCTGAGAAGATCACGCCTCGTCTTCCTGGTCTCCCTGCCAAGATTTTTTTTTTATAATAGAGAGATGTTACTCATATCCTTAGCCCGACATCCACATATCATATGTGTTTACATAGTGTGTTTTAATAAGTTTACATGTGTTTAAAGCATGTGAGAGGTGTATTTTAAGGCTTAAACTATAAAAAAAATGTTTATTTATATGGTCTTTCTAAATTGCGGATTTTCACCTATCACTGATGAGTCTGGAACGTAACGTTCGCGATAGGCAGGAGATGACTGCATGCTGATTATTTCTTTATATAGCTTTAGATTATTTACAGTGTATATATAGCTTTGTCTTTCTGTGGTATCATTTTCAATGTATTTTTTTGTGCTTTAGTTTTCTATTAATATTTAATTACAACATTTTGGGGGATATAAGATAATATTGATGACTATTATATTGTGGAGGAGATGGAGATATGGAATTAGCCTCTTTACACCGATTGCTGATGAGTGACCCTTAATAGGACGGTAAATTTCTTTATCGTGCCTCCACTGTGCCACCTTGCTGTTCAACAGCACTATGCGTTCCTTGTTGCTTTGTCCCTTTGTCCTTTTGCACACACTACCTGGTTCTGCCTCATTCCATTCACGTATGCCACACTATACCCCAGATCTCTGTGAGCCAACCCAAGTGCAGGATCCAAATCTGAGGCTCCCCGCCAGCCATGCATCCAGGCCAATGGGGTTTAACAGCTGTGAGACATGATTGAAGTACTCTCTAAGTGTTGTGTCTGCGCCCCCACAACTCTTCTCATGTTACTGCTTTTCAGAGCCAGCTTCTCCACTCTCTGGCCACTTGAGGAGCGTGTCATTCTCAGGTCTGGTCACAGAAATGGCTACAGTATTACAGTTTTTAAAAGTTTATTTCCTTTGTTTATTAAATCCAAATCCACATAGTCTTATTAAACTATAAAATTTCAGAAATTGATTTGTAAAAGATGGCATATATAGGGATTTGTTCCGATTTGGAATTTATCTTTTATTTTTATTTATTTAACCTTTTTCCCATTTTTCATGTTCATGGCTGATGTGGCATATATCATATTGTGACATACTACAATTTAACTTAGTGGGACTGGGGTGAGGTTAAAAGAGGTGATCTGCCTGCTGCATGTTACAGGCAAACATGTCTCTTAGAAGAGTTCCTACGTTGCTTAATTACTGTATCAAGATGAAGGAGGGCCGTAGCATAGAGAGAAGGAAAGCAGAGTAGCAGGAAAAAGTAGTCAAGGGGAAAAAAGAAAAACAGAAAGGAAAAAAATGGCATGATAGTTAAAAGAGAGGACTGGGTGTAAAGAAGTACTGATAGTTAGGGAGCGTAGAATAAAAACTGTTTTATTTTAGAGTTGCGAGTTGCACACTACAGGAGGCTAATTACAGTTTCAGTAATGTGATGTTTAAAGACAAAGAGCGTCTCTGATCCTCCTTGTTGCAGTTATGTGTCCTCCTCTAATTAGTCACTGCCATATATACATACATACAACATACAATAGTTTTATACATGTGACTTAATTTTGTTTTCTTCTAAGGTTTACTTTTAAATTTGCTTAAAACTAGGCTTAATTACATCATGATAGAAATATTCATTTAGAGAATTTATTGGTGATTTGCTTTTGGATAATGGTAAATTACATTTAAATATCTGAACAAAACAACCAGTGCAATAACTTCAAGCAAGGAATTAGAATCAATGCCTTTGAGATAGAAGAAGCACATTCTCTACCAGCATCATAGGCTTTGAAAATAATAATCTTCAGCCTCAAATTGCAGAGTTAAATCAAATTGTTCAACATTTTGCAGGGACTCTTTCTGAATTACAGACTAATAAAGAAGACACTGAAAGAGAAGTGGTTGTTTCATTTCCAAAAATTAAGTCTAGTGAACTGCAAATTCTATATTCCTAATCCCACAAAAGGAGACATGTCAATTGTAGATAGTGTGTAAATCGATACTGTGTTATTATGAGCTACAGCAGAGCTTGTAATATAATCATTACAAATGACATTTTGTTATTGGCCTTACTGATTAGCAACCATTTAGAATGAAACTCTGGTATATTAGAGACGACTTAACCTTGTTGTTGTAAACAGGTTGCTTTTTTAAATGATTTAGAGTAACATTTTAGCACCAGAATGTACCGCTGTAGTAACAAATTGATATTACATCTCTGGGAAGAAAATAATTTAATGTTCCAATCAAACATATAATTAAAAATACTGGATGGGGAATCCAATTAAAATGAGGGTGCTGTTTTATTGTGCAATCAGATTACCTGTGGCATGCACCTAACATGACAGATACCAAATAATCTCTTAAGTTCTTTTCTAGATAAGGGATAAGAAGAAATGTAAAAACCGTCTGTACAAGTGTTACCTATCTCACTGTCTCTGCTGTACCCAACATGTTTCACTGTCTTGGAGTTCTAGACCATGTTGCTTGCTGACCCGGGCTGTTTTTAATGGCAAGTACTTTTCAGACATTTATTTCAACCCTGTTTACCACCAGTTGGGGTCTTCCTTGTGCCCATAAAGGACTGAAATTAGAGAAAGAATTATCAATCTATCCTCCCAACCCACTAGTAGCAGTAAAACAGAATCACTGACTTTACCTTTTCACTCAAAAATGATACTGATTTCCATCGAAACTAATTACAGCAAATATGAAGTGTTACATAGAATCATACAATCTGGGTGGGTCAAGTCTTCATCAGAATCAGTATCAGAATTCACTTTATTGGCCAGGTACGCTAGGGTGTACTAGGAATTTGTCTTGGCAGTATTGATGCAACATACAAGGACAACACAGAACGCAAAAGATAAATACAAGAAGATAAAGTATAAAATGATAAAATAGACAATACACAATAAAATAGCAATTCACAAACATCAAAAAATAGTAGGGTTAAATGTCCAGGCAGCCAAGTGTGCAGGTATACATACAGTAGATACTGAGTAAAAGCTCAGACCTGATTAGTCAGAATAACTGCATGTGGAAAAAAACTGTTTAGGTGATGGCTTAGTTAAACTTTTACTGTACAAACATGTTTGCCAGAGGGAAGACTTGGGAACAGGTGATGCCCTGGGTGAGTCAGATCAGCAATGATCTTTGTGGTCCACTTGCTTACTTCGGACTCATATAGAACTTGAATGTGAAGTAAGTTACAGCCTACAACCTTTTCACAGGGTGTGATGGTGCGCTGTAGAATAAATAATTAATTAAAATGACTTACTGTTTATAATAAGCAGTTCTAGGTTGCGAGAGCAAAATTTTAAAACAATTGTCACATTATTACTCCAACCTTGATTGATGTAGAAGCACATTCCGTCCCCCTTTCTGTGATGTAGTCCGTTCAGTACATGCTTTGCATGGTGACAGAGCACCTTAAAAACCATTCCTGAATGATTTATTAACTTTAAACATACAAGAAATTTTATTAGTATGTAGTTACAGTAAGTAAGTTGTTAGAGGAATCTGTGAGGTGGTGAAACGCCATCTAATGTCTAGTGACCCATGTCCTGCTTACAGAGTAATCAAAGAATTACACACAATTTGCTCCTCGGAGAGTCAGAGTTAGGGAGGGTAATAGAACGGTCATTGTGGATGATGCAGTTGTGACCCACTGGGCTGGCTACTTTGAGCAGCTATTTAAAGACATCTCTGATTCCACGGTCCTTGAGACTGATCCTCCAATTAGCTGTGAAGCACCCAGTCTCAATGAGATTGTACAGGTGGTGAACAAGCTGATTGTTGGGAAGGCTGCAGGGATCTGTGGTATCCGAGGTGAACTTCTCCATGCTGGTGGTAAAGCTGCTCTACTGGCATTGCAAGCAATCTTTTCTTTCATTTGGGAGACGGGGGTTATTCCAACTGACTGGAAAACAGGACTTATTGTCCTCATCTGGAAAGGGACCTGGATTGTGTCAATTACAGGGGGATAACACTGCTCTCGGTGCCAAGGTCCTTGCTGGGGTCATCCTCCAGAAGATCCGTGACCATTTGATCACAGCTAATTAAATGAGATCAGTGTTATCAGGTGTTGTCACAGATTATGAATCTGGTTTGAAACAAAAACCTGCAGCCACAGTGGGTCCCCAGGGCCAAGTTTGAGAAGCCCTGATCTAGAGTGGTATTTGGAGGCAATGGTGAATTTTGAGCATTTAAAGCATAAGTCAGCAATCTTTTTGTAGAACAGGCAAAATATAAATATTCGAACATTTGGTGGGCCAAGTGAAAAAGAAAGGGGGAATAATTGGAATCCAAGTATTATTACTTATTTATTAATTTCAAGTGTTGTGTAACATTGTAAAGTTTATTCTATAAACGGTAATTTAAAAAATAACATTTCATCCAATAATCAGGATTTCTTACAAAAAAGAAACCTCAAAAATTTCTAATGAAATACTTGGTTTTGCAAACATTTTTCAATTTTGACAGATCAATCTCAATAGGCAATAACTAATGCGTCCTTTAAATGAGTATCAGTAAACTGGCTTTGGAATTAATTCTTGGCAAACTACATTTTCGAAAAAAACTTGCTCACACACGTATGTGGTGCCAAAAATTGATGGCATTTTCTTAACATGGTCCAGTATATTTGGATATTTTTCACAATCAATGTACTTTTCTTAAAAAATAGATGATAGCTACGTCATCTGTGTGATACTTCAATTTTAATTCAGCATTGCATTGTATTTTAATAAGCTCCATTTGAAATTTATGAACTTTATTCATGTTAACATCAAAAGGGAGTAGCAAATAGCTTCACTTCCCTATCATATTTTCACATTTCTGCAAATCAGGACACTAATTAGTTTTTATGCTGATAATAATTGAAACAAATTCCCGAACATTAGTTGTTTTTCTCTCTTCTAAATTCAGAAAGGGTGCAAAATTGTGTTCATTAACTTGATTTTCCCAAAGTTGTAGTTTGGTTTCAAATGCAAATCTATGCTGGGTATTTAAATAATTTAAATGATTTGTGAGATCAACTAAAAATGGCAATTTCATTAACCATTGTGGATAATCCACGTTTTTAAGTTCAAGAAATGTAGCAATTTCTTCTCGCAATTTGTACATGTTTCAGCACTTTAGCGCGACTTAGCCAATGCACATCGCAAAACAAAACTATATAACTGTATTCAGTTTTTGTTTCAGATAAGAATTGCTGTAATTAGAGATGATTCATACCTCTGAATAGTATCAAGTTTACTACTTTGACAGTAACATTCATCACTTCTTTTATTTTTGCAAATTTGTCATATAATGTATCCTGATGAATAATGCAATATATTTTCTTTATTTTGTGACCAACTCCAATACTTTCCACATGTTTTTGGAGTAAAGCTACAGCACCTGCCTGTTCTCCCACCATTGCTAACTAGCTTTGATAGATCCAGATTATAGTCATTTAAACAACGTAGTAACGAATCCAGAAGTACTGTTCATAGCAACAAGCTGAAGAAATTCTTCAAATATGTTAAAATTAAATAAAATATCTCGTATTAAAACTACAAGCTGTGCAAAATCTTTAGTGTCTAAACTTTCATCAATGGCTACTGAAAAATTTTGTACATGTTTGCAATCATCCTTCAAACAATCTTTTATTTCCAAAGATATATCTTTCATCATGTAACTGTTCTTGCAGAAAAACTAATATTTGAAAATAGAGATTTCTTTACAGGAAATGCAGTTTTTTAATGAAATCTCTTTCAATAAGGACATTTCATATTTTCTGCCAATAATTTTGAGACAGCATAGTTTGTTTGAGTATTGCGCTGTGATTCTTCAGTTTGTTTCTTAAATATTGCTGTTTTTTTAGGCCTACTTCACGTTTTTGAATTCCATTTATTCTAAACTGCCCAGAAAATTTGCTTAAAGTAGGATGTGCAGTTTTGTAATGTCTCTTTATATTGTATTCCTTATTTACTGTACTCCAAGTCAATTTTTGTTTAGTAGCCATGGATATATCTTGCAGGTCAAAGTTTACTTTGAATAAAAAAGCAAAAAATCAAAAACTGTGTAAGTTATTAATTAAGAGTTTACTTATATAAAACTGATAAAATACCATGCCAACCTGATGCCTCATAAATCAATTCCAGCGAATAGTGCAGGGTCCTGTAAACTGACGAGGCCATCAGGTAAATTGTCTTCCTCGGCAGTAATGTTGCATAATCATTGTCAGGCTTCTGCAAGATGGACGAAACCAATGTTCACATGCCACGTGAAACACTTACCATTCCTGGTAGAGTAGCCAACAAATATCTTGTTCTTGCAAGACATCCCTCAATTCGGTGGCCTTCAGTTGACTGCTAGTCCTGAAAAATAGTTCTTTTATATACTATTCAAGAATGCTGATAATACCACCATCAGGTACGTTACCGTCTTCCAGATATCTTCTTCTTCTTATGGTGTATTACTGCCTCCAACTGGATTGGAGTGTGGTTGCCCAGATGTCAAATAGATGTTAAACTTCACACATGACAAAAAGCATTTTTCGTTGCATGCTAGTGATATCATTTACATGCTTAAAATAATTAACTATCTAGCGGCCATTCAAATTTTGGTGGCAGGCTGGAAGCAGCCCGCAGGCTGTAGATTACCAACCTTTAATTTGAAGGTTCATTCTGCAGTTCCAGGCCACTGGGCCTAGCACCTGGTGGTGGAGATCTAACAGGTTTGGTTACTTGTTGTTGGCCTGAAGCCCCTGTTTTCCAATAGTTCACTTCCCTAAGTCTGCTTAATTCTTCAATGAAACCACTAGGTCGACACGCTCCTACACGTGAACGTCTGAGACTAGAAAAATCTAAGGATCTAAACAAAGTTAATATTACAACAGTTTTATATCTTTATGTGTATAGATATAAAATTCAATGTTTGTCTGTCTGTTTGTCTGTCCATTTTTCACGAGAGAACTGCTTAACAAAAGTTAATGTGCAAAAGTTCGCTGATGACACTGCTATCATGGGCTGCATCAGGAGTGGGCAGGAGGAGGAATATAGGGACATAATCAAGAACTTTGTTAAATGGTGCGACTCAAACCACCTACACCTGAACACCAGCAAAACCAAGGAGCTGATGGTGGATTTTAGGAGGCCCAGACCCCTCATGGACCCTGTGATCATCAGAGGTGACTGTGTGCAGATGGTGCAGACCTATAAATACCTGGGAGTGCAGCTGGATGATAAATTAAACTGGACTGCCAATACTGATACTCTGTGTAAGAAAGGACAGAGCCTGTTATACTTCCTTAGAAGGCTGGCGTCCTTCAACATCTGCAATAAGATGCTGCAGATGTTCTATCAGACGGTTGTGGCGCACGCCCTCTTCTACGCGGTGGTGTGCTGGGGAGGCAGCATTAAGAAGAAGGACACCTCATGCCTGGACAAACTGGTGAGGAAGGCAGGCTCTATTGTTGGCATGGAGATGGACAGCTTGACATCTGTGGCAGAGTGACGTGCGCTCAGCAGGCTCCTATCAATTATGGAGAATCCACTGCATCCATTAAACAGTGTCATCTCTAGACAGAGGAGCAGCTTCAGTGGCAGACTGCTGTCACTGTCCTGCTCCACTGACAGACTGAGAAGATCATTCCTCCCCCAAACTATGCGACTCTTCAATTCCACCCTGGGGGGTAAACGTTAACATTATACAAAGTTATTGTCTGTTTTTACCTGCATTTTTATTACTCTTTAATTTAATATTGTTTTTTGTATCAGTATGCTGCTGCTGGAGTATGTGAATTTCCCCTTGGGATTAATAAAGTATCTATCTATCTATCTATCTATCTATCTATCTATCTATCTATCTATCTATCTATCTATCTATCTATCTATCTTAACAGATTTAGATCTGTTTTTTTTCTATAATTTGCTTGTTATTTAATAAAACACAAAACAAAATACAACAATAAAAGATTAAATAATAGTAATATTTTTGTTGTAAATTTTTTTTGTTTACAATTTTGTACCCCTTTTTGGGAAACATTTTTTGAGTTGATTATATTAGCTTAGTTATAATGGTTTGATAATAATAATAACAATAATAATAATAATATTTTATTTATGTAGCACCTTTCCCATACTCAAGGCTCTTGGATCCTGAATCAATTTCTGACATTAGTTCCTTGTTTTGTCTCAATTTTGACACAGTTGAACATTTTTTTCCAACTTCTTCCTATGCCATTTAGTTTGTTTTGATCGGCAGCATTTTGTGGCAGTGTTGTCTTGATGTTGCTATGGAAATGACCTGGAAGGATGCGCGCACAACATCACTGAGTCAATGATATATGGTTTGTGCTGGGTTCTTTCTTATTCCAAATTGTCCCTGTAGGAATTTGCATTTGCTTTAGTTATTGTTGCTGCAGCATGACAACCTTATTTCTACGTTTCTTTGGGTAAAAATTAGGATTTTGTTTTGGCTTGAAAAATGATTGGTCTTATTTTCTGTCTTTGATCTTGGTAGATTTTTAGATCTCATCTCCTAGTCCAAATTTAATTTGTTTCTGCTATCCTTTAACAGAACAACTCTAACTTTTTCACTGCTTTATCTGTTAGCCTCTATAATACAGTTAAATTATAGTTAGCAAAGAAAAACAATTATCTTACAGTTATTCAGAAGTAATAACACAGATTATGCCATTCTTCTTCAAAATAGATGCCCCCCCCCCCCCCCCCCAACCTCCAATCCATTCTAATACCATCTTTCAATGTATTTATGCTGCCTCCTCACCTCATAGCTCTACAAAGAAGTCCCTTGGCCCAAAACCAGACTGTCACTCTCACTATCTTTATCCACTAAAAGGGTATTCTGTTCTAGGGTATTTTATCATTTTAGATAAAAAACACATTCCTTATATTATGAACACATTTTACTTACATTTCCTTATTTCAATTACAATTAACCACATTTTTTCATTATTACTATACAGATATTTAAAAAGCGTACATACAGTTCATACATACAGCAGTTCACTTTTAACTATTCTTAGTTTTTTCTTTTTCAGATTCCTGTTTACACTCATTTTCCAAAATGGACATAGAAAATATTTGTTGCAGAACATACATGTGGTGCTCATGTACATTGTTATTTCTAAGCATTGTGGAGTGAGCATAAATTCCCATACTTGTGTATTCAAAGCACACTTGATCATCAGACAAGATCTCTGCCATTACAAAATCTGTTTGAATACGCAAACTGAATAAAAGGTTTCTAAAATGTAATAACATACCTTAGAGGTGAGCACTCATTTGCAATCTAAGTAGAGACACTTATCTTTGCACATGAGCTTCTTCTTCCTCCTCCTCCTCCTCCTCCTCAGAGAGCAGTACTGCAGACCATGTGCAGTGAGCTTCACAGCATTATTCCAAAAGGCAAGAGTGAACAATCAGCAAAATGGGTGGGTGGAAGGCTGTCAGTCATGAAACTCTTGTTGCAGGGAAAACAGCACTGCCCCATACCCACTTTAGGGATTAAGTACTCATACTGAAGTTTCTAAGAAGGAATTGCATTGCATGTTTGTGGACTTACAGAAAGCATAAAACACAATGCCAAGAGATGAGTTATGGAGTAGTAGTAGAAGTCGGGAGTAGTACAAAAGTATGTGAGGGTGGTACAGGATATGTATGAGGACAGTATGACTGCAGTGAGGAGTGTGGTTGGAATGATAGCCTGGTTCAAGGTGAGAGTGGGATTACATTAAGGATCAACTCTGAACCCTTTCTGAACCACATGTTTGCAGTGGTGATGGAGAGGTTGACAGATGAGGTCAGACAGGAGTCTCTGTGGATTATGATGTTCGCAGATGATATTGTGATCCGTAGCGAGAGTAGACAGCAGGTTGAGGCAAACCTGGAAAGGTGAAGGTATGCGCTGGAAAGAATGGGAATGAGAGTCATTATTAGTAAGACAGAGTACATGTGTGTAAATGAGAGGGAAAGTGGTGTAAGGGTATGACGAATTTAAATACTTGGGTTCAACGGTCCAAAACAATGGAGAGTGTGGCAGAGAGGTGAAGAAGACAGTGTAGGCAGGGTGGACTGAGTGGAGAACAGTGACTAGAGTGATTTGTGATAGAAGAGTGATTGCAAGAGTGAAATGGAAGGTCTATAAAACAGTAGTAAGACCAGCTATGCTGTATGGTTTAGAGAAGATGACACTGGCAAAAAGACAGGAGGAAGAGCTGGAAGTAGCAGAGTTGAAGAGGCTACGGTTTTCGCTCACCATAACAAGGGCATTCTGGATGGGAAATGAGCATATTAGAGGCAAAGCACAGGTAAGACAGTTTGTTGACCAAGTTAGAAAGGCTAGATTGAGATGGTTTGGGCACGTGCAGAGGAGAGATGAGGGGAACATCAGGAAAAGAATGCTGAGGATTGAACTGCCAGACAAGAGAAAAAGAAGAAGGTCAAAGAGGAGGTTTATGGTTGTGGTGAGAGAGGACATGAAGGCAGTCACTGTGGCAGAAAATGATGTAAAAGACAGGGATAAATGGAGACAGATGATCTGCTGTGGTGACCCCTAAATGGGAGCTGCCAAAAGAAGAAGAAGAAGATCTCAATGGGATTAATATGTTGAAATCCTAGACAAACTTGTCTTGACTCTGTATATAACATCAACAAACAATAATACAATACCAAACAGCAATTCATGAATTTAAGTATTAATATAAATTATTGAAAATAATGTGTCTATTTGGAAACATGCTACTTTTAATCAGTAATAAAGCAGTATTGACTTTTTGTTTAAATGTAACAGAATATAAAATATTGATTTTTATGTAAGTAAAGAATAAAGAGTAGAATATAAAATTTTGTTTCGCAAAGAAGAAAATTACGTTAGCTAAGAGGCATATATTCATTCTGTTATAATCATACACAAACTGCAATTCAGTCCACATGATTTGTATATATTGTTGTTCATATTTACAAATGTAACTCATTAATACAAAGCACATGTGACATTTTAACACATAATCACATAAATCCTATTTGTTAAGCAATTTGGAGTAGTCATGCTAAATGCCTATATTCTTTATTTTATTTATAATTGAGAAATCTTACCATTTTGGAATTACTCAAATAACTTTGTAGTCAAATAAATGATAACTTCAGGTCTAAAATGATGTAGGTTTTTAAATTAAGTAATTAAAATATTCCTTTAATTTCGGATATTGACTTACTGAACAACTGACATTCATTTCATATGAAGCAATGGTTAAATTACTTTGGACTGTGATAACTTTCTAGATAGGAAGCCCCAGGACTTAGTTTTTAGTAGCATTCTCTAGAGGTTTATAGAATCCGAAACTGAAAATAATTTATAGCCCTGGGGAAGCATAGATGATTATGAACTAAGATGTACAATCTTTTTTCAACCACTGTGCTTTGACATTTATAAAGTATAATTTATTTTCTCCACTTAAAATGTTACTATAACCCTCAGTCAATGTGTCAACAGTCCTAATAAAGACTCTTGAGGGAAAATATGTTATAAGCTACACAATCCATGTTGTATTATAAGACAGAAATTCCCGGCTTAATGGACCACAGCAGTATATCTTTTTTAGCACCCCTTTAGTTGATATGCACTCTATTGAGCTTGCAATACATTAATAAAGATGCATGGTAACGACAGGCTATATTTCACCTTACTGAAGATTGTTAGTAAAGTTAAAAAAGATGTTGAATGAAATGATAGTATTATAGTAATAATAAAAGCATTTTATGGATATCTAAGTTGGGGAGGCATTGTGGTATATTATTTAGCACTGCATCCACATTACTCCAGCGTCCTGGGTTTGGTTTTTGAATAATTACCTTTTTTAAAAAAAAAAAACAGATATTTCCACATCCAAGAACATTTACATTAACCTTGTTACCTGATGTAAGTTATCTCATTTTAAGTGAATATAACTTTATACGTGAACATAACCTGCAATGGATGATGTCCCATCCATGAATATTTTCAGCCTTATGCTCACCATTACTGGGAAAATTCCTGTGACCCTTTTATAAAAATGTCAGATATGGATATGTAATTTAAAAGCTATACGTTGTCAGATATGCATGCCTGGGAGACAATTTCAAGGCCTGTCAACTTACATTTCCACCCCAAACCACAGGCTGGTGCTGTCTTATAACACTTCTCCTCTCCTTCCTACTGCATATCCATAAACCAACAAGTCAAGGGCAAATGACATCACTTCTGGTTCTGGAGCTCCTGGGCCCGCTCCTTCCATCTCACTGTCTTCATAACTGGCACCACTACCATCTTTCTTCAGTCTAATGATAGACTTGCATCTGGAAAGACATTTAAATTTGTGTTTATTATTTTATTTTATAACAAACAGAGTTTGCCTGAGGATTCCGCAAACCTTTATTTTTGTGCTGTGCTTCTTTTAAAATCCTTAAATGTTACATTTAAGGAATGAGTAGCATAATAATAATACTAGGGAAGATAAAGGGTAGTCAACTGGCTGGAGATATTCCTTAGGAGACTTAATGGCAGATCATCATCTTATTTTTTTGTTAGATGAAACAATGACAATCTTACTTTTTTAGGCCCAGTACAGTTTCAGATCTTCAGATCTATGACCTACTGACTTTTTCATTAGCTTGCATTTTGCATTTAAAAGTTAAGTTGTTTAGTAAAATTGAAACTTCAAACTGTATTTAGTTTTCTTGAGATGACTGATGTAAAGTTTTATAGAGGGATCCTTTCATGTTAGCTTCACTTTATTCAATTTAGAAGAACACTTTATAGTAATTTCTGATGGTTAGCCATCTGGCCTGGCACCTTTTTTTGTAATTACTTAGAAACATCTGTAATTTCAGAAGCAGTAAAAAGAGGATCAACCTCACTGTACATCTGACATTTGAATATATCTATTAATTTGGGCCCCATTATTTCTATACTCTGGGTAGTATAACAACTTATAGTATCCCCTAAATGTCTTATTTAGTTCCTTTGAGCAATGTTTTATGTGTTTTCAAGTATAATGCATAAATCACCCGCTGCACTCGCCCTGTCTGTCTGTCAGTATTATTAAACAATTTGGCTTCCAGTAGGTCATTTTTTTTAAATTTGGCACTCTTATTCTTCAAGGAAATGTGTTTGAAAAGTGAAGTTTTTATTGAGATATCTTGAAAACAGTGTTTAAAAAAATAAACCTTCTGTGCAGCTTCAATTAAGGATTAGTTTCCTGTTTCAAATTTACCTTAGGAGGGGTTACTTGAGCCTATATATTTTGTATATTTTACAACTTTTACTCCTCCAACAGCCAATAATGACAGACAAACAGATCTCCAGTACAAGTTAGACAAACCCCGGGAATGGCATGTGCAAGTCATACTTCTTCTGCTGCTTGACATAAGTTAACTGTAAAAGGACAAGGAAAAAACAAGTCATTTATCTGAAAAATGAGTGTAAGAGGGCAGAAAATATGTAAGCATCACACATTAAATAATAAATATATAAAATTACAGTGAGCCATTATGCAGGTGTGTTGCTGTTGGTATAAAGGAGCCCCAGTAGCATTTCTTGACACACTTCTACTGAATAATTCATTGGCTGTAAGTCCTCAGTGTTAGTGTGTCAGAGGGAGGATGTGCACCATTTTTCATAATTCAGTTTTGTTTTAATTCTCTCCTCCCCAGCTACCTCCAGATGATCCAGAGTGCATGCCATAACTGAGCCTGACCCTTTTAATTAGTTTGTTGATTCAGTGGGAAATGATGCCCAACACACCACAACATAGAAAATCGCATTGGCCGTCATAGAGTTGCAGAAGATGTGAAGGATGTCATTACCTACATTAAAGGAATAAAAAGGGTCGGCTCTGCCCTTTCTTATATAGTTACTCTGTGTTGCAAGACCAGTGCAACCTGTTGTTGACGTGGATACAATACAATACAGTTTATTTTTGTATAGCCCAAAATCACACAGGAAGTGCCGCAATGGGCTTTAACAGGCCCTGCCTCTTGACAGACCCCCAGCCTTGACTCTCTAAGAAGACAAGGAAAAACTCCCAAAAAAACCTTGTAGAGAAAAATAGAAGAAACCTTGGGAAAGGCAGTTCAAAGAGAGACCCCTTTCCAGGTAGGCTGGGCGTGCAGTGGGTGTCAAAAGAAGGGGGTCAATACAATACAATACAGTACACAGAACAGAACAATTCCTCAATATAGTAAGAAATAAAAAATATAAATTTTAGAAGTACAGAGCAGAATTTAACAGTAGATGATATATCCCATAATAAGATTTGGATTTGTGTAGAGTCCTGGAGACCTCATCCTTCAAGCTGCCTCCCCCATTTGGCCATTCCACGGCTGAAACAGTGCTGGGCCAGCCAATCCGATGAAAGGACCCCCTCTTTCCCACGATTCCTGCGATCCTCCATCAGAGATGACTTTTCCTTAGGCATGCAAAACAACTTGGCAGGTGGGCCGTGGCACCAAGTGCCACATTTGAGTACCGAGAAGAAAAACAGAATAAGTGAGGGTTAGTATACAATAACTGTCATGTTACTTATGTTTAAGTGCTAATGACTAACAACAGAGATGCAGTCTGTACAGTTAATCAGCAGCTCTAGTCAGGATATGCTAAACTGAAGTAGTGAGTCTTCAGCCGGGATTTAAAAGCTGAGACCGAAGGGGCATCTCTTATAGTAGCAGGCAGACCATTCCACAGTTTAGGGGCCCTGTAACTAAAAGCTTGACCTCCCACTGTTATTTTATTAATCCTTGGAATCATAAGCAGACCGGCATCTTGAGATCTTAATGTGCTCTCTGGTTTGTAAGTCATGATAAGTTCAGACAAGTAAGCCAGACCTCGACCATTTAATGCTTTATATGTTAAAAGAAGGATTTTGAAATCTGCCCTAAACTTAACCGGGAGCCAGTGTAAGGATTTAAGAACTGGAGTTATGTGTTCGTATTTTCTTGTTCTTGTAATAATTCTCGCAGCCGCATTTTGGATTAACTGGAGGCTGTATAAAGAACAGTTTGAACATCCAGTGAACACCGCATTGCAGTAGTCAATCCTACTAGAGATAAATGCATGAATTAGTTTCTCAGAATCATCCTAAGTGGATCCCCAGTATACTTATAGGAGTGCACCACCTCTACATCCACTCCCTAAATAGTGACTGGGTGTAGAGGCTGTTTAGTGCAGTGAATATCAAGTACTGTACCAAAAAACAAAGTTCTCTACCTTACTCTGTACTCTGTTCCATTTATCAATACACCCCATAATGTGACATGACTCAGTGTTATATTGATAGTCTGAGCTGAGTAAAATGAAAAGATGACCGGACTGTTTCTTGTTGTGCTCCAGCATTGCTCACATCCATATCAGAAACACAGTCATTACACTAAAAAAAACATGTGGCCTCATTATATGCAGATCATAAGGAGTTAATGTTTCTCTGAAATTATTATGTACAATTTTACCTTGAAACTTCAACACAGATTTTAATTCTCCTTCAGGAACAGCTTTCAAAAATGTTATGTTTAAGAAGTTTAAGCTACAATTAGTCACTGACCCTCTAAGACCAACAACTAAAATAGGACATCAATCAATGCAATTTTTACATTACAGATTGGTTACCTAAGTTCCTGAATGCAGTGTGGCTTATTTCTAATACAATTTAAAAAATATATTATGTATTTGACACACTAGAATCTTTTTAGCTTTCTGTATGTGGTGTGATTTAAGATGTTTTTTATAATTCCCAGAGAGCTGTGGTGAAGATTTTGAGAGAAGAATTGGTTTATTTGTGAGAATAAAATTTTGACATTATCTCCCAGTGAGAGTGAATTGAGTTGTGTATTGCAACCTTAAATCAGATTAATATGATATTGTGAGCTTAGTAATAAGGATAGTGTGTGAATTGCAATGTGCCTCATCCATGTTTACATTTTTCTTTATAGTGTTCATGTCCCCCTGCATCTTTACTGTTTTCCAGTTTATGGTTTGCTTTGCAATTTTTTTTGTAATTTTGCCATTATCTGTCTTGTGTCCTCTTGTTCAGATTTTGCAAGAGTTTTTTGTTTGCTTGTTTGTTTGACAAGAGAAGGCTAGGTAGCATTTTCTGCTGTGTTTCAGACTTTTATTTGTTATACTTTCATTTTCTGTTTAGTGTGGTGATTTTTCTGATTTGAAAGTATTGAATTCATAGGATTTATAGACCAGACCAGTTTTTGTTAATGGCTATTTATTGCCTTATGATTTCATTTTGGCTTTCTTCTTTTAGTATTTTGTGTTCACGTAGATTATTGTCACATTTGTGTTATTACCTCTTTGAATTTCTTTGATTTTTTGTTTTGAAGTAATTGATATCGGAATGTTTCTTTGTTCTCTTCAATTCAGTTCTTTTTATTTTGTTAATTGGCCCTTTTTACGTTACATTTAATTGTAATTGCTCAATAAATTTTTACTTTAATAAGTTTACTAGTGATTCCTTGAGTCTTGGAAAGGTTTTCCATGATTTTCCCATTCCTGTTTGGAAAGTAAAACACAACATGAGATGTGTTTACTGCAGCATCATAGTGAATTGATTTAATGAGTACAGAAAATTAATTTCAGTAAAGTAGTATTCAGTTCATGAATAGCTATGATGCAACACACAGAAAAAGAATAAACTCTGGAGTGTGAATGTCGACACTACATTTGTGTGTTTTTTTTTTAATTTTTTTTATTTTTGGACTTTTGGATTATTGTTGAAGATTCACTGAGGAGGATGACAGTAAGTCCACAGAGGTGCAATGTGCGGTTTAAGACAAAGATAAAGCATTCAGCCATTTTATTTTAGGTAGAACCAGTTTATTGTTATATATTTTTCCACAGTACTGTCTGGAGTGACAAATTAGAAACTTAATAGGCTTTATGTATTAAAAAATTTTGTCCCCTTAACTTTTTATTAAAAGGGACTGAGACATCTGTTCAATACACCCGCTTAAAAATACATTTTTATATGTTTTTTATAGGTAAAAAAAGGTTAAAGGTTATTTTCACATTGAAAAGGTAAGATATTTAAAGACACAATATTTGGGCTGTATAGCCTTTATCATGTGTAGAAATGAAAAGAGCTAATTACAAATATCGGTGGGAACAAAGTCACGGCAGAAGAAATGACAAAAGATGAGAGAAGGCGTGGAAATGGTGCTATTAGAAAAGAAGAAGGGAGAGATTAAAAAGTTAGTTGGTTATTAAGACCTGGAAATATACGTGATACGGGTTCAGGGTGAGATTAGCTTCTTCTGGCTTTTCTTTGAAAAGTGTCTTTAAAGCCCTATGAAAGAACACAAACAGAGATCAATGTGTCTTTGAGCAAGGGATGTGTAGTGTTCTACAGTAGCCTTTGCAAGTTCTTTGATCTTAACAGCTCAACTATGTAGATAGCTGGGCACTTCCTACAAGAAATGCAGAAGATAATATTTTTAAATTAGCAATAGTCTTGTTTAATACTAAATTTACTAGAGGAACCAGATACAAGGATATTGTTGTTGACATATGTGCAACTTACATAGCAGTTCCTATTTCTTGAAGTTAGGTGCATTTTTTGTACAAAAGTATTGTCAGACTTCTAAAAACTAATTTAAGGTAGTACAGTACTTTTTTTCTTTAAAAGTCTTTAGCATTCCCACACATAATGGCTCATATTTGCTGGTGAAGCTTAAGTGTGATATACTTTTAAGATGCATCATTAATTCACTTCCATAGATAAAAAAACATCTGAATGAAAAATTAAAGGTATTATACAATTTATGTATGAAAATAAAATAGTACTCTTTTAAAATGTTGCAATATGAGTTGGAAATGTTTTAGAAAGGTTAAACATAAAATACATAATAGCACTAAATCTACTTCCTTCCCATTACACATCCATCTTACATCACCAAACAAAGTGAACAATTCATTATATTAAAGTCCCAGTCCACTAATATTCCTCATAATAATTGGGTGCCACAAATACTGTAGAACAAAACCCCAACAATCCTCAATACCATGCCATTATATGCTACATATAAAAATTAACTCTATAGTATTACCCAATTACACTCTCAAAGTGATATATGAGCTATAAGCTGCCCAAGGCAAGCCTTTCATTGCCATTTTACTTCCAGTGAAACAACATAGGCTGTAGAAGACTGCAGATGTTACACCATGGGGCATTGCTGTATCTTTATTTGAAAACTTGGAACATGATAGACTTTACCCTAAAGGAACTGGGTAGACAGATTTGGTTTTATCTTGTGGCTAATTTTATAAAGCACAAATCTGTCAATCTAAATATAAAGCCTGCCTGAAAGGGACCTTAGTTGCCCATACACACATTACAGCAAGGAATTTAAAATAGTTATTTATAATATTCTTTATTTATTTTTTATTTATTCATCATTCATCTGAAACATGTAGATTAGTAAACTGTACCAAAATGAAACTGACAAACATGCAAACAGACACTTGGCACCAAAGCAAATATATTTGGATGAAAAAAATATGACTTGCAAATATCATATTCAGTCTTGGTTACTGTTATGCTATAAGGACTGACTGTCATCACCAGCATAAAGTAGGAACATTTCCTTTAGTTTTAATTTTGCCTCCATTCTGAATAATTCATCATCTAATCTAATATCTCCTCCTAGATAGCTACTACATACAGTATCTTTTTAAATATAGGTCATTTTAGAAGTCTAGTCAAGTAAGATCTGTCTTTTGTGAGGAACATTTCAGTTGGATCTTCTTGTCTATTTTTTCAAAGACATGTTGCCTCAATTTCACTTTTTTATCCTCTGTCATTGAGAACATCTAATCACATTGTAATGTTCTCACACACCAGTTACTGACTTTCACTTTCGTATGATTGCGCTTTTTTGTTTGTTTTGCTTGTTCATTACATTTTTTGTCTTCTGGTCAATCTTGCAAATAGTTTTTCATGCTGTGCTGAGATTAACATATAAAATTAGCTATAAGAATTGTTAACTTTGTATATATTGTCACTTGTGTACGTTGAGATCAGGCAGGTGTCATTTCTAAGGTTCTGGGAGGTTTTGTAGTGTAACACCATACAGTCAAACATAGCCTACCATAATCTGATCCTTGCATTTTTTGTCCAGCAGTATTAAGACATGGTTCAATTATGGTTGGTGCCACCAAGGGAGTCTGCGGGGGCCAGGCCTCCGTATCAAGACATGTTTACTCCTTAAGACAAAGTCTTAAACATTTTTATATATGTATTATTATTTCAATGAATGGATTTTACATAATAAAATTGTACATAACGATAATGAACTGAATAAATATTCTTGCCAAAAAATGTAACATGGGACAATGCACTGTGCATTTGGGTGACATGACAAAACAGTATGGGACAAAAATGTGCTGGCAAATGCTTCACATTCAAAAAATTGCCTGCTTTTTTATTCTGCCACATGTTCTGAACTCATTTTTACTAGGAAGCATGTAAAGCTGTTTCCAAGCAGCATACCTAGTGGGTTCTTTTTCCAGATCAGAAGGTAGTTGTGGAGAAAAGAGCAGGAATTTATTTTTCTGGGCATTTACAAAAACAATATAAAGCTGTACTTGCATGTTAAAATGGGATATAGCTTTAAGTTTTATGCCTTGTGATGGCATGCCCAATGCATTCAGTCAACATCTTCGTCTTCCTTTGGCTGCTCCCGTTAGGAGTTTCCACAGAGGATCATCTTAATCCATATCATTCTGTCCTCTGCATCTTGTTTGGGATTAATAAAGTATCTATCTATCTATCTATCTATCTATCTATCTATCTATCTATCTATCTATCTATCTATCTATCTATCTATCTATCTATCTATCTATCTATCTATCTATCTATCTATCTGTTACACCCATCACCTGCATGTCCTCTCTCACCACATCCATAAACCTTCTCTTAGGCCTTCCTCTTTTCCTCTTGCCTTGCAGCTCTATCTTTAGCATCCTTCTCTCAATATACTCAGCAACTCTCCTCTGCACATGTCCAAATCAATGCAATCTCGCCTCTCTGACTTTGTCTCCCAAATGTCCAACTTGAGCTGACCCTCTAATGTACTCATTTCTAATCCTATCCATCCTCATCATGCCCAATGCAAATCTTAGCATCTTTAACTCTGCCACCTCCAGCTCTGTCTCCTGCTTTTTGGTCAGTGCCACCATCTCCAAACCATATAACATAGCCGGTCTCACTACCGTCCTGTAGACCTTCTCTTTCACTCTTGCTGATACCTGTCTGTCACAGATTACTCCTGACACTTTTCTCCACCCATTCCACCCTGCCTGCACTCTCTTTTTCATGTCTCTTCCGCAATCCCCATTACTCTGTACTGTTGATCCCAAGTATTTAAACTCATCCACCTTTGCCAACTCTACTCCTTGCATCCTCACCATTCCACTGACCTCCCTCTCATTTACACACATGTATTCTGTCTTCTTCCTACTAACCTTCATTCCTCTCCTCTCTAGAGCATATCTCCATCTCTCCAGGGTCTCCTCAACCTGCTCCCTACTATTGCTACAGATCACAATGTCATCAGCGAACATCATAGTCCAAGGGGACTCCTATCTAATCTCGTCTGTCAACCTGTCCATCACCATTGCAAATAAGAAAGGGCTCAGAGACGATCCCTGCTGTAATCCCGCCTCCACCTTGAATGCATCCGTCACTCCTACTGCAGACCTCACCACTGTCACACTTCCCTCATACATATCCTATACAACTCCTTCATACTTCTCTGCTACTGCCGACTTCCTCATACAATACCACAACTCCTCTTGAGGCACCCTGTCATATGCTTTCTCCAGGTCCACAAAGACACAATGCAAATCCTTCTGGCCTTCTCTAAACTTCTCCATCAACATCCTCAGAGCAAACATCGCATCTGTGGTGCTCTTTCTTGGCATGAAACCATACTGCTGCTCACTAATCATCACCTCACTTCTTAACCTAGATTCCACTATTCTTTCCCATAATTTCATGCTGTGGCTCAACAATTGTATCCCCCTGTAGTTACTACAGCCCTGCACATCCCCCTTATTCTTAAATATCGGCACCAGTACACTTCTTCTCCACTCCTCAGACATCCTCTATCTTTCCAAGATTCCATTAAACAATCTAGTTAAAACCTCACTGCCATCTCTCCTAAGCTCCTCCATGCTTCCACAGGTATGTCATCTGGACCAACGGCCTTTACATTCTTCATCCTCTTCATAGCTGTTCTTACTTCCTCCTTGCTAATCCGTTGCACTTCCTGATACACTATCTCCACATCATCCAACCTCTTCGGTCTCTCGTTCTCTTCATTCATCAGCCTCTCAAAGTACTCTTTCCATCTGCTCAACACACTCATCTCACTTGTGAGTATGTTTCCATCTGTATCCTTTATCACCCTAACCTGCTGCACATCTTTCCCAGCTCTGTCCCTCTGTCTAGCTAATCGGTACAGGTCCTTTTCTCTCTCCTTAGTGTCCAACCTCTTATACATCTCATCATACGCCTTTTCTTTAGCCTTCACCACCTCTCTCTTCACCTTGCGCCGTATCTCCTTGTACTCTTGTCTACTTTCTGCATCTCCCTGACTATCCCACTTCTTCTTTGCCATCCTCTTCCTCTGTATACTCTCCTGAAGTTCCCTATTCCACCACCAGGTTTCCTTTTCCTCCTTTCTCTTTCCAGATGTCATGCAAAGCACCCTTCTTGCTGTCACCCTTACTACATCTGCTGTAGTTGCCCAGCTGTCTAGTAACTCTTCACTACCACCCAGTGCCTGTCTCACCTTCTCCCTAAACTCAACCTCGCAGTCTTCCTTTTTCAACTTCCACCATTAGATCCTTGACTCTGCCCTCACTCTCGTCCTCTTCTTGACCTCCAATACCATCGTACAGACCACCATCCTATGCTGCTTAACTACACTTTCCCCTGCCACCACTTTGCAGTCTTCAATCTCCTTCAGATTGACTCTTCTGCATATGATGTAATCTACCTGTGTGCATCTTCCTCCACTCTTGTACGTAACCCTACAGTATGTTCCTCCCTCTTCTTAAAATACGTATTCACCACAGCCATGTCCATCCTTTTGGCAAAATCCACTATCATCTGACCTTCTTCATTCCTCTCCTTGACAGCATACCTACCCATCACCTCCTCGTCTCCTCTGTTCCCTTCACCAACATATCCATTGAATTCTGCTCCAATCACCATTTTCTGTCCCTTGGGTACACTGTTCATCACTTCATCCAACTCACTCTAAAAATCTTCTTTCTCATCCATCGCACACCCAACTTGCGGGGCATATGCACTGACAACATTCATCATCACACCTCCAATTTCCACCTTCATAAACATTACTCTGTCTGACACTCTTTTCACCTCCAAAACCCTCTTGACTTATTGTTCCTTCAGAATAACCCCTACCCCATTTCTCCTCCTATCCACACCATGACAGAAGAATTTGAATCCACCTCCAATCCACCTGGCCTCACTTCCTTTCCATTTAGTCTCTTGCACGCACAATATATCAACCTTCCTTCTCTCCACCATATCTGCTAACTCTCTCCCTTTACCAGTCATAATGCCAACATTCAAAGTTCCTACCCTCAGTTCCACTTTCTTTACCTTCCTCCTCTCCTCCTGCCTCCGGAAAAGTTTCCCACCTATTCTTCTCCTTCAGCCAACAGTAGCCCAGTTTCCGCCAGCACCCTGTTGGCTAACAGTACTGGTGGCGGTCGTTGTTAACCCGGGGCTCAACCGATCCAGTATGGAAATTTGTATTGTTGTCCGCATATTGATTTGGCAAAAGTTTACACCGGATGCCCTTCTTATCATAACCCTCCCCATTTATCCAGGCTTGGGAACACACTGGTTTGTGTATCCCCTGTGGCTGGGTTGCATTTAATCAACATATAGCCAGCTTAATTATCCCCTGCATTAGTTAAACCTTAATAATATGGGCAAGAAAAATTGCACAGTACACAGACACACTTTCACTTACTTGATTTTGTGTTTTCTCTCCATTTGTATGTAGAGTTTCTATGTGGCATTATATGGCCCGTTTTACTTCATTTTTTCTTTTCATTTTTGTTTTTTAAAATGTCGTTTTAGTAAATCAGTGGTAAAAAAACAAGAGCCTTCTATACTGTAATAACATACTTAAAATTACATTTATATGTGTGTAGTATATGTAATGAGGAATTTATTGCCATTACTACTTCACCTTAGAAACATTATTGAGCGATGTGTCAGATGTGCACATTTGTCTTGTGTGCTTATACAGTACAATTTTTTATCTCTTGCAGAGATACAGTTTCTGAAGTTGATCTCTTTAGATGGTGAACTCAGTGGTGTCACATCTGCTTCTGTATATGTGTGTCAGGTGGCCTAAAGAATGTCACACATCAGCTTAGGTACAGTTTTACTTTATCTATGGCACAGTGTTTAGATAAATAAACATTAAGCCGATTACACATAAACTGCTTTATTTTGGTTGCCTTGTTAGCTGCATATTGTGGTAGGCCAAAGTTCTAAAAGAGACATTGTTACATTTTTTTACTTTTCTATTACTTATTTAGGAAGTTATAGTTTTATTTTTTAAAGATCTTGTGACGCCCAAGTTGCCTGCAGCCGGCATACTCCTCCTTGAACATGGATAATCAATAGTCACACAACCAAGATGGACTGGTCAATGAGGGCTCATAACAGCAAGAGATGGTACAAAATGTGAAGTTCTTTAATTAACAAACAATTCAGTGTCCAAAGAATAAAGTGCAGTTCAGTCTTTTAATAAACAAGTAATCTTTGATAAAATCAGTGTGTCTTTGGAGGTTAAAATTTCAATAAATAAATACCATATATGCTCATGTTTAATTTGTCCCGCGGATAAGTCGGGGCTTGATTTTACCGTATAATTTCCAGTATTTTATAATGTCGGTTGTATAAGTCGGATGCTGAAAACTCACACTATTGGTCCAAGAAATTATGATATGCTAACGCCCATCTGAGAGAGTAACTACAGAGCACACTGCCTTTTTTTCTACATATTGTGCCTATGTGACCACACAGTAATACCCGAACTATTCCAAAACGACTTTGCACTGTTTAGTGTTTTTTGTATCTCACACTCTCATACACCTTTATCGTAAGAGCATCCCTTATCTATGATAGAGCGTTCGATAAGAAAAACATATGAAGATGGCTTTAAATTAAAAGTCGTTGAAGTGCCGAAAGAAATTGGTAACTGCTCTGCTGTAACAAAATCCAATGTGTCTGAGAAACTGGTGCGAAATTGGAGGAAGCAAGAAGTGTCGCATTTTTGAACAGGCATATAAGTCGGGGTCTGAATTTATGATAGTTTTTTCGGGTTTCAAGACCCGACTTATACGCGAGTATATATGCTAATCCAAACACGTGTTTAACGAAGGTTAAAAACACCAGGACCTGTCCCTTTATAAACCACTCATGAGCCTCTGTGTCTCCTTCTAAAACTGCTGTAAAATCTGCTAAGCAGCAAGTATAGTAAATAGTTATATGGCATGTCTCCCTGCTGCCATCCCTCGGTGTCCATATGAACCCTACGAGTCCTTCTCATTTTACCCACCACTACGTTTTTTGTGTTCTGTTGGAGTTCCTGGAGCATTCTGTGGGACTTCCTGCTGAGCGCCTTGGAGGCATCTGCTCACTCCATTTAGGGCACCTCCCAGACAGCTTGCTTCCACTGTGCAGCATTGGCTCCTCTTCAGTCCTGCCACTCTCCTACTCCTTTTCTTTTCATCTCCAATTAACTACAGATGCTTTTCGTCTTTTCTGTTTCTCTCTCGATCTTCTTCCTTGTACTAAGGCTGTCTGTTTCTACACCTGCAGGCCCATGTATTAATCAGGACCTGCAGAATGCCAATGTGGTACAGCTGAAGTGATCAAACAGTCAGCTCACCTCCACACCAAACACCCAGTGGTCACACAGTTCTACAGTTACGTACACCGACGCAGAAACCAAATCCATTGTCTTTAATTAAACACTCGCACACTACCATAGCCCCTTACTCACTTCATCACAGATCTTCAATCACGCTGAATGGTGTATTCGGTGCTGTGCGCTATGTTTTCTGTATACATGAGCCTGTGCATTTATGGCTGTCACCTTACAAGTATTTGACCCTTACACCTCTACTTAGCTTGTTACAGTGTTAACTTTCACCATTTTATAATACAGGATGAAACTCTGTTTGCTGTCCTGTCTTTTATATGCATCCTTTGGCATATTTGCTGTGAATCAAAAAAACTTAGGGCTTTAATTGCAATGTAATAATTTATTACCTTTTTTTATATGGGCATTTTTTATATCTTGGGCTCAGTTTAGGGAAATATACTGTGTAAAGGTCATTCCACTTAAAGCACCATAGGAGCCACAAAATCACTATAAGAAAAACCATAAATAATAATTTTATACTTAACTTGTATTAAAGAATCGTTCAGCATGGTCCATGTCAGGCCCTGCAGGGTGAATGTTGCTGTTGTATTTCTTTTTCTTTCTTTCTTTCTTTCTTTCTTTCTTTCTTTCTTTCTTTCTTTCTTTCTTTCTTTCTTTCTTTCTTTCTTTCTTTCTTTCTTGCTGTTCATTTCTCAATCTTTCTGTATGTTAGCTGAAGTGCTCTTGGTGGTCCAGCTGTTATCTTGTCCAGGTACTGACAGCATACATAATGGTGTAGGGTGGAACGTTAAAGAGGGCTGCAATTTAAAAAGTTTTAGAGTTAAGCAGGTCAGTATGAATGCCAGGATGCTGTAAAATATTTTTTGTAACTTTAAATTAATGTTGTTTTGGTATATCAAATCAATCAGTATCTAACTTGTAGCTTCACACCAACCATTCTATAAATCTTTGTACAGTATGCAAAAAGCCTTCTCAGTGCTTCCCCCAGCAGACTCTAAAAAATACTCTCAAAGATTGATACAGCACAGTAATAAATCCAAAAAGCTGAAATTTATAATAAAAAGTAAACCAAAGAATGCAACATAATAATAATTATAAGTAAAATGTGTATTGTATATAAAAGAATAATATTTCATAAT
The DNA here is from genome assembly GCF_900747795.2 of Erpetoichthys calabaricus. Taxonomy (NCBI): domain Eukaryota; kingdom Metazoa; phylum Chordata; class Cladistia; order Polypteriformes; family Polypteridae; genus Erpetoichthys; species Erpetoichthys calabaricus. Next base: position 47,098,543 of record NC_041408.2, on the reverse strand, counting down.
CAGGCTATTTATGAGATGAATGTTTATTGTGGTGGACGGCTGGGGGCCATGCCCAGCCGAGACGCCTGGAAGGACCCGGAGAGGAACTATACCTCCCTGGGGCATGAGAGGGCAGCTGCCCTGGTTTGTATGGGGGATATAGAAGCTCAACCCTATAGGGACTCATGGTCACCACAGGGGGGCCCCCGCAAGATTGTGGAGACCCGGACGTCAGCACTGGAAGGAATTCCATGGACACCCGGAGTGCTTCCAGGTGCTCATGTGGCCTTTCTGCCACACCAGGAAGTGCCGCCAGAAAATCATCAAGGAGCACCTGGAACATATCTGGCAGCTTATAAAAAAGGCCGCCTTTCTCTACTTGGGAGCTGGAAAGAGGAAGACAAAGCTTGGGAGGAGAGGAGTAAAGGCAGAAGAAATACGAAGAGTGGAGGAAAGAAGGGACTGAGTTTGGGTTAATTAGAACACTGTGTTGTGTGCAGGACATTTCTGTAAATAAACAGTATGTGCTTTTGGACATTCAGCGTCTGTCTATCTGTCTGTGCCCGAGGACTGTCTTATCACATTACTAAATATACAGACCACACTGATGCACTGAATATTGCATTTTTCTTCAGTGCTGCTTACACTTTTGAAGCAATCCAAAAACTAGTCTTCACTTAAGATTCTGAAAACAAAACAAGTCCAAAGGTAAAGAAAAAAGCATGGTTAACCTTTACAAAATAAATGTTGGATAAAATCATTCAAGCGGTGCAAAAATGAACAGTGTATTAAACAAATGTTTTTAATCTTGTGTTCCAGCTTTTTATATGCAATTTAAAATTACAATTACAAAAAGCTGCATTTGTATCATGTTTTTTTCCTTAATTCTACTAAACTAATGCATCATTGAAGTCTGCCTTTTTTATTTTACTTTAACTTATGTGAACAATATTTTTCTCAGGATCACATTTAAATTTATGCAGAATCTCCTTTTGGGGACAAACAAAGTACTATCTGTTTATCTGTAAAGAGAGGAATGGATCCTGAAACAAAATGTTTAATACAATTGTCTGCTCTCTCCACAGGAAAATTGTCTCAATAATTGAAAGAGAATATTACAAGGGTAGCATTAAGAGTGATCTGACCAGCTGTATCACTGTTTGGTTAGGGAATGTAGTGTCTCTTACTGCAAGGTCCTACAATGGATAGTGGACACAGCAGAAAAGATCACCGGGACCTCTCTGCCCTCCATTAAAGATATCTTTATCATTTGTTGCATCCGTAAAACTTATAGCTTTGTGGAGGACTGTTCTCACCCCTCCAACAGTTTTTTTCCCACTTCCATCTGGCAGAAGGTTCTGTTGCATCTGAACCAGTCCTGCCAGGTTCTGCAACAGCTTCTACTCCTTGGTTGTTCAGACTCTGAACTCTGTGCTGCCTGTCCTCCCTCAGATCTGCTCCAGTGCATTACATTTATTACTACTGTTGTTTTCTATTATTAGTCGTTGTTGTTATTTATTTATTTACTAGCAATGCTACTTGTCAAAGACAGGTAACAGATTTTTTTTTAAATTATTATTTAAATCTCTTGCCCTATGTGTACCTTCTGCACCTTTACTGTGTATCCACATGTGTTTGAACCTGTCTTCACTGACATTCCCTGTCTTAAGTGTGTTCCCGTAAAGCCTGCTTCTCAGACTATGTCATTATTTTTGAGGCACCTTTTTGCCTCCTGCCTGCTTTAATACTTCCTGTCTTCAAAGGCGACTCTCTCACCATGCTAAGTCATTTTTATCAGTGTGCTGCTGCTGGAGTATGTGAATTTCTCCTTGGGGATTAATAAAGTATCTATCTATCTATCTATCTATCTATCTATCTATCTATCTATCTATCTATCTATCTATCTATCTATCTATCTATCTATCTATCTATCTATTTCTCCTTCTCGTGTTTCTTAACACTTGCACATCCTCTTTTGATTGCGCCCACAAAGCCAAAGTGACCTATCACAGCAAAGTCATACTGACCACTCGTATTGCTCTAAAGGGGAGGATACACACACACACCTTAGAGTTTTATTATATAGTAGACTAGCCATCCCCCACGGCTCCGCCAACATAGTAGTGAAACAGGACAAAGTTTAAAAATCAATAAACAAAAAGGTATTGCTAGTTAAGTGGAGGCAAAGTACATTTCAAAGAGGTAGACAGACTCCCCACTCCTGACGCCACACTCCCCCTCCCCTCGGCCCGCAGCCTCCGTCTCAGATTAGTTCGAATGTATCACTCCTGCAAAAGAACTATGATTCTTAGCGCGATGAGAGAAGTCGCAAAATCAACCGGAATTTTCAAGCAAATTCTAGAAAAAAACCCGATATAGATCCATTAAGTAGTTCTCTTGTTTTCTAGCTAAGCAGATGTAAGATACGCCCCGAGGCTGGTGCGTGAGTGAGGAGGGATTCATGCAAATAAATCGGTACCGCAAATGATCTATGATACTTAGCGTGATGAGAGAGGTCGCAAAATCAACCGGAATGTTCAAGCAAATTATAGAAAAAGCCTGATCTAAATCTGTTAAGTAGTTCTCTCATGAAAAGCGGACAGACATACAGACAGACAGACATACATTGGATTTTATATACAGTTAGGTCTATAAATATTTGTTCTGCTTCTTTGTGGGCTAGATTGGACTTTGCTAAAGAACATCTAAAAAAGCCAGTACAGTTCTGGAAAAACATTCTTTGGACAGATGAAACCAAGATCAAACTCTACCAGAATGATGGCAAGAAAAAAGTATGGAGAAGGCGTGGAACAGCTCATTATCCAAAGCATACCACATCACCTGTAAAACACGGTGGAGGCAGTGTGATGGCTTGGGCGTGCATGGCTGCCATTGGCACTGGGACACTAGTGTTTATTGATGATGTGACACAGGACAGAAGCAGCCAAATGAATTCTGAGGTGTTCAGAGATATACTGTCTGCTCAAATCCAGCTAAATGCAGTCAAATTGATTGGGCGGCGTTTCATGATACAGATGGACAATGACCCAAAACGTATAGCCAAAGCAACCCAGGAGTTTATTAAAGCAAAGAAATGGGAAATTCTTGAATGGCCAAGTCAGTCACCTGATCTTAACCCAATTGAGCATGCATTTCACTTGTTGAAGACTAAACTTCAGACAGAAAGGCCCACAAACAAACAGCAACTGAAAGCCGCTGCAGTAAAGGCCTGGCAGAACATTAAAAAGGAGGAAACCCAACATCTGGTGATGTCCATGAGTTCAAGACTTCAGGCTGTCATTGCCAGCAAAGGGTTTTCAACCAAGTATTAGAAATGAACATTTTATTTCCAGTTATTTAATTTATCCAATTACTTTTGAGCCCCTGAAATGAAGGGATTGTGTTAAAAATGCTTTAGTTGCCTCACATTTTTATGCAATCATTTTGTTCACCGCACTGAATTAAAGCTGAAAGTCTGCACTTCGACTGCATCTGAGTTGTTTCATTTAAAATTCATTGTGGTAATGTACAGAACCAAAAGTAGAAAAAAGTTGTCTCTGTCCAAATATTTATGGACCTAACTGTATATAGAGATTAGTATCTTTTTCTATTTATTACTATCTCTCTATCTATATTATTTATATATCTGTATGGAGCATCTTAAAGAACCAATCAAAATTATTAACCCATTGGTAACCCATATTTCAAATAAAGATCAAATGTATCCCTCAATAAGTTACATACATTTAAATATATTTTTAAATATGGAATTTGTAGTAATGACCACATCCCCTTATATAACAATGATGGATAGAATGTACAGATGATCCTAATCAAAATGCAGTTCATAATGGAGTACTATGTGGAATAAAACAGACAAAAGAAATTAATTCCAGCTCATCAATAAATTGTCAGCCATATTTTAATCCTTCCTTTCTTCAGAAAAACCATCATTGAAAAATCTGAAAAACTACAAAGACGAAATACAAAATAATTACTTTGATTTGCTCTTGCACATCTCAAAAACATTCAGGCAGTGAAACATGACTATACAGAGGCCTAGTATCAGACATGAGTTGTTAATTTAATGCCTATAAATTGCAGAATTTCAGTAATCAGTCTAGCTATCTTTGGATATGTCCAGAAGGAGCATCTTCAGTTGTGTGCAACAATTTGTCAACAATTCTGCCAAAACTGGAGCCAAGGTCATCTGTTTTTCTTGGACTACTAAAGGTTTTATTTTTGGTTGCAAAGTGTCATTGCTTAACTTCTTATCCATTGCTGCCTGCAACCATCAGATCAAGAAAGTGGACTTGCATTTTTGCATTAAGGCACAGCTTTCCTTTGCTGTCATTTCTTGTGTATGTTATTGTGCATTATTACCATAGGGCTGATTTGAGTCATACCATTTATCTCTGCTTCTGCACTTAGTCATAGCTACCGAATTCAGCCTTCCCTGATCATCAGAATTTGCCTTTTCATAACATCTCATTTGATATTATCAATCAACTGTTATGTTAGCTGCTTCTTTGTGAGCTTGTTTAAGATACTTTCCATTGGATCTGGTTTTAAATAGATATTTATATAGTTCAATTTATTAAAATTCAAAAGTAGAATTTTTGCTTTTTGTTTATTCTTACTTGACTCTATTTGTTATTGTTTCCAGTGTTTCCATTTTTGCTACAATATAGTATTTTTCGTGAGAATATTTTTGATTGTTTTGTTTGGTGTGTTGTTCTTTATGTGATCTCTTGGATCATTTTTAATAAATCATGTTGTCAAACAGGCATCCCACTTGAGACAATATAGTCTGAAGTGAACTAATTTGAATTAAACTGATGACTGAACATTATGGTACATAATTGGATCAACATGTAGATTACCCTGTGAGCTGCAACCGGGGAGGCTTAAATTGCACACAAGGAGGAGGAAACCGAGAGGATCAGCCAAGCTCACAAAGCACAGAAGATGTAGTCAAAGGTGCAGTGAGTGAGACATACTGTAAATGTTTTAGACGAGTATTTCTATAATTGAGGCTGAACTTAGAAATGAGACATTTCCAATGAGGCATTATACTTGTATCTGACATAAAGCAAGACCTGAGCAAAGGCATACTGTATGTTAATGTTTGATAGAATAAGATAGAGCAAGATGGGAACTAAAGGTAAGACAAACAAGAAATCAGAACATTTTTTTTGTTTTCTTGGCGACTGTTCGAATAGGAAAACTTTAAAGAGGGACAATATCGATATACAGTACATGTTAATTAATTGTTTATTTGGGTAACAGTAAATATTTAGGCATGTACAGTGGAAATTTAAGAGGAAAAATGCTGATTAAGACAAATTAGTTTTATACATGGAGGAAGTTGGGATCATTCACAAATACAGTGAGTTGCTGCACCCACCACATGATAAACTACCTCAGGATACCAAATTAGGACCCGAGCACAGCCTTGCAATGAGTGATACCTCAGCATCACACTAGTTCGAATGGAGTGGAACAGTATGAGGTTTTACCGTAGCTGAAGTGCCCATCCTGCCACTAACCTTCCATCAACCTTTTCCTTGCAAGTTGGAGAACCTACTTGCATGGTTGGATGCTGGCTAACATCATGCCCAGGACAGAACAATTGCAGATTAAGGGACTTTCTCAAGGGCCCAATGGCATGGAATCACTTCTGGCACTTATGGTATTCGAACTGACAACACTCCGATTGCCGTCGCAGATCCCTAGCCTCAGAGCATAGCACTATACCTGGGAAACATAACAAATGAAAATACAAAGAAACCCAAAAGAGACATCACATCAAATATAGGTTAATTTCATAAACAGTTGTGAAAAAAAAGTTTATAATCTCTTTGGAATTTTCTGTTTTTAATCCAAGAAAGGGCAGCATGATCAAATCAGATATACACACAAGCTGTAAACTGTGCTATATATATTAAAGTTCTTACAAACATATTGGCACACAGATTCCTGCAACTCCTTGTAATGTCACTACTGGGAACACAACATGGAAGAGATCAAAAAATTCCTGATGCCTCAAAGCATGTTCCTCTTTTTCCTAGGTTAGGGCTGGAGACCTGGGGCCTGACAGCCACTCCAAGAAGAGACACCAGAATCCAAGGTGTTATGGACTGTACAGGAAATTAAAGGACAGTAAAAGACAGGGCGTCTTCAGAGAAGAACAAAAGTTTGGTCATAGAGCAGTCCTTAGTCTATAAGCAAATTAAATAAAAAATATTCCAATAAAGAAGTATAGGCTAAAACAAAACCACCTCCAAAACCATGTGCAGGTTTGAACACAGCTTCAGGAAGCATTTGGTTAAGGTTTAATAGTTTTATATAGTCATACGTACACTTGAAAACATTAATCTGCAAAAATCATAGAAGTTTTAAAACATTAAAAAAATGTAAGATGACTTCTTCAAAAATTAACATTTAAAAATGAATATCACACATTTTAAGTAATTGAATCTAACTGTTCAAAGGTTTCATATAGACATATGGACCAAACTTATTCAGATGCTTTATACTCCTAAAATATTTGTTACCAGTGTCACTTTTTATTAAAAATACCTTGAGACATTTGGAAGGAAAATACCTCTGGAGTTGTCTCTGTGATTCTATATGTCAGCTATCCTCCTTGATTTATTGAAAATAAGGGCCACATGTAATTAATGTATGATATCAGCTGAAGTGATGGCTGGTTAATTCAGTTTATGGCAAACTGTTAAGCGACCATTTGAACATGAGTTGTCATTTGAACATGTTTTTTTTTTTCGATCTTGCCTGTACTCCCACAAGATCGAAAAAAAAAATGCTCAAATGACATGGCGTTTTCAAATAGTAATGTTTTCATGTATGAATGTGTGCGTGTGTGTGTGTGGGGGCAAGAGAGGCAGAGACAGATTCGATCTCATGCAAGTGGTTACTGGAATATAAAATAAACACTTTAAGACATGCAGGTTAGGTGCATTGGCGATCCTAAAATTGTCCCTAGTGTGTGCTTGGTGTGTGGGTGTGTTGTGTATGTGTACCCTGCGGTGGGCTGGCACCCTGCCTGGGATTTGTTCCTGCCTTGCGCCCTGTGTTGGCTGGGATTGGCTCCAGCAGACCTCAGTGACCCTGTGTTAGGATACAGCGGGTTGGGAAAATGGTATGGTATGGTATGAAACTGCATAACAAAAAATTCAAGTGACAACAAGATACCAAGCAGACATGATTCACCAGCGTTTGTGTGTCTGCTTACACCTCTTCAGCAAGTTTATCTTTTACAGGTAGCAAAACTTTACACTGGCTGTTACAGATATACAGTATATATATATATATATATATATATATATATATATATATATATATATATATATATATATATATATATATATATATAGATATATTGGGGCAGATGGCACTTGAGAACAGGGTGAGCAAGTGTAGCCAGAGTGTTACCTCCCCTGGAGCATTAGATGGCAATGGTGCCTAGGACTCCTGCAGGGCTCCATGGGAATTGGAGTTTGGTGCAGCACTGTTGGGCGCCGCCAGGGGGTGCTGCAGCAGCAGCTGAGAACCCATGGGCAGTCTTTCTGCCACACCTGAAAGTGCTGCTGGAAGTAGGTCATCAAGCACCTGGAGCACTTCCGGGTGCCTTATGAAAAGGGCCAGCAACCGCTACTCCGGGAGCCAGAGTTCAGAGTAGGGAGACAAAGCTTGCCAGGAGGAGTGGAGGAGTAAAAAGAAAAAGAAGAATAATAAGAAGAAGAATCTGTGTGGTGTTGTGCTTGTGCTTTTGGGACTGTGCTAGACTTGTGGGAGACGGGGAAGACAATAAGAGAATAAGAAAATAAAAGGCGTGTGTGCTTTGAACTTGTGCCTTCTGCGTGTTTGTGTCAGGTAGGGTGGCTGGCATGTCCCTGTTGGTGCCACAATATATGTATATATATAGGTCAGGTCAGGTTGGGGAGCATGTGTTACCGACCTCAGGCCTAGGGGAACCTGGGCCAGGTACAAGCCACTGTTGCTACAGGGTGTAGCCATAGCAATATGGTGTAAAACATAAAAGAAACAGACAGCAGTCCCAAGTCTCAGACCATACTTCTCTGTTCTCTTCTACCTTTATTCTCCTTTTTCCAGAAATATATATATGCTTCAATTTCTGCATAGATGAACATGGTAATCAGTGAAAACAATGGTGCAAACCAATTTACTCTGTATAACAAATAGTGTAAACACATTTACTTTGTGTACTTGATTAGAAACCAATGTCCCCAGAACTCATTAATTTTCCAAGGAAGCAGACAGTTCTGTATCTACACATTGTGTGTAGATAAGATACTAAATCAAAGCAGTCAGCAGGTGACTCTTTAGCAAGACAGGTAAATATTTGTGTCCTGTAGATAGCCATCAGCAATAACCTGTAGCAGAATTTTCCAGAAAGTCTGCCTTTTCTTTAAAACACTGGTTTATAGCCCATTACACCCATTACACTCTCCCCTATTTTTTTTTTTGAGATGTCTCCTGACATCTTGCTCCAAAGGCTCAGCCTTTAGTTCAGTGTCTATTGTGTTTCAACCATAATAATCAAATTCTGGGTATGCTGGATACATTATTGTGGGGCTTGGTAACAGATACATAGGATTCTGTATAACTGCATGGACACCAGGATTCCAAGGCTGGTATGATGGCTGCCCCAGTCTGTGGTATGTGAATACTTCTCTGGGCCTGACAGTGCGAGCCGATCTTCTTAAAGTGTCCCCTTCTCTGTCACACTGGTGTTCTGTAGCTAGGTCTTCTTGACCATTTGTGGGTTCCACTGCTTCAGCAATATTCCTCACCTGGGGTTCAACAACACTGGTCTCCATTTCCAGTCCTTGTTCCCTTGATGTTCCTTGCAAAGGATTTCTGTCAGTTTCTCGTGGTTCTCGTGGTTCAGGGTAGTCCTCTTGGGCCTTGGCTCTGAGCCTGGAGCGTGACTCAGATTCTATGACCTCAGATCTGACATGTGCAGGAAAGCATGGCAAGCGACGGGGGCCATATGAGGTTTCTGCTTCCTCATCGGAGTGATCAGATGCTGAGTCTGGTGTCTCACTATTTGTTTTTGCTGGTCTTTGCATTTTCCTTTTCACTGTGTTCAATTTAGTGTCTTTTTCAAGAGGTAAGTCATTGACAGGGAGCAGGAGGTTGCGGTGTAGTATCCGGGGTGTTCTGCTACCAACTTCTGGCTGTACCTTGTACACTGGGCTGTCTTTAATTCTCTCCACAATACGACATACCTCTTTTTCCCAGTAGTCATGGAGTTTTCCTGAGCCTCCTCTCTCAGATAGGTTTCTGACTAAGACTCTGTCACCTGGTTGAAGAATAGCGCCCCTCACTGTACGGTCATAATACTGCTTACCCTTGGCCGATGCTTTCCGACTGTTATCTGCAGCAATCTGGTAAGCTTCTTTCATCTTGGTTGCCCATTTTTGCACAAAGTCCTGGCTGTCTGTTTCCTCATTGTCAGTTGTAAGATTAAACAACAAATCGATAGGTAATCTTGGAGCTCTGCCATACAAGAGGAAAAATGGTGAATAGCCAGTTGATTCGTGTCTTGTACAATTATATGCATGCACAATTTGTGGTAGGTAATCTTTCCACTTTGACTTTTTCTCTTCTTCCAAGGTTCGGAGCATCTGAAGCAGAGTTCGATTTAATCGTTCTACTGGATTTCCCTGTGGATGAGATAGGGGGTGGTGCGGGAGTGAGTTATTCCAGATAGTTGTTGGAGCCTCTGAAATAAGTTATTTTCAAACTCACGCCCCTGGTCATGGTGCAGCTTTGCAGGGTAGCCAAAACGAGGGATAAAGTCTTGGAAAATCTTCTCAGCTGCGGTTTTTCCAGATTTGTTTTTGGTGGCATATGCTTGTGCAAAGCGAGTGAAGTGATCCATCAGAACCAGAACATATTCATAACCTCCTTTACTTGGCTCAAGATGCAGAAAGTCCACAGACAGCAGTTCAAAAGGTTCGCTTGTAGTAATAGAGCCCATAGGTGCTCTGTCTGGGTTACTAGGGTGCTTCTGCTTGATGCAGATGCATTGTCGAATTACATAATCTTCAATCTCTTGCTGCATGTAAGGCCAATAAAACCTTTCTCTGGCCAGATGAATCACCTTGTCAGATCCGATATGTCCCATATCATCATGGAGGCTTTTAAGGACAACTGGTTTCAGCTTATGTGGCAAGACAAGTTGCTTTCTTTTTCCTACTTGCCTGTACAGTACTCCCTTGTCAATGGTGAGTTTGTTCCATTCATGTATCAGTCTCTTTGTTTCAGTTCCCATTTGTTCCTTGTCCTTCTTATTTGGACCCCATCCTCTGCTTTTGAGGTTAATCACTTCACTGATGGTAGCATCTTCTTGCTGTGCAACCCTAATATCATTTGGTGTGATTGTATCAGCACTTCCTGGCAACACATCGTTCTCCATTGAGGTGAACTGTAGAGCAGCCACCCATGGCACTTCTTTATCTTTAGCTGCTTTGTCCCCCTGCCAGACAGCTGAGACGACTTCTGGAGATATTGTTTCCTTATACTCAGTGATAGTGGCCTGTAAATCCACAGGGAAGCGGGACAGTGTATCAGCATCTGTATTTGCTTTCCCAGGGCGGTATTTGATGTCAAAGTTAAAGTCTGCTAATTCTCCAACCCAGCGATGACCCACTGCATTCAATTTTGCTGTACTCAGAACATATGTCAGAGGGTTATTGTCAGTATATACAGTGAAGGTGGGTGCATAATATAGATAGTCTCTAAATTTTTCACAGATTGCCCACTTCAGGGCCAAAAATTCTAACTTGCCAGAGTGGAGATGGTAATTTCTTTCAGCTGGGGTGAGTGTTCTCGATCCGTAGCCAATTACACGTAGTTTACCATCCTACTGTTGGTAAAGTACTGCTCCTAGTCCTTCGTTTGATGCATCAGTGTGCAAAACAAAGGGCAATTCAAAATTTGGAAAAGCCAGTATGGGTGGAGTGGTGAGTATATCCACAAATTTAGAAATGACTGTACGATGTTCATTAGTCCATTGAACTGGTGTCCTTGAAGGTAGCTGTACATTGGATTTTATCCTCCCTCTTACTGTAGTCAACAAGCTAGATTTTCCAGTATTTCCAATAGTTCCATTTAAAAGTTCAAACAAAGGTTTTGCCAACCTGGAAAAGTCCTGTATGAAGGAGCGGTAATAACTAAGTAAGCCCAACAATGATCTGACTTCTCCAACTGATGTGGGTTCCTTTTCCACTAATTGTCGGACTGCTTCCAAATCCTTAGGGTCAATCTGTACCCCCTCTTCTGACACTAGACGACCTACGTACCGGATTTGTTGTCTGAATAACTCGCATTTCTCTGGTCGTAATTTTATTCCGTGCTCTCTCATTCGACACAGTACCCGTCTCAAGTCTTCCACATGGTCATGAAATGTTTTGGAAAAGCAAAGTACATCATCCAAATATGGAGTGCAACATTCATCTCTCAATTGTTCCAGTACCCCTTCCATGCATCTTTGAAATGCTGCAGGAGCGTTGCTCAAGCCAAAAGGAATGCGTACCCACTCATATAGCCCCCATGGGGTACTGAAAGCAGTGACAGATCTTGAGTCCTCATCCATGAAACCTTGATGATATGCACTTCCTTGATCCAGGATTGAAAACCATGAGTAGCCCCCAAGGTTATCCAGTAGGTCTTGAATGCGTGGCAGGGGGTGTCTGTCAGGGATGGTTTTACGGTTTAGCTCTCTAAAGTCCACACAAAGACGTAAACTTAAGTCCTTTTTCCTGACACAGACAACTGGAGAAGAGTAAGCCGAAGCGGACTTCTTTATCCAACCATTGTCCAAAAGGTTCTGGATGTATTCTTTCACCTCTTTGTATAAGGACTTTGGAATAGCATTGTACCTTTTCTGCACAGGAGTATCATCTTTCAAGTGGATTTTTAGCTTCAAATCTGGAATGCAACCAATTTCACCATCTTCACATGAAAATACATCTGATTCTTCATATAACATGTGCTTGACTACCTCTTGTTCTTCCTCTTTTAAGTGGGACAAATCTACTGGTGGGTTCCATTTCTCCCTAGCAGTAACCTTGTATTTGTTGCTTCCCTGATTAACTCTACTGTACTCTGGGTGTGCAGCATTGACTTGGCCATCAACTAGCTGGCTGAGTATTACTGGGTCAGATGGTGGGGGAAGGACTGGCCAGATATCAATAATTTCTTCTAGAGTGCCTAATAATGTTCCACTAGGAAGGTAGATATCATGTAAGGTGTAATTTTGGAGAGGTATGGTAATTAGTTTTGAAGTACCAGTTGGATTGTCAACAATGGCAGGGAGTAGTTCAATGCCCTCTGGGCAATGATTCTCTGCTAGTGGCTCAAAAGTCATTGTGCCTCGTCTAGGCAAAGCCCTAATTTTACATCTCACTTGACATATTTGACATGCTGGGATAACCAGCCCCTTTTTGCCCATCCTTACTGTAATACCTGGTGATATTGCTTCCCCAGGTTTTACTCCTACTGCAGAGATGATATTATCTGCTGTGTCACCTTTCAGGTTTAATGCCTCACTCAGCAGTGCGCTAAGACTGGTGGTATCGGTCTGGTCACAGTTCTCTCGGATCAGTTCCTCTATAACATTGAAGCCTAACAGTGGACAGTTAACATGACTTTGACTTACTAACAAAGGAACATCAATGGCTACCTGCCCATGCCTGGAGCTCAGTATCTGAAGTGACACCTCAATCCACCCTTCAAATGGAATCTCAGTGCCATTTGCTGCAGTAATATAGAGTGCACTTCCTGTTAATAAACTCTCAAGTGACTGAATCTTAACATCAGGCAATGTCTTCCTTTCCCACTCTCTCCCTACTATGCTAACCTGTGCTCCTGTGTCTAACAGCATTTGTGTTTGAATTCCATTGATTACACACGTGACCATGCAGCGACTCCCAATTAGTTGGGCAGCACGTTTTTCTTTAGGGGGCAGTAGATATGTGTTTTGCATTGTGGGAGCCTTAATCTGGGGGGATCTGTTACTCCTGTTGGTCACTGGTTGTCCCCTCTCCAGTGACCTTCCCCAGTTTCCCGATTCCCATCTCTTAGTACAGCCAACAGCTCTGTGTCCCATCAAACCACAGCGAAAGCAGTGAGTACACCATTCTTTTCCCTGCTGGGCACATTCTTGACATCTTCTTTTAGGACTATCTCTTGAGACCTGAGTGTTTAATTGTGGCAGTGCACAGACATCTGTCCGAGTACTGTTACCAGTATGCTTTGTGATCTTTTCAAAATTTTTTTTTAGCATAGACACTTGAGCTGCCAGCTGCTCAAGGGTAGTATTATGAGCTTGATGTCCACAAAGAACTTTCAAATTATCATTATCGTTATGGTTCACAATCTTGTCAAATTGTTTTGCTAGTTCGGACACTCGAGCAGTTAACTGCTTTATAGCTTCACTGTCAACTTGCATTCTATCGCTTGCTTGACTCAGTTCAGTCTGATCAGCCTGTGAACTGTCCTTTTGTTGTACTGAATTTACAGAGACTGACCTATGTTCACTCGGAGTGTGAAGACGCTTTATTCTCTCTGCTTCCTCCTTGGTAGATTTAGTTATCTTCTCTACAATTATATCATCAGTCACCTTCAAGTCAGTAAGAAATGGTTTTATGTCTTGTCTGATGTTGTTATTTTTTTCATTGAACCCTTGATAAAGGGTATGAAGAAATATGCCCTGAACTAATTTTCTGTCATAACTGAATTCAGCTCCATGCTGCTCTGATGCCTGCAGCACGCGTTGTCGAAGATCCATTATCCTATATACAAAATGTTCGGGTGTTTCCCTATCTTGTTGCTTTGTGTAGCTCAGTTCCTGAAACAGTTCTGTGCTGCTTTTATCCCTAATGTGTAACCTAAGAAATCGTTTGAGCTCATCTAATGTGAGATCATCTCTACTCATAAGAAACTTTTTGAAGATACCAGGTTTAACTACTTTTAGCACAGACTTAACTTCAAACTCAGTAAATCCCTCATGTAACCCTACATCTATTTGTTTGCAAAGGTTACTGTATGACATTTCAGAGCCCCCATCATAGATTTGCCCACCATGGACTTTGAACTCCCTACGAGGCAGAAAAGTAGCAATATCAGTGAGTCTTACCACTTGATCTGAAGTCATGTAAGGAAGACATCCTTTCTCCAAGTCCATAGAGTTCCTCCTAAAATTTCGGCCAAAATGTTTAGCTCGGCTCAAATGAATATCTTGATCCGGCCCTGCAGTGGTAATACCTGTACAATCCATACTCCTAGCAGGGTTGAAATCCTTTTTGGTTAGGAGTTGTGAAATCATATCCTGGAAATGAAGTAAGTGTGACATGCCTTCGTCCTCGAAATTTCTCAACTTTTCACTCTTAATATAATCAAAAAGGAAATAATAAAGTTCTTGTTCACCTAGTTGTGAGAGTTCTACAGTTTCATCTCCTCCTTCATCTCCTATACTTGCAGCCAGAATGCTGAGTTGATTGTAATCCAGCAATATTAATTTCTTATGGATATCCCAGATCAGCATCTTGCGTGGTCCGGATGTTGCCATCTCTCTTCTGTACCTGAAGCTGGGCTCTCTGGATGACTCAATTACAGGAGTCGTCCCTGAAGTTTCACAACAGGAATTACCAGGTGTAGTGATGACTGTCTCCATGACAGGGTGCTGATCCCGGACGAGCCCCCAATTGTTACCGACCTCAGGCCTAGGGGAACCTGGGCCAGGTACAAGCCACTGTTGCTACAGGGTGTAGCCACAGCAATATGGTGTAAAACATAAAAGAAACAGACAGCAGTCCCAAGTCTCAGACCACACTTCTCTGTTCTCTTCTACCTTTATTCTCCTTTTTCCAGAAATATATATATGCTTCAATTTCTGCATAGATGAACATGGTAATCAGTGAAAACAATGGTGCAAACCAATTTACTCTGTATAACAAATAGTGTAAACACATTTACTTTGTGTACTTGATTAGAAACCAATGTCCCCAGAACTCGTTAATTTTCCAAGGAAGCAGACAGTTCTGTATCTACACATTGTGTGTAGATAAGATACTAAATCAAAGCAGTCAGCAGGTGACTCTTTAGCAAGACAGGTAAATATTTGTGTCCTGTAGATAGCCATCAGCAATAACCTGTAGCAGAATTTTCCAGAAAGTCTGCCTTTTCTTTAAAACACTGGTTTATAGCCCATTACACCCATTACACATGCACTGGTACAATACATTGCCGCCCTCACCACGTGACGAAACAGCTCAGGATCTTGGTTGGCAAACTCCCAGGCAGACACGTAGTCTGTATTGCTGCATTCCATGTGCCACACATGGCAAATACCTAGCCGAGTGCCAGCAGCATGAAGGGATGTACCTTATTGTCATTTTCATTGCAATGAAATGTTGAGTGTACACCTGACCTTATGTAACCTAACACAATATTAGAATAATACATACATCACATAAATTAATAATAATTTTTGAAATACAGTATCAATAATAAATTAATAGCAATATTAATACTTTAATACGACCACTTACGATGGCATTTTGCCACTATCCAATTTCATTTATTGTATCTCCATCATTAAAGCGCAACATCGTTAGTTGGTATGTTGTTAACCATGTCATGACTGTATTTAGATTTTCATCTCCAAAATATAATTTTCTTTGTATTTTTGCTATTTAAAGGAAGATGGTTAGCCATATACTGTATCAGCACTTCAAATAAACACACTGTTACAGCACTGATCATTGCATCAGCCTGGAGATGATATCAGCACTGAGTCAGCAGCAGTAAGAGTGGGCCTTCCATATTAAAAAGAGTAGCTTGATTGCCAGCTACATGGAGCCTGTAATAAAGCAAAACTTGTCACAGTTGCATGACTGCCATTCCAGTGTGGCTAAAGTGAGTTGTCCAAGTAAGGATAGCAAGCAACTAATAAAGCAATGAAATGAGCAAAGTGTTGTCCAGCCACACACTGCTACAATACATTCATTCTCAAATCCATTTAATCCAGTACAGGATTGTGGGGACTGGAACCTATCAGCAATATGCCCTTTGGCAAGAGAGGGCACAAGGAATAATTGAGAACACAACAAAAAAAATGTAAGCTGTTAAGGGATAGGGCATTTTCAATTTGCAAAATTGACTGAGAACGGATTGAATACAGTTCTTTGCAAATGTTAATAAAACAATTATAGTTGATGCAATACACAACTTTCTTTAACTAATTCAATATGAAATTCCTTAAGCTTTCATTCTGCACTAAGAGAAAAATCAAGCAGATTGTGCTTTGAAATTTGAAGCAACCCCAGTACAGTGGAAGAGGCATCACATTTTATTGAAAGAGAAGTAAAGTGTATGAAGCTGGTCTAATTTATGTAGAACAGATGTTGGAAACAAACTCAGAATAAGTTCACTGAGTCTTTATTACAGACAACAGCTGTTAAACTTTTTCTTCTAAATATTGGGAACGCTTAGTGCTGGACATCAAACTGACCTACAGGTAAAATACAAGGGTGGATACTCATTACACCTCTAAATAGGTCTACAAAGAAAGAAATACAGTTTAGTTTAACCCAGTAACATAAATATTGAATTGAATGACAGCTAATCCAATTAGCCTGGTAGTATAGTTGCTAATTACAGATGATTTAAAGAGGACAAGGCCAAGCTAGACCAAGGCATCAATTGATTATGCATTGAAAGGCTAACATGCAGTTCTGTTAATGTTTAAGGCAGCCCAACCCCACTTCATTTTCATGGTATGAGCACAATACTAGAAGTTTTTGAGTTTTTCTAAGGATATTTTTTGAGTTGGCAAACATTATCAGTCAATCCTGCATAAAACTAAATCCATGATGAACTAATTTTTCTTTTCCTGGCCATGAGTTAATTCAGTATATTATTAATATACTGCTCATTCTTCTATTAAAATATGTAATATTTTATTTCACATAAATCGTAGAACTCATGCAACTCATTTAAATTTTCAACAATAGAATATATATATTATGAATAAAAATATATAAAATTGAGCAGCAGTTTAAAATTGTGCAGTAACCATCATGTCTTTGCTCTTTTGCAGAAAACCAGATGGCTGCACTTTGAAGCTGTGTGAAGAGGAGTATTGTATCAGGGTTTTATCAGTGCTAAGCAACTCATAACCTTAGGTGCTTAAGTTAATAAAAAGAAAGAGGTTATATAACCTTCATGTGTTTCTCTGACTTCTTGCATCTTTTTTGAGCCTTAATAATTTAGCTTTATTTATCTCACAGTGGGTGGTTCGGGTGCGCAGCATTCTCAGTCTGAATCCTGTCCAGAACACTTTCCTGTGGAATTTGCACACTCTCCACATGTCTGCTGGGGTTTATATTTTAGTAGTCTGATTTTCATCCCAAGGGTGTGCATGTTAGGCTAAAAGGAGACTCTGAATATACCTGTGTGGTATAGCAGGTCCACAGCTCCCATTAAAGGTCAGTTTTAAAATAAATAATCACCGCGCTAGCTGCTTAATGAGGGGGCATGGTGGTGTGTGGCCAACGCGGTTCCTGAGGAGTTCGTGGTGTGGGCGTTTCTCGCCTAAGTGCACAGGTGAGAAACAGTCCACATCCGAAATTGTTCCCAGGAGCTGCTGATTGCCTCGACTATCACGTTCCCCTTCATATATAGAAGCGCGAGCCGGCTAGGGAGGAAAAAAAGAAAGGAAAGAGAAAGAAAGACGGAGGTTGCTGGAGAGCAGGGTGGTGAAAGAGCCGGTGTGAGTGAGTGAGTGAGTGAGTGAGTGAGTGAGTGAGTGAGTGAGTGAGTGAGTGAGTGAGTGAGTGAGTGAGTGAGTGAGCGAGCGAGAGAAAGAGAACGAGTGAGTGCGTGCAGGCTCGCAGACAGGCAGCTGGAAGGTGAGCCCCAAGAAGGGTGTTTGGCCAACACTCGGTGGGGGCAGAAGGAAGCGGTCGCTCCTGCTGAGCATTGTAGGAAGGAACGGGAGTGACCGGCAGTAGGACGACTGGCCGCGTAAGGCCAGGAAGGCAGCGGGAGTCGGGAGGCTTGGTGGGTGAAGTCCTTGATGTGAGCATCCTGGTCATCAAGGAAAACAAGTCTCGGTCTGGGATGAGTGCGTGACCGAAGCCAGGAATCAGGAGGCCTCCAGACTGGTCGAGCGGAGTGAAGGTCAGCTGCTGAGAGAGCGACTCACCTGCAGCAGGGCCCAGATGGGAGAAGCAGGAGAGACGCTAGGGTACAAGAAGCACCGGGCTCTGAATTGTTTTAAAGGACTGCTTCCAGCATTGTTTTAACCTCGTTTTTAAAGATTGTTTTTCTATTGTTTTTTTAACCTCCAAGTTTCACGTTTGTTTTTCTGGATTATTTATTTAATGACTCTTTTTAGAAGGCACTGCACTTTATTTAATTTGAACACTGTTTTGTTCTATTGTTTTAAATAAAAGCACTTTGCACTTTTGTACACCATCCCCTTGCTATGTTGTTGCCTCACTGCTTAGCTCATCAGTAGCATTACCAATGGTGTTGGGTTTAAGGGCTCCCGTACAGAAGATGGGAGCATGCACGAACCCGCATCGTCACAACCTGGTGTGTGTGAATGTGATTATAAGCAGCAGTACACCTTGTGATGAACTAACACATCTGGGTGTGTTCTGCCTTGTGCTTAATGCTATCGGGATGGAATTCTGTCTCTTTGGCCCTGCACTGGAACGTTTTTGCATTTTGCATCTTGGACTTTTTCTTGCATGCCTATGAGCCATGTTTTTCTGTTGCCCATTTGTTTATATTCAGGATTACTTCTTGCTTGTCTATGTGTTTGACCATCTTGTCTTCTTATTATAATTCATTTTTCATTACTTAATCATCCTTTGTGATGTGCTTGATGCTCAGCAGATGTCACTGCTGTCCTTTTTCTTTCTGCCAAACCTTAGCATTTCATATATAGAGATAAAAGCTAATTTGGAGTCCTCTGTTTCATATGAACAGCAGCTTTGCAGAAAATGGAAACACACTAGGAAACTACTCCTGCTTGGTGCATCAACATCTTCTGCAAGTGATGGAGTAAGAACTGTTCATCTCTCTCTGGTCTTTTTGTGCATTTTTTCCATCATACAAATTATTCAAGCTTGGTTGAGAAGTTGGTAAAAGGAGGTAAAGTTAATTCTTGTTCAAGTTTTAATCATTGGTCATATTTTTGCTAATTGTTTGCCATTTCCTCCCAGTAGTGTTGGCACTTATGAAATAGGACATAGGAATATTTGAAGTGTATGTTGCAGTAAACCCATAAATAAATCAAAAGCAATAATGGTATTTTTACTTACCCAATGTTGTCTTCCTTCAAATAAATCATAAGTGTCCTTGTTATCTGCTAAATTTATGCCATTTGCACATGTACATTCCAGGGCGAGCAGCACTTCACAACTTAGTGAATTTGCTTTTATCAAAGATCACACCTACTTCAAGCCACATGCATTGGATAGCTGAGTTTAATCTCATTCTAATGATGTATACTTGTCTATGGTAGGTTATTTACATTACATGTCACAGCTGTGTGTAAAAGACTGGAAATAAATGCCTTCTGTGACAGCTCATCTTTACGCATCATTACACACAAGTCAGAGTCAGATTCTTGACTGCTTTAAGAACTCATTTAATGAAAGACTTGATGGTACACTTGATTTGTAAGTACTGCTTTTAGTATAACTTTAAAGTGTTGCACCTTGCACTTTTACAGTTTAATCATCATATGTTCAATTGCCATACTCGGAAGCCGCCTGTAGCCCATTCTCACTATATTAGTTTACCAAGCAGTGCTCTTTCAATTTCAACTTAGAGCAGAGGCAATGTTTCTTAGCATACCTGTGAGCAGTGTTGCACTGTTCTTGTGCCTCTCAAAATTTCATGTGAAGACCCCCTTTCAATTGAACATTACTATATCATGCTGCTCACATCGCTGTGTCATGAGCAGATGAGAGAAAAAAAGGCATTTCAGGTAGTGATTTGTTAACAATATAATCTTCATCCACCACTACACCAAAGGAGATAGACTGTGCTATGTGATATTTTTTATCCAGATTTTAATCGCACTCACTGTTGAAACCCTCCCACCCAGAAGTCAGAAATGATCACGATTACAAATGGGAAATAAAATCAAAGTGAGGCCTTGGGGGAGGGGTTTGGGTGAGATTATGAAGCAAGCACTTGGTGAAGCGAGTACGATTAGAAATAGTCTTCCTTAGAAGACTGGCATCCTTCAACATCTGCAGTAAGATGCTGCAGATGTTCTATCAGATGGTTGTGGCGAGTGCCCTCTTCTACGCAGTGGTGTGCTGGGGAGGCAGCATTAAGAAGAAGGATGCCTCACGCCTGGACAAACTGGTGAGGAAGGCAGGCTCTATTGTTGGCATAGAGCTGGACGGTTTGACATCCGTAGCAGAGCAACGGGCACTCAGCAGGCTCCTATCAATTATGGAGAATCCACTACATCCATTAAACAGTGTCATCTCCAGACAGAGGAGCAGTTTCAGTGACAGACTGCTGTCACTGTCCTGCTCCACTGATAGACTGAGAAGATCATTCCTCCCCCAAACTATGCGACTCTTCAATTCCACCAGAGGGGGTAAACGTTGAACATTATTCAAGTTATTGTCTGTTTTTTACCTGCATTTTTTATTACTCTTTAATTTAATATTGTTTGCTGCTGGAGTATGTGAATTTCCCCGTGGGATTAATAAAGTATCTATCTATCTATCTATCTATCTATCTATCTATCTATCTATCTATCTATCTATCTATCTATCTATCTATCTATCTTGCATCACTTCATTGACCCCTTTGGTGGAGGGAGTTGGGCAGATTATACTGTGAACAACTCTCATGTGCTCGCAACACATCGACTGTTGCCTTTTTCCTCAAAAGTAGCTAACATTGGTGTAGGTGTACCCAGGGCCACCAGCAAAGGGATTGTCCCAACCCCCATAACCCAGAACTGGGAGAAGCTGGTATGAAAAAGTATGTATGTATGTACTTAGTTTATTCCAGACGTGATACTTAGAAAAAAAGACACAACAAGAAAAACAAATAAATAAAAATGAACTGAGCTTCTGTGGGGCAACTGCAAAAGAAGGCATAAGAAAATCTGTGAATTGCAGCACAAAAAAACTAGTGGTAAACAGAAACTGTTTCAAGGACTGGCATGAAAAATAATTTTGAAAGTAAAGGTTAGGATAATTGCACGATTACATACAGTGTATCTGTAAAGTATTCACAGCGCATCACTTTTTCCAGATTTTGTTATGTTACAGCCTTATTCCAAAATGGATTAAATTCATTTTTTTCCTCAGAATTCTGCGCACAACACCCCATAATGATAACATGAAAAAAGTTTACTTGAGATTTTTGCAAATTTATTAAAAATAAAAAAATTGAGAAATCACATGTACATAAGTATTCACAGCCTTTGCCGTGATGCTCGAAATTGAGCTCAGGTGCATCCTGTTTCCCCTGATCATCCTTGAGATGTTTCTGCAGCTTAATTGGAGTCCACCTGTGGTAAATTCAGTTGATTGGACATGATTTGGAAAGGCACACACCTGTCTATATAAGGTCCCACAGTTGACAGTTCATGTCAGAGCACAAACCAAGCATGAAGTCAAAGGAATTGTCTGTAGACCTCTGAGACAGGATTGTCTCGAGGCACAAATCTGGGGAAGGTTACAGAAAAATTTCTGCTGCTTTGAAGGTCCCAATGAGCACAGTGGCCTCCATCATCCGTAAGTGGAAGAAGTTCGAAACCACTAGGACTCTTCCTAGAGCTGGCCGGCCATCTAAACTGAGCGATCGGGGGAGAAGGGCCTTAGTCAGGGAGGTGACCAAGAACCCGATGGTCACTCTGTCAGAGCTCCAGAGGTCCTCTGTGGAGAGAGGAGAACCTTCCAGAAGGACAACCATCTCTGCAGCAATCCATCAATCAGGCCTGTATGGTAGAGTGGCCAGACGGAAGCCGCTCCTTAGTAAAAAGCACATGGCAGCCCACCTGGAGTTTGCCAAAAGGCACCTGAAGGACTCTCAGACCATGAGAAAGAAAATTCTCTGGTCTGATGAGACAAAGATTGAACTCTTTGGTGTGAATGCCAGGCGTCACGTTTGGAGAAAACCAGGCACCGCTCATCACCAGGCCAATACCATCCCTACAGTGAAGCATGGTGGTGACAGCATCATGCTGTGGGGATGTTTTTCAGCGGCAGGAACTGGGAGACTAGTCAGGATAAAGGGAAAGATGACTGCAGCAATGTACAGACACATCCTGGATGAAAACCTGCTCCAGAGTGCTCTTGACCTCAGACTGGGGCGACAGTTCATCTTTCAGCAGGACAACGACCCTAAGCACACAGCCAAGATATCAAAGGAGTGGCTTCAGGACAACTCTGTGAATGTCCTTGAGTGACCCAGCCAGAGCCCAGACATGAATCCGATTGAACATCTCTGGAGAGATCTTAAAATGGCAGTGCACTGACGCTTCCAATCCAACCTGATGGAGCCTGAGAGGTGCTGCAAAGAGGAATGCGTGAAACTGGCCAAGGGTAGGTGTGCCAAGCTTGTGGCATCATATTCAACAAGACTTGAGGCTGTAATTGCTGCCAAAGGTGCATCGACAAAGTATTGAGCAAAGGCTGTGGATACTTATGTACATGGGATTTCTCAGTTTTTTTATTTTTAATAAATTTGCAAAAACCTCAAGTAAACTTTTTTCACATTGTCATTATGGGGTGTTGTGTGTAGAATTCTGAGGGAAAAAATGAATTGAATCTATTTTGGAATAAGGCTGTAGCATAAGAAAGTGTGGAAAAAGTGATGCACTATGAATACTTTCCGGATGCACTGTATACATAATTAAAATTTGTTTCCTTGATGTTTCAGAGTGATAAGTAGATTATGTGTGTATTTGTGTGCAAGTGTGTGTGTGTGTGTGTGTGTGTGTATATATATATATATATATATATATATATATATATATATATATATATATATATATATATAATGGTTGAAAATAGTTTTACTGTCAAATAATGCACAGAGTACGCGACACGTGTTTCACCCTAATTCTGGGCTCATCAGGCGTACACACTCACTGCATCCCCTCTCGGGAATCGAACCTTGAATGTCAGCGCCAGAGGCGCAGCTCCTAACGTTGTGCTACAGCGTGTAGTTCATTCATTTGACAGCATGTAGTTCGGGGTAATTACATTCATGGCATTTGTAGTCTGAATCACAATCTGATTGTATGGGTGGTTACCTGCCAGGTAACGCCGCTTGTGGTTAGCCGACTTGCTGACCAACCACAAGCGTTACCTGGTAGGTAACCGCCCATACACTCAGATTGTGATTCAGGCTATGAATGCCATGAAAATATATACTGTATGTGTATAAATATATATATATATATATATATATATATATATATATATATATATATATATATATATACACATATATTCCTTTGTAAAAGGCAAAAGAATATAACTGCTACTGCAATACTGGTTTTATGAGATTGTTCAGGAGCAAGATACTTAATGTTTCCAGAAAGGGACACCTTGTGCCAACCAAACAGTATTTCTTTTCAGTGATATGGATATCTAAACTCATCTAAACTTGAAACTATGTTAGCTGACAGATTGGGGCACAAAGGCAAATTGATTTTGAGGTTGTGCATCACAAAATGTCTTGGTTTTGTACTATAAAATCCGTTTTTTTTTGGACGAGAAATCCATAAAGTACCAATTGTTTATGTTTGATTTAGTTTATATCATATAAATACTTTGTATTAAAATTTTGCATTGTTGTACCTGCTACTCTTCAGCCATTATAAGCTCCTTTATTACATAAGCAGAGTAATAGACATTTATGTTTGGGTATGTAATCTAGGTGTGTGGCGGACAGCCAGGGCCCTTACTCGGCCGGGACGCCTCGATAATGGAAGGACCAGGGAGAGTGTTTATTCAGGACATTATCTCTTCTGGAATGCTAGAGGGCAGTCCCCCTGGGCGGCTGTGGTATCCCAGATTCCCACAAGGGACACTGGGAGTTGGACTTTGGTACAGCCTTGTTGGGTCCCATAGGGGCAACCGGGGAGAACTGCAGACCCCTACAGCGGACTTACACCACACCTGGGAGGGATTCCAGGTAACGCTGATGAGCTACCTGGAGCACTCCCAGGAGCTGAATAAAAGGAACTGCCTCCTTCCATTCGGAAAGCCAGATTTGGGAGGAGGTGGATGAAGCTTGCCGGAAGAGGAATGGAGGAGGAAAGAGAAAGAGAAAGAAGAAAAGGACGGTGAATTATATTTTGGTACGTTGTACTGTGCTGTCTCTTCACTAAAATAAAAGTGTATTGTGTGCTGCACTTGTGTCTCTGCCTGTCTGTGTTGGGTTAAGGCAGCTGTACGCGTCCTGGTGTAATAAGTACATAAGCGTAATATGTCACTGTGCTCTGTACAAAAAATATTTTATAAATCCACTCACATGTACAGCCAGGTTTAGCACACAGGGGCTTATCATTTAGAACTGCTAGGCAAGCATTAGAAGACAAGAAAGGGACAAATATGAAAGTAGGCATTGTACTATTTCTGTGTGACAGAGTCAGCATGACATTGGATCTTCTTTTCCTTGTTTGAAATGGCATGATTTACCTAAGTGGGGACCTGCACATGAAGAAAGGGTATAAAACCTTGCAACATTGCCCAGCACACCTTTGAAACCGACGGACGGATGGGAGATGCCGTCATCCGATCCTGAAAATCTTTGCAGCACAGCAACGAAAATGGCATACTCTACAAAGTCTTGTCATGGCTTCTTCGTCTGTTATGCCACGTAAATCGTCATTAAGAAAGCTAAGTTATTTCTCCTATGTGATTTCTTACCACCGTATCACTAAGGGAGGGGTATTGTCTTTTTATATTAAATCTATACAGTGAACCCTCGTTTATCATGGTTAATCCGTTCCAGACTCTACCGCGATAAATGAATTTTCGCGAAGTAAGATTCTTTATTTATAAATCGAATATTTTCACAGTTAGAGTATAGAAAACCTGTTTATGACCTTCTAATACGTTTTTTAACATTATTAGAGCCCTCTAGACATGAAATAACACCCTTTAGTCACCATTACACTCGTATTACCCAATATATTAGACAAAATAAGAGAAAATAAGACATATTAGACGTTACAAATATCATATTATTATTATTGTACTGTACATTTAATTACACACAGACACAGTTCTTACACACAACCACTAACCTATGAAGGCACGAGCTCAGTAGGAGAGTCTTCAGGTGGTGCAGTATCTTCAGCAGATGCATCGTTGTCTTCTTCCGCTGAAGGAGTATGAGGAGTAGGCAGTGGGTGTCTGGGTGCACGGCTGAAGAACATCTTGATAGGCAGTTGCTGGCGCTGTCTTTTCATATGCATGAGGAGGCTTTTGTAGGGTATTACCATCTTTGATCATATCCAAGAGTTTCACCTTCTCCTGGATGGTAAGCATCTTCCTCCAGCGCTTAGTTTCATTGTCAGAAGGCTTAGAAAAAGCAGCACGTTTAGGAGCCATCGTGGGGCTTAGTGTGAAGAGTGAAGCTGTGAAAGTCGAAGCGTGATATAGCGAGGGATCACTGTATTGTTTTGGGTTATGTAACATGCCGCAATTACAAAAGAACTTTTTCCAACCAGGGAGCTATCTCCCCCTGCTGGATAGACCTGGTAACCACAGGTGCAATAATGCCATAATGCGAAAAGCTCTTAGGGCATAAGGGGTTAAATTAAATTTAAAAATTAACCCAAAATTAGTTTACACATGTTACTTTTGGTTATTTTTTCATGTTTTTCCACAAATAATTGATTAACTGACTAAAGTAGTTTCAAGCTGAAGAATATAATGTCCTTTTATAATATGTTACAGGATGGACTTCTCATTATATTTGTACATTTTTTGCAGTTTAATTTAGGGGAATGAGTTTGGGTTTTAGCTAGCTGTGAACCTTTTTTTTAGAACACTCTGCATTTGGAACCTTTCCATTTCATTTACAGGAAATTGTTTCTACTTTTGTGGTAAAGGAGAGGAAAGTAATTATATCAAGGAGACTTGCAGACTATGGGAAATATAATCTCTAAATTTATCTGAAGAAGCTTCAAGACAGTTTAGCAGCCTAATAATGCAAACACTGTACTACTTTATTGTGCTACTGGAAAGAAATTGGCATTTTTTCCCAGTTAATTTACTTATTGGACTATTTTGCAGCATTCATCATTAAGAGGCATAAATTACGAATGTTATCATTCTGAGAAGTCATTGCTAACTTTTAATTTACTTCAACTGTTTATAGTACATAGGTACATTTGTCACTAAAGAATATTTTCTTGCTCCTGTTTAAACTGATGATCTTTCCTTTGAGAATGTTTTATCTCCATTTAATCTCCAGATAAACACTGGTGGGACTGGTCTTCAGTTACATACATTTTAAGCACAATTAGAATTTGTTCTGTATCTTTTCTACTTTGCAGTTGAAATTTATATACTGTACCTGTAAATATTTTCTTCACTTTGAATCTTCTGTAGCAATTTTACAGCTCTTCTTTCTACTGCAATGTCATCTCATTTTGTCATTGACTACATCTTTCCTTAATTTCTTACTGTATAAGGTTGTTTCCTAAAAATTTGTCAAGGTTTTGGACTTCAGACCCTAAGGCTGTGGTTTAAAATCCCACTACTGACACTGTGTGACCATGAGCAAGTTACTTCACCTTCCTGTTCTCCAATTGGAAAGCCAAAAACAAATATAACCAATTCAATCATAAATGGTGTAAGTCACCTTAGATAAAGGTGTCAGACAAATAAGCAAATGTAAAAAAATGTAAATGTACTGATTGATCTTGTATTTTATCCTGTTACTTTAAACTAAATTCTAATTTGCTTTGTAAATACACTATAATAATGTGCTCATATAAATAAGCAATATAAAATCATAATATAACTTCCCAGGATATAGCATTATGCAGTTTATAGAAGGCCTGTTTATCCGCAACCGTCACCAGAACAAAGCAGTCTGAGATGATGTGATGTTTAGTTTATTGGGTTTTGCATTTGTATTGAAGTGTAAGGTGCCCAACTGAACAGAGGTGGCTAGTATAGCAAAAACACCATTAGGACAGCACAAGGGAGGCTAAATTTACTTTCATGACATTCTAAGACCTAAACTATGAGGTGTATAGCTAATAAACATGCTACAGTGGGAACATAGGGCTCAGTAGCCTTTAATATGTCCTGCAACAGGTAAGGATAGTAATTCATAAGTGACTGAATTGCAAGTTCATACACAGGATTTGCTGCAAACATAACAAATCTGCTTGGCGAAGGCTGTGAACACTTTCTTATCATTATAAGACTGACGATAACAAATCTTGAAACAATCACTTTCATTTCCAATGTATTCTAGGATCATGATGCTATTACTCCAAATGGGAAATTCTTGAGGAGGCTTTTGAGGTTCACTTTTTACCATCTTATCAATTATGACTGCAACAACAGCTACTCTCAATTATGTCAATTACAGTCACTGGTATTTTGAAGTGTTTTAGTGGTGCCACTCTTGACTTCCCCATTAAGATTGAACAATGCTTCTTGACAGTTCTTAACCACCTACACAGGCGTCAGCAAATATAATGAATTTGTGCTAACTTTAAATGTCTAACCAGTGCAGGTTGAATGCATCTACTTAAATTAAATTAAGTGAGCCAGGTCATATATTAGGTTAAAGCACTAAAGCAGACAAAATACTATGTTTTTATGATAGGCTCGTATTACAAATTCATTTTGAACTTAAAGCTGTCTGTTTCTGTGCACCCCAGACCATGCGGGAACACACTGTTGGAAGCAAATTATGCCCCAAGTACAAGTGTTTTTCCTCTGTCTTCTTCAGAAATACAATAGATAACAAGACTACTCTACTGTTGCTCACCCACTTGGTTAGATAGAACCTCCTCTGTGACATAGAACTTGGAGATCCCTCACCAAGTATTCGGCTCGTTCGTATGAAGCCACAGACTTAAAGCAATCATTTGAAAAGAACTTTTGAAGCATAGTATTAATTGCTTCTACTCAAATAGGCTCTGTGTAATCTCCAAGTCTTCTTTGCAAAGCATAACAAGCATCACTATGAAAGTTAGGAAAATAGATGTACTGTCATTTTAAATCTTTCAATTCTTCAATTTGTTTGCTTTAAGGCCACCACAAAAATGAAGAAGAACAGTGTCTTAATCTGAAACTTTTGCTTGGTGGGTCATTGATTTAAAATCTGTCAATAGTGCCACTGTCTCATCTGTAATTTATGTAAGGAAAACAAAGAGCATGTTAGTTAGATCAGGAAGTTTAAGCAATTGCTCACATATAGAACTTTCTTGGTAAGCGCTAGGATTCTGCCACCAAAAAAATAGCAAAAATATGGAATATACGTTTAAGTTCAAAATAATAAGCGAGTCTTTGGAATATTAAAAATGCCTCACAAGAGGGAGAAACCATAAAAAAATCTGTCTTGTATAAGAAAAAGTCCCACAAGAATCTTTATAAAAAACAGAATTCATTCACAAATAATTAAATACAAGGAAAGGCCCAAGAGGGCAAAAAGAATTTGCCAGAAAGGCAATCCAAGGTAAACCAGTCCCAAAACAAAATCAACAGGAGGAAGAATCCAATAAAGAGAGCAGAAAGTCAGCAAAACCAGAAAATTAAATAAGAAAAATACTACTCACAAATATCTTCAAAAACTCACAAAGAACTTCCTTGACAGCCTAGTTTTTATGGGCTGGGGGCAGTCCCTAGCAGTGATTGCGGTTCAACCCATAAAATACAAGGAACACAATGACATGTAAAAGGACAGTACATACAAATCTTTAAACATAAAAACAGCAATACACTAAATATAGCTACCGAATAGAACAGAACAACATTAACAAAAATGGTTGTAACAGATGATCCATACTAAAAAATATACCCTGTGGTGGGCGGCGGGGGCCCATGCCCAGCCAGGATGCCCCTTCTACATATTTTCCAGGGGAGCAACCATGGGCGTCTCAGTACCTCCTCCAGGACGCTTGGTGGCAGCCTCCCTGGCTGACATGGGTGCCTCAGTTTCCCCCAGGGGTCCATGGGAAATGGAGTTCTCCACAGCCCTGTTGGGATCTTGGGTGGCTGCTAGGGAGTGCTGCATGGGTCCCTGAGGCGGCCTGGACAACTATACAGCCCCACCCGGAAGTGCAATTAGAAACAGGTAATCAAGCACCTGGAGCACTTCCGGGTGGGCTATAAAAAGGGCCAGCACCACTCAGGAGCCAGAATCAGGAGGAAGAGGATGAGGTTGCCTGGAAGGAGTGGTGGTGCCAGAGGAAGGATTGTGTTGGTTATATTAAGTGCTTTTGGGACTGTGTTGTGGCTGGGGGGTTCACGAGGAAGACGTGCCCTCCAGCTGAAGAAAAATAAAAGTGTCCTTTGATTTTACACGTGCCTCTGTGTCAGTCTGTGCCAGGTCGGGTGCTATATTGTGCCTTTATCACAATCCATATATATTCTGGCTATTTGTAACTCATTTTCAAAATGGTCCCAAAGGAACTTAATTGATTCTCTCTCTCTCACTCTCATGTGGTCACAGATACAGACAGGTACCTGTGCCATTCACTCCACTGGTACATCACTCCAGTTAGTATACCTTATCTTGAAAGCGACCACATTTGCTATCTATAAAATGATCAAAGGATCACCTTTAAATATTGGAAGTTCTTTGCATGGCAAGTGCACTTTACTTTGTTATTCGTTATTTAACTAGAATTTCAGTAGTTGTATTCTGCTTATGTGTAATTATATTCTGCAAGATCCATCCATTCATTATCCAACCCGCTACTAACTACAGGGTCACGGGTTCTGTTGGAGCCAATCCATGCCAACACAGGGCGCAAGGCGCAAGCAGGGCGCGCACACACACACCCACACACCAGGGACAATTTAGAATCGCCAATGCACCTAACCTGCATGTCTTTGGACTGTGGGAGGAAACCGGAGTACCCGGTTAATTGTAGTTATCAGTTCAGTTTCTTTGTATGACTTGAGCTTTTGGCATGACCACTGAATCCGTCAAAAGTGACAACACTTCTTTTAGCCTCCAACTATGCTTCTTCCTATACAAGAGCTTGCTTCTTTGTCAAAGCTGCAGCGTGATTTCAGGGTCATGTTTACCTGCACTACCTGCACTGCACTATTAGATTGGTTTGGGAGGCAGTATTCAGTGATTTGCTACTTGGCAACCACCATCTAATTCACAACTTATCCAGGAGTTTCAGATAAAATGGAGTCTATGATTTGAAACCCAATTACTATAATCAAGTAATACAGAACTGGCAAAACGAGCAAATAGGCATCTGTTTAAACAAAAATCTAACCAGGACTTAATTGGTCAGATTCAGAAACAGGTCTCATCCCAAGCAGCCTGACTCCAAACTCAAAAGACAGGCTTCAAAGGCCTTAACAGGCTAAAAATGGAGCACAGGCGTGAAAAGTTTAAAAAACAATTTTAAATGTCCCAAATACACAAAAATGCCACCCAAGTGTCTTTCCTGAGAAGACAAAGCCAAAAAAGATTTGCAATAAATATAAAATGTATTTATATTAATAAAATGAAGTACAGTAAAGCAGAAAAGAAAAAAAAGCAAAAAGACAGGCAAATTTGTATGCCTAAAAAGGCAACTCAAGGCAAACAAGTCCAAAACTGCTATTCACAAAATCAAAATCTGAAAACAACCAAAAACTCACAATAATGAGAATATTCAATACGCTACCCCCAAACGATGATGCTAATTCTCCAATAATCAATGAAATTCTGAGGGATTCATTTGTTCCCCCAGAATGTAAAGAAGAAGGGCAGTCCCTCAAAAGTTAAATGTTTGCCTCTTGGGGATTCTACCCAAAAAAAACACAAGGAACGTAGTTGTGAGGCTTACATACACAATCCATCCATCCATCCATTTTCCAACCAGCTGAATCCGAACACAGGGTCACGGGGGTCTGCTGGAGCCAATCCCAGCCAACACAGAGTGCAAGGCAGGGAACCAACCCACTGCAAGACACACACACACAGGCCAATTTAGAATCACCAATCCATCTAACCTGCATGTCTTTGGACTGTGGGAGGTAACCAGAGTACCCGGTGGAAACCCACGTAGACACGGGGAGAACATGCAAACTCAACGCAGGGAGGACCCGGGAAGCGAACCTGGGTCTCCTTACTGCGAGGCAGCAGTGCTACCACTGCACCACCCCTTACATACACAATGCAAAGCAATATTTGCATAAAGTGATTTTAACTTAAACTACTTACAACAAAAAACAAATGAAAAATAATGATTCAATGAAAATGAAACAAACAATAAAAATAAAAATATACATAAACCAGGGAATAAATTCTGGCTGAAACAAAATGGACATACTTTGGCACCCTCCTCAATATGTAAAGGTATCTGGAGGGAACAAATTAGCAGCCCCTTGGTGCTAATTGAAAGGGGCATTATGGCAATATTGGAGGAATTCACATTTTGCTGTTTATTGTATGTCCCCTAAGACTAAATGGTACAGTACAATATACAAATTCCTGACATTCTTCAACATTCCTGACATTCTGAGTGATTCCAAGATGTTGTGACAAAGGGGCATAGAGTAGAGTTTTATGTAGGCTTCACATTTAGACCACAATAGTCACACAAAATCTGTGCAAACCATTAGGCCTATGTATGAGATGACAGGAGACATCCATGAAGAAAACAAAAATCTGGATTGGGTGGCCTTCTGTGGCAATCTGCAGTACTGGTGGTGTAGATAGTAAGGGTTAGCAAGTTATTTAATAGTGCAGGTAAAAAGAGAAAAAATATACCTCATACATAGCCATACTATATAACCATTAATGTTGATCAGCGAATTTCACCAGAGCATTATTTGCAGTGAATTTGCTGCGTTCGTGTCCGCCTCTGTTAGTCGAATTATGCATTGATAATTCGGCCGAGTTTAGGAGAATTTTGTTTTTTAATACCAGCACCCCATAATGCCTTGCGAGGCCAGTGTGACATCTTCCAGAGTGGTAACAGCCAACATTGATGGGACCGCCCCCCGGGTATATAATGCAGATAATTTGCATTACAGACACTGTGGGAAAATTTATCTGTACTTGTAGCCAAATATGCAGGTCAATCTTCAAGTTCCACGTCAACATAAGAGAATATGCATGCATAATAATTAGACATGTGACGCAGCAAGAGTGAAAACAAGAAGCCTGACAGAAGACTCTATGAAATAATAATAACGAAAGATTTATTTCTATTTACAAGACATTTCTATCTTTTTGATAGACTAAAATGTGTTAAGCATCAGCACAGACAATTTAGAGAGCCATCAGTGTGACTTCAAAAAATAGAACGAGCCAGCAGTTTCAATCATGAAATGCCTCTTTGAGTTTTCTGCCTTTAAAAGACCTACATATTTTTTATGACTTTTCAGTACGATTTCAGCATTTCCGCTTTGTTTTGAGGAAATATATGATTGCGCATCCTTGAATGTGTTCTTTCTTCTTTGATATCACAGAAGCACCGTGGTACAGTGGTTGGAATAAACAGTTATGATTTTGAAATGTTAATTGTGTAAATTGCAAGTATACATAGTGCTTGGCTAGACCGCTGCATAGAGTAGGTCCGCCTACATTGTTAGTTGCAACTGACTTCTTTGACTTGCCAGCCGTCAGCAGAGTTTGTGAGCAACTGTGAAGATGGTTTTAAACGGGCCAGACATTATCAAATACTAGACAGTAAAAAAAAAGCCATTAAGCAAAAATAAGTTGTTACCAGAACCAAGATGCTAAAACCATAACTCAAGTTGATAAATGGAATGCTATGAGTCATTAACCAGAAAGTTTGTTGAAGGTTTTTTCGCCAATGTGCAGGTCCATCTTCAAGTGCCATGTCAGTATAAGAGAAGTAGGTGTGTACCCTATGTATGCATAATAATTAGCCACATACAGTTAAAAAACAGACTTTGAAAGAGTCTGACAATCCCCATCAAAACACAGGAGACTCTATGAAATAATAATAATAACAAAAGGTTTATTACTATTTACAACACATTTCAATTTTTTTGATAGAAGAAAAAGTGCAAAGCATCAGCACCGACAGTTTGGAGAGCCTTCAGCATGACTTCAAAAAATAGACGGAGCCAGCGACTTTAATCATGACACACCACTTTGAATTTTCTGCTTTTAAAAGACCTACTTATTTTTCTGACTTTTGAGTACAGTCTCGGCATTTCCACTTCGTTTTGACAAAACCTATGATTGCACATCTCTGACAGCATACGTTCTTCTTTGATATCAAAGAGGCATGGTGGTGCAGTAGTTGGCCATCTTTTTGGCCACAATAATTGGTCCAGTATAGTTGGCAGACATTTCCCATCAGGATACTTTAAAGGGGACTGCACCATTGTAATCCAGTCAAATCTAATTTAGCTAGTCCTTCCCCATTGACTTTAAAGCAGTTCACCAAGTTCAGTGAGTATTACGACCATTTCTGTGATTTCGGGAAACTTATGGCAAAGCAAACTTGGAAATGTTTGCTCATCATTAATAAGCATCACTTAATCTATTATTCTCTCTCACTTTATTTAATTATTACTATGATTATGTTTATGTAACAAAGAATATTCAAAAATAATGTTTTGGATAATCAATTAAAGAATTTGATTTTTTCAAAAAAATTAGACACAGCGTTAATGGAAGAGGTTAAGTGGTCCATTCAAAATCCCTAAAAACAATTTACAAGTCATCTAAAAGCTGTACTTACATTGGAATTTTGCATTTCATGAATTCTACCGTAAGATTTTTGTGAATGAAGAGTAAATGAAATTCTTAGTAATGCGAAGTAATAAAAGCAGCTGTATCAGTTTGTATATTTCTCCAAAAACAGTGAAATAGGACACATATATTGATTTTAGTTTGACTTTATGAAGAAACTGAGTTGCCCACTAAGTGTGGCATCAGTATCACCAAATCACCATTGGTACTTTAAAATGCCCAGATCACAGGTGTCCATTTTTAACATTTCTGATAATCTGTATAGGCAATTTGAGTTTGCCTGAGTTGAAAAGCCTTTTTTCAATTGTGTTTTATGGACAAACAGCAAAGCAGTACTCAAGAGACAGAATTGGACAACCTTTTATGTTCGCAGGTTAAGACATCTGCCTCTTAAGCAAATCCCTAATTGAACTGCCATCACCATCAAAACCTTCAACTATTTAACACATTTTAACATGGTAATTTATATTTTAATTAATTTAAATATCTCACCTCATTGACTAGAATCAATGTCAGTTCCTAATTGGTACTTCTAAAATTAGCTTTCGGATAATTAATAAATGATACATTAATCAGAAATGTCTTGATTGCACATAATAAAGCATTCATAAACCTAGTTAATCCAATTTAGGGTCACTGGGGGCCAGTGCCTTTTCCAGCAGCAAGGTGTCTATTTACATAGAGAGCTGCACTCACACTGGGCAAATTTAAACAAATATATTTTGGAAATGCAGAAGGAAAAGTGGAGTACCCGGCAGAAACCCAAGCATGGAGAAAACATCAAAACTCCACACAGAC
The DNA here is from genome assembly GCF_900747795.2 of Erpetoichthys calabaricus. Classification (NCBI taxonomy): domain Eukaryota; kingdom Metazoa; phylum Chordata; class Cladistia; order Polypteriformes; family Polypteridae; genus Erpetoichthys; species Erpetoichthys calabaricus. The sequence goes on along the minus strand of NC_041408.2, from coordinate 47,063,773 downwards.
AATGACCAGGCTACTGGATCTTTGTGCAACACTGCTAGCCACTGTGCCAAAATGTCTGTCTCAATGTATTCACTTTTAATTTTGCAATTTGTCTGAAATTACTCGTTGTCTTTCTATTGAATCAAAAATGTAAAGAGGTCTGCACAGCACACATTCCTTCTTTTATTGGCTTCATGAATAAGAAAGAAAGAGGTCTGTAATTACTCAACTTTGAAAATCAGTCAAAAGGACATAGGTCACCTTCACATACTTCTAGGGCTACAGTCTTAGGCTGACTAGAAGCCATGGTTAGGACTGAATCCGCTGGGCCACAGGTTATGCAGAAGTGGTGCTCAGTTCAATTCACAGAAATATTTAGGTTTCAAATGAATCATCAGGTCTATTCAGCTGCTCACCCAAATCCAGTATCAACACAGTGTTAGCAGAGAGCAGCCCCTTGATTTCTTACTGTCCGTGTCATATACTGTGGAGCTGGAACACAGCTTTCATGAATGCCCCAACCAATAGGAAATAATGTTTGAGCAGAGTTTTCATTAACAATTACTCCATAGACTTATTTACTGTATATAGTTCAGGTTAAATTACAGTGTGTAAAATACTAATTTTAGTTACTTGAAACTTAGCCAAATCCTAAAGACGGTGATCAGTATGAGCTCAAGCGTGTGCAGAAGGAACTCCGAGTCCAACTCAGGGCGGCGAAGGAGCAGTACAGGAGAAAGCTGGAGCAGAAGTTGCAGAATAACAGCATGAAGGAAGTGTGGGATGGGATGAAGATCATCACTGGCTGCAGCTCGAAGCGGGGTACCACCTTTGAGAGAGACGTGAAGAGAGCAAACCAAATGAACAACTTTTTTAACAGGTTTGACCACCCTGACCCACTCTCACTCTCACCTCGGAGTACTGCACCCTCCACACATCCTTCTGCTGATACCAGCATAGGAAAAACATCCCCACCCATAATAACAACAGCGCAAGTGAGCAGGGAGCTGAAGAGACTTCGTGCCAGCAAAGCAGCGGGTCCAGATGGAGTATCGCCACGACTGCTGAAGGTCTGTGCATTGGAGCTGGGGGGTCCTCTACAGCGCATCTTCAACCTGAGCCTGGAACAGGGGAGAGTCCCGAGGCTTTGGAAAACATCTTGTATCACCCCAGTCCCAAAGGTATCACGTCCTAGTGAGCTGAATGACTTTCGGCCTGTTGCTCTGACATCACATGTGATGAAGACCATGGAGAGGCTGCTGCTTCACCACCTTAGGCCACAGGTTCAACACGCCCTTGACCCTCTGCAGTTTGCATATCAGGAGAAGGTGGGAGCGGAAGATGCCATCATCTATATGCTACACCGATCCCTCTCTCACTTGGACAGAGGCAGTGGTGCTGTAAGAATTATGTTTCTAGACTTCTCTAGCGCCTTCAACACAATCCAACCTCTGCTCCTTAGGGACAAGCTGACAGAGATGGGATTAGATTCATACCTAGTGGCATGGATCGTGGACTATCTTAAAGACAGACCTCAGTATGTGCGTCTTGGGAACTGCACGTCTGACATTGTGGTCAGCAACACAGGAGCGCCACAAGGGACTGTACTTTCTCCGGTCCTGTTCAGCCTATATACATCGGACTTCCAATACAACTCGGAGTCCTGCCATGTGCAAAAGTTCGCTGATGACACTGCTATCGTGGGCTGTATCAGGAATGGGCTGGAGGAGGAGTATAGGGACCTAATCAATGACTTTGTTAAATGGTCCGACTCAAACCACCTACACCTGAACACCAGCAAAACCAAGGAGCTGGTGGTGGATTTTAGGAGGCCCAGACCCCTCATAGACCCAGTGATCATCAAAGGTGACTGTGTGCAGATGGTGCAGACCTATAAATATCTGGGAGTGCAGCTGGATAATAAATTAGACTGGACTGCCAATACTGATGCGCTGTGCAAGAAAGGACAAAGCCGGTTATACTTCCTTAGAAGGCTGGCGTCCTTCAACATCTGCAATAAGATGCTGCAGATGTTCTATCAAACAGTTGTGGCGAGCGCCCTCTTCTACGCAGTGGTGTGCTGGGGAGGCAGCATTAAGAGGAAAGACGCCTCACGCCTGGACAAACTGGTGAGGAAGGCAGGCTCTATTGTTGGCATGGAGCTGGACAGTTTAACATCTGTGGCAGAGCGAAGGGCGCTCAGCAGGCTCCTATCAATTATGGAGAATCCACTGCATCCACTAAATAATGTCATCTCCAGACAGAAGAGCAGCTTCAGCGACAGACTGCTGTCACTGTCCTGCTCCACAGACAGATTGAGGAGATCGTTCCTCCCCCAAACTATGCGACTCTTTAATTCCACCAGGGGGGGTAAACGTTAATATTTAACATTATACATAGTTATTGTCTGTTTTTTTCACCTGTATTATTATCATTCTTTAATTTAATATTATTTATTGCATCAGTATGCTGCTGCTGAAGAATGTGAATTTCCCATCGGGATTAATAAAGTATCTATCTATCTATCTATCTATCTATCTATCTATCTATCTATCTATCTATCTATCTATCTATCTATCTATCTATCTATCTATCTATCTATCTATCTATCTATCTAAAAATAATTATTAGATTGTATTTTTTCCTGTTGTAGTTTCCTAATCTGTTACCCGTGTTATGATACATCATCAGTGTGAGCCTCTCCCAGTGTTCATTGTATTAACTGTGAGAAGAGGTAAATGCAATGTACTCTCTGTATGGCAGAATTCATTAAAATATTTTAAATTGCTTGTGATACATTTTTTTTATTTTAATACAATCTTTTGTTGAAGTATTGAAGCAGTAACCTCAATTTTAGTATAAATCCGTATAAATATTAAAATCAGTATAAATCTTAAAAATAGTAAAACTGGCTCTGGACAGGGTGCTTCCAAGCAAGGGAGAAATGTGTGCTGCGGTTGGAAGCCAGTGTTGCACATATTTACTTGACACCTTCTTCAATATTACATCTACTGGGAGCCCATAATGCTTTCGGCAACAAATGAACTGAATAAGCCATTCCTTTCTGGGGATTCTGATAGCCATTGGGTGACCGACTGGATGAAGTGAATACCTGAGTGGATGAAGAAAATGTTTATGTTTATTATCGGAATAATTGGTATTCTCAATATATCATACTGTTTAGTTAAGTTTATAATCTTCCTTTGATCTCGTTGCTTTTCTTCAGCTACACTTGGAACATACAGTATATGGCAGTTCCTACAGGCTATGTTATTTTCTTTCATTTTTCTAATATAGATGGTGGAGGATATCAGGAGAGGATATTACTGGTGCAGCCAGTTTTTAGAAGTCACATAATTAGTTTAATGGAAATGATCTTCATGTAGTTGTGGAGTTGCAGATGATTGTTGTATAAATACTCCTGAATCGGGAAGGTCCAACTTGTGATGAGTCAGTTTGCTAGCCTGTCCTACACATTGAAGACAAAAGAATAGCCAGACACCTCCACGAAAAGATAACTGAAAAGCAGGGGATGGACACAAGAAAATATGTAACTCTCTGAATATCCCTTGATGTCTAGTTAAGAACTGGAAAATGTATGGAAAAGTTGTATACCTGCCTTTAGCAGGCCATCCACAAAAACTGAGTAATCATGTAAGAAGAAGACCAGTAAGGGAGCCTACCAAGAGGCCTATGATAACTCTGAAGGAGTTACAAACTACAGTAGATAATAATGGAGAGACAGTGCAGACAGCAACTGTTGCCCAGGTGCTTCACCAGACATCAGCTTTATGGAGTGGCAAGGAGAAAGCCACTGTTATAAAAAACACACAACATTGTATCTAAAGTTTGAGAGAAGGCATGTGGGAGACTCTGAAGTCTGTTGGAAGAAAATTCTGTAGTTTATTGCAACCAAAATAGAGCTTTTTGGTCATTAGACTAAACACCATTAGTTAAACACTATAAGTTATCAAATACACACCCACCCAGAAAGCATGGTGGTGGCAACATCTTGCTGTGAGGATGCTCTGCAGCATGATCAGGAAGGCTTGTGAGGGTAGAGGGTAAAATTAATGCAGCAAAATACAGGGAAATCTTGGAGGAAAACCTGATGCGTTCTGCAAGAAACCTCCAGCAAGACAACAACCCCAAGCATGAAATCAAAGCTACACAGAAATTGGTTTAAAGCAACAAAAGTATTGTCTTGGCTGGACTTGAACATGGCTTTACATTTTTATCTTATACTAGCTGTTCCCTGAGGCTCCGCCTGTGTAGTAGTGAAACAGGCCAAACTTTAAAAATCAATAAACAAAAGGATATCACTAGCTAAACAGAGGTTAAGTTATGCTCCAAAACACAGAGGTAGACCGACTCCCCACTCCTGATGTTGCGCTTCCCCCTCAACTCAGCCCGCAGCCTCTGTCTCGGATTTGCGCAAATATATCTCTCCTACAAGCGAACTATAATTCTTAGCGTGATGAGAGAAGTCGCAAAATCAACCAGAATGTTCAAGCGTATTCTAGAAAAATACCTGATCTAAATCCATTAAGTAGTTCTCTCATGTTCGCTAGCTAAGCGGATGTAAGATACGCCCCGAGGCTGGTGCGTGAGTGAGGACGGCTCTGTGTCTCTCTCAGATTTGCGCAAATAAATCATTACCGCAAGTGAACTATGATACTTAGCATGATGAGAGAGGTCGCAAAATCAACCAGAATGTTCAGCAAATTATAGAAAAAAAATGGATCTAAATCCATTAAGTAGTTCTCTCGTGAAAAGCGGACAGACATACAGACAGACAGATGTTGGATTTTATATATATGAAGATGAAGCATTTTGGAATGACATGCTAGTGTAATGGTAAGTGCTGCTGCCTTGGAGCTCCAGGGTTTGTTTCCAAGCTAGCATTTGCCTGTGTCAGGTTTCCAAATTCTCCCAGCATTTCATCAGGTTATTTTTGGGTAGGCTGGTTGCCTCCAACATCCAAAAAGGATTTTCAGGTTTGTTTGACCCACATCTCTAGATAGCTTCAGTGTGAAGTGGGTGTTGTCTCTATGTGCGAGTATGTTCTGCAATTTACTGGTGGCCCTGTTTACACAATAATGAAAAGTTATCTATCTAGGCAGTGAATTTTTGTTCAACAATGTGTTTGCACTTTTTCTTATGTGTATATTATTAAACAATCAACGTTGTTTTTCCAATATTATTAGAACATTTCTTAGTTCTTTATAACAAGATTATGGAATTAGAATGGATCCAAAATATATTCTTTTTATACTATTGCCCTAGAGGAAGCTATTATGGAATAAGACAAATTTCCAATCTTTCTAAAGGGTAATAATTTCCTTGATGAGAATTAACAACAACAACAAAATAATGTGCTTTTATATTGCACTGAAATAGTAAGACTGACCCTGAGGTGCCAAGGTACTGGAAATGGTCCAAATATATCCACAAAATAAATAATGAATGAAGGCTTAATATGGGTAATTAAATTTCTTTAATCTGATAAACAAGTTTTTTCTTCTGAACACAGTGTGGCATAACAAGTACAATGAAATGTGGACTGCTTAAGACAGAAACACACACCAATATCTTTACAAGAGTCATTAACTTATGTTTGACTGCTCTGACGAGCCATATGACATATCCATAAAAGGTAGAACAGTTTTAAGCATAAATTGCTTGCACAGCTTCTGTGGATCCCAGAAGAGAGATAATGCTTAAGTCTTGGACTTGCTTTTTTTTTTGCATCATCTGTTTTTGTGGTTTACAAGCTTGTATTTACACATAAAAACCAGGGTTTTACAAATCAAGATGTGTTATGGTTACTGATGTAAGTGCTGTCTGCCAGGCAAAACAGAAAAACCCACACTGATAGATGGAGTGCATACTAGTGAGAGTGCAGAAGGAGGAGTACTCCTAGCCAGATCCAGATGAAATGATATAAAGACATCATAATGAGATAGGGGCCTTAGTTCCATGGAAGAAAGCTAAGACGTTTCCACAGAATGGTAGACAGGCAGCATGTTGATCTCACTGGGTCTGGTAGAAGAGGTCAGTTAACCATATTAAGGGTATCTGACTCTGTAACAAAGAAAGAGAAGCAACAGAGGATCAGTTATTGGCTAGTGAACCCAACACCTCGGTTTTTGCCAAGTGGCAGAATATTACTTCCTGCTATGATGTAAGAGAACAAGTAACCTGAATGCTGGTCCTTTAAAGAGTGTTCACAGGTGCAGAGATACCAAGGGCTATAAGAGGATACACTTAGCTACTGGCCATAAAATGTCACATAGGGGCTCAAACCTCAAAAATGATTCCCAAATGCTTTGTTATAATTTTTGCATGTTTGAAAGTGAATTTGCACATATTTTGGAATTTCATTTTGAAGTTGCGGTTTATTTGAGTCTTTTTTTACTCATACACACATTGTGTATATCACTCATTTGAGTCATTTTGTACATTTTTATGTTGGATGCTGCCATTCTGTTTTTATTAATTTGCCCCATTACCATGATGAGGCTTTTGTGGGAGCTCAGAATTATTGTGCGGTAAAAATAGAAAAGGACATGGAGAACGCACCAAAAATTGTGGCCAAAAAGGCAGGCAGAGGTCAATACCAGGTTAGACAAAGGGATTTCTAAATCAATCCAATGCCTCATGTAAGGCTGGTGACTTTGAGTTGCAAAGAGCTATGGTGCTTCTCAATAACCTGATCCAACAGAGTGCAAGATTCTGATTACAATGGTCTACAGCCAAAAAGTCTAGAAAAAACCCTAGTAAACTTAGAAATGTGTGTAGAGTTTGCAAAGAGCATGGTGCACGTGTTAAAAAACAACCTGTTGCAAGCGAAAAACATTTTTGTACCATCAGATTTTACATTGGCATTCGAAGACATCAATAGACTAGTGGTAAAAGCAAATGATACGTTGTCACAGATGCTGAGTGTGCTCTCTGTTGTTCAGTTTTGACAATAGTGTAGGACTCAATATAAGGTTAACTTGCAGCAAAGTTTGTGAAAATATGAATTGGAACATATGTATTTGCAGTAAATGGTGTGTCTGAAACTTTTAAAAGAACTGCTGTTAAGAGAGATGATAATGAAGAGCCACAAGAAATTCAGCACTCAAAACACACAAGTGAATGATTCTGCATAACAAGACTAGTAAAAGCATGAACAACGCTGCACAGCATTCACCTTTTGACTGCATTTCTAAATGAATAACTAAAAAGGTTCAAATTACTGTCTAATTGAAAGTGCAAACATATCATATTAAAATATAACCACAGTGTTTTAACACATAGTGTATCCGTAGAAAAAAAATGATTATTTTGATCTGATATAGTTTGTTATTCCTGGAAGGTAAATTGTCTTTTTTTTCACATGACCTTTGTTGGTCAGAGCACCGGGTTGGCCATTGTACAGCTCCCTAAAGCAATTTTTTGGTTAAGAACTTTGTTCAAAGGCCCAATGGTATAGGCTCCCTTCTGACAGTAACGGGATTTTAATTGGCAACCTTCCAGATACCAGTGCAGATCCTTAGAGTCAGAACTACCGCTCTGCCCTATCTAAACTCCATTTGCTGTTGTTATGCCATTTCTGTCAACATGACAGAAAGATATCATAGCAGACAGAAGCACTTCTCAAACTCATTTTCGTAGTGATTTGTGTTTATGTGTCTGCCTGTCTGTTTACCACAGCGGTCATTACAATGTATACATCTGTTATTAAGCTCCAGTTATCTTGTGCCACTGTGCTCCTGATTTGATAACAGCATTTTAAATTTTTATTTGCTGTAAGAGACAAGTCTTTTTTCTGTATCTTTCATTCTCTCCCTAAAACCCCAGTGGTCTAAAACGCATCAACTGCAGAAATTAGTGTTTAGTGTTTTAGGAAGAAGCCCTGTGGGTGACACCTTTGCAGTGGCAGAGTTCATCTTTGTTCACTACCAACATTTTAACGGATTGTCCCCAGATGTGTATTCTCATTTGAGAATCATGTCTGACACAACTAGACTACTTACTTTGTAACCCATTTGTATTAAATGATCAGGATAAAGAGGGATGTTAGTAACTGCTTAGCTTTTTTTCCCATTTTGTACATTTTGTATTAAGATCAATCTGATACATACAGTATAATGTAAAATAAGATGTGCATTGATATGCAGTACCAAATCTGTACATTTTCAGATTTATTTGTGACACAAAACAGTCATTTTTTACAAGGCCACCACTAAACAGTATACCAAATCTATTTGCAGTAGGTTTCTGGCAATTTTCTCACTTAAATTCAAAATTTGAATGCATCTCTTATTTAGTAAATAGGCAATATTCAAATTAAAAAAGGTGCTTTATTGCAAATTGTTGACAAAAATTCCTTCATTTGCATTTATATAGGCTATATTTCTTTTTTCTTTCCATTTTGAATAACAAAGTAAAACAACAAAATTAATCAATTTAGGAATGAATCTTCATAAATTTCCTGTACAGTTTCTGTATATTGTTTGTATTTCTTGACATTTATTTTCTGTCCATTTCTCTTTACACAGTTTTGATTTCTTTTTTATTTCTTGTGTTATTTTATTATATCCCTTCCAATTTTATTTTTCCTCTTTCAGTTTCTGTCTTTTGTCACCAAGTTCAAGGATCTCGTCTGATATCCATGGTGTCCTTTTTTCATTTATGCTGTAGCCCAGGACTTTCTCTGCAGTGTATTCCTGTTTTATTCTCCCCCATAGCATTTCAACTTGATTCCCTGTATTCTCACTTTGAGCCGCTGTAGTGTTTATTGTATTGTGATACTTCAGCCTCACTGTTTACTTCTTCAGTTGTCCAACACTGAATATTCTTATGGGTGCCTGTCTCTGTAATTGTTTCAGTTTCATTTTGATTGCCGCCATTACCATTTGATGACCTGATCTGCCATCTGCTTTGGGAAAGGCTCTGCACATACTTATACTCGACTGAAACTAGACTTTTCAGTGTTATGAAGTCTATCATGTTATGTGTTGTCCCATTTGGTGATTCCCACGTTCATTTTCTATTTACCTTTCTTTAGTAGAAGACTGTGTTCATTATTTTGAGATTGGATTCACGCAGGGCTTCATGGGAGTTGGAGTTCGGAACAGCCATGTTGGGTTTCGGGGCTGCTGCCAGGAGAAGCTGCAGGGGTTATGGAGCCCTACTTTGTTGGGCTTCTGCCTTACCCAGAAGTGCTTCTGGACCACGCTGTTAGAGCACCAGAAGTATTCTCGGATACCAGAATAAAAGGAGCCAGCTGCCACTACTCCTGGAGCCAGAGTCAGAAGGGAGAGGACAACGCATGCCAGAGGAGGAATGGTGGTGAAAAAGAGAAAGACAGAGACAAGAAGAAGAGGAAAACTGTTCTTTATTGTTCTTTTGTGCTTTTGAACACCACGCTTTGATCACAAGGGTTTTGCTGGTTGACAACCTGAATGGCCTTGTTGCCTCCATTTCTTCTGGGCACAGTGCCTCCATCTGAATGTTCAGAAGCCCTGTTTATGTCATCATTGACTAGATATATTGCACTGTGACTAGACATTTTCTATATTTCAAAGGTCTGTCTGCCAGGGTGTGACCAACCTTTTCCTGGTAGGGTAAGGAAGCCGTTGGACCATGATGATCTATTACTTCCTCAGGCGTTTTTCCAACACCTACCCCCTGTGTTGGATAGCATTTTTCAGGGTTCCTGCTAAGCCTGGCCACCTCGCGTAGGTGGTACTATGATCCATGGATGTTCACCTCTGATGGCATAGCCCTAGCAGGCCATCCCCTACTTAACTGTTCACCCTTCCACCATGGTGAGGTGCAAGTAGGTTTTTAGGAAGGGTCTACAGTCAAGAACAAAGAGGGACAGACAATAGAAGATAAGAAGAAAATAGAAGCTAGATGGAAAGTTTACTTCTGTGAACTCTACAATGTACAAAACATGGTAGAAGTAGCAGTACTTACTGTAATGGGAAGAAGAAATGTCAGCCAAACAATATAGAACTTTCTTTGAAGATGAGGTGAAAGTGGCAATTATGACACAGAAAAAGGGAAAGGCACCAGGAATACATAACATCACACCTGAAATGATACAAGCCAGTGAACAGAGCTCTGTATACTTGATGCATCCACTGTGCAACAAAATATATGCAAAGAAAAAGTGTCCAAAAGATTGGGATAAAGCCTTCTTTGTACCAATATACAAGAAAAGTGACAAAAAGGACTGCAGTAACTATAGAGATATCAGCCTGCTGAATGTTCCAGGGAAAGTCTATACAAGAATATTACAAAAACAGCTAAAATGATACATAGAAACAGTTATGTCAGAGGAACAAGCAGGTTTTAGAGTTAGGAGAGGTACAGTTGACCGATTATTTGTGATTCGGCAATTGCCAGAAAAATAATGTGAACAAAACAGAACACTGTACAATAACTTTATAGGATTCAAACGAGCTTTTGACAATATGTAACAAAAGGGGCTTTGGCAGGTTCTCAGTACATATGGAACAGCAGAACACCTAATCCAGCTCCTCCAAGACCTGTACAGTAAATCACTTAATGCAGTACATGTAGACAGTGAACTCACAGATTGGTTCTGTGTGACTGTAGGAGTCAGACAGGGCTGTACACGTCACTGTATTTATTCAACCTTCTTCTGGAAGAAATCATATTGGAGGCCCTGGCAGACACAGGGGCAGGTAAAAAGGTCAGTGGTGAGATGGTAAATAACCTCAGATTTACTGATGACATTGATCTCATCAACTGATCAACATATCGAAAATGAAGACAATGGTAGTAAGCATGTCCAAAAAGCAACAGTGGCCAAAAATAAAGCTGAGATGAGATTTAGAACAAGTGAAGAAATTTGTCTGTCTGGATACCTAGCAAACACAAGATGGATGCAGCATGCCAGATGTCAAAAGAAGAATTGGACTTGCCTCTGCGATCTTTGGAAAACTAAAGAAGTTATAGAAATAAAAAAGTTTAGCAATCAAAACAAAAGTTGAAATGTGTGAAACCCTGATTATTCCAGTTATGATGTATGGCTCTGAATGCTGGTGCCTGAGAAAAGAATATGAATGTGAGACAGAAGTCACAAAATGAACTGGCTATGAAAGATCCTGCAGGTAACCAGGCCACAATGAATACGGAATGACAACATACAAAACACACTGCAGAAGGAAGAAACATTAAATGATCGAATTAGGAAATGATGGCTCTTGTAGTTTGGACATGTTACCAGAATGAATGAAAGGAAGACAACAGAAATTTTGGAGGAATAACATTAGAGAGGACATTGAAATATGAAACCTTAGTATTAGACAGGCTGAATGGAATGGAGACATTTTGTGACCTCATTGTTAGCAACAAGATAGAAGAGAAAGAAAGAAGAATAAAACTAATCATGTTAAAATAACTGAGTACTTAAGGCGTATCCAAAGAGTTTGGTAGGAATACGACTGTGAATTGCTATGATTTTTCCATAGCAAGTTATCTTTAACTGAGAATACTTCGGGTAGCAAAGTAACTTTCAAATGAGTAACTTTCAAATGCTGCATTTAATGTACAGTAGGTATATGGATTCAGACTGATCGAGCTTGTCTTTGCATGGTTTCCCCAGCACAATTAGTGTTTTGACCAAATTAGTTGTGTACCTCTGGTAATGATGCTTGATAGCTTTAAGTTTTCAGCTCTTCATTAAGATGACCACAAGCCATGTGCAATTTGCATCTTAGATGCATTGTAGATTTTGAGTACTGCCTTAGGGACAATAGAGTAATTCTTGGAGAACCATCTGTATTCTACTGAAGTGCCAGTGTTTCAGTGATTGATGTGGGCACAGATAACACTATTATAATGAGGTCCATGTCTAAGCACATTTTGAAGTCTAGCAGCACAGGTGCACAAGTCTTTCTACTGCCAAAACACATACATATTTTATTGTCCTCATAGCTGGATTTTAGCATAATATTAAAGGCACATCCTACATTCAAAACAAAAAAGGAAATACTATGAAACATGTAACTGATTATTGGCAAAAGTGTGCTGTATTAATAAAAACAATTATACTGAACAAGATTTTCGTTTTGTCTAGTCTGTTTGTGTCCTGTTTTACGCATCAATGTATACTTTATATGCAGTTATCATACTTATATAATCCTTGTATTCAATAATGAATTGTATTATTGTGCTTCTTAAAACGAACGTGCTTCAGTACCTTTGATAGAATGGCCGGAGACCACCTCTGACAACAGGACAGAATGCAGGTATTCCATTAGAGGGCTGCAAAGAGCCAGCACCTATCCCAGAGACTATAAGTCTAATTAAGGGACAAAAGACCGTCCACAACACACCATCACACATACTGGGTGATTTCAAGTTAATTTGTAGATACCAATCAACCCAACTTGTTTCTCATTCAAGTGAAACTGAGAATGTCCAGATAAAACAATGGTGAACACAGGGAGAATGTGTCAGCGCCACGCATTATGTTGTTAGTTTTTGATTGAAGATAGAGATGTGAGGCAAAGGGACTAACCACTGTGCATCCATACCCTGACAATACAGAATTGCTGGTGAACCAACAGCCTTTGACTGTGGAGGAAAATTAAAGAACCCAGAGAAAAGCTCCAGGAACACGTGGTGAAAATGCTATAGACAGAACACTCTTGCTAGATTCATACTAGAAACCTAACAACAGTCAAACATCATTCAAACAATCAGCTGTCCTGACTACAGACTAGGTATGGAAAAATTACAAATCGGAAGTGGAAACCAATCAGCAATTGTAGAAAAGGGTTTTTTTGAGTCACAGATGCTTAATAAATGTAGTGACAGTCAATAACAGTGTGATGAGAATAAAACATGACAAGAACAGGATTAGAAATCTAGCCGTCTCATTTCTCAGCCATTCCTTATAAATTATGTTTAATGCACCAGTGCCATCACAAAATTTCTCTGCTTCAGTGAAACCTTCTCTTTTCCTGTTTTTTGTTATATCCAGTGTTTGAATTCCTGCCCAGCCAAATCTATGTGTTGCAAAAAAATGAAGTTCCAATAAAATATTCTGGTACTTAAACATTAACTAAAACCTCCACATTTTGCAGCTTCCACTTTCCTACATTTCCTTGCCTTTTTATTACTGCTACAATTGTTTAAAACATTAATATTGTCAATACATCAAAATACCTTTTGGAATATGAACAATAAGTAGAAATCATAAATGAAATTTTGTTTACTTGTACTGTTAGTTTGTAAGAATATACAGATTAAGTAGTCCAAAGCAAAATGTACAGAGATAGTTAATTTTTAAACAAGATGTGTGAACATTTAGTTAATTTTTAAACAAGATGTGTGAACATACAGAAATAACATTTGCCATTTATTTCTGTAGTGGCTAGCCTTATTTAAAGGCCACATAAAAACCCATTAAAAATAGTTTTCAGTGAACAGGGTAGGTACAGGACACATTTTTTGGAAATATCAATGGCAATACCCTACAAAGAAGTATTTGTTTAGGTAGTCAAGAATCTTCGTCACTGAATCGATTTTGTTTGTTTCTGGAAGGCAACAGCAATTGCTCCTCCAGTAGTTTTAATTATTTTTAGATGGTGATGTGCTACACCATTACTGCTCAGGAGGCGAGTGTTTACATTTTTCTCAATAAAAAGAACATAAATGAAATCCTATATAAAACAGCTGGTGACACTTTATAAATTGTACAACTTTATGTTCAGTCATTAACTAAAGTCTCCTAAGAAGGAGGAAAGCACAAAAGGCTGATATATTCATCTGGAAGGTAACTGACTACTCTATAATATTATGCTGTCTAGTTTATTTTGAAAGAAATCTATAAACTCATTGCTACTAATATTAGGTGTTACTGTGACAAACATGTTTACTGTATTCATCATGGTATCTACTGTTTAAAATTGAAGTTCAGATCTAATTATTTTCTGATTAGAGACTGAGTTTTATGATTTAACCATAGGGGAAACCTTTTCACTTAAAACTAAACTGCATCTCTTATTTAAACTGCAGTGATTTGTAAATGTGTGTATATCAATCTCATTATCTAGATTTCAAGATTTCCTTTTTTGCACAATTACTGGCATGGGAAAAAGCATATTATAAGTAATTAAATAATGATTGATGCTCTGTCGTTAGCTAGATGGTATAAGAAGTTGGCTAGGGGCTGAAGGGACATAGAACTGGCACATGACACAAACCAGTACTGGTAACTGGAGATTCCTACTGATACAGAGAGTAGAGCTTCAGGAGGCAGTATGTCTCATTTAAAAATAAAACAAAAAAAAGACAAAAATAATTACTCCAAGGCACTAAACTGAGAGAAGAGTCAGGGTAAACTGGTTCGCTAGTGTTCCCTCAGATAACTTTTTCGTGTTGCAATTAAAAATCACTCTGCACCTTACCTAAAGCAGGTAACATTGATGAAAAGCTCAACTTTCCGGGAGGTAGTGTGTTAGAGTTTGATAGAGGGTGGGAATTAAATATGTAATGGTGGTTAAGGCACAAGTAGTGTTTCCAGGTCTGAGGTTTTCTTGACTAGTTGGGCTATTTTTCATCATCGACCACGGGAAAAAAAGGGCTCTTTTAAAAACAACAAATTAATTTGAGTTATATTTAAACTCCCCTTGCACTGCATTTTTAACATGTTTTTCATCCCTCTGGCACCCCTTCCCCTGCTATTCGGACTTGTATATGTTCTTTACTGTTGCAGAATCATTGAGGGGGACCACCCCCCCCAATTATCTGATAGTATATACCAGTGGTTCTCAACCCGTGGGCTGCGGACCAAAGGTGGGCCGTGACAGGGAATATGGTGGGCCGCACTAAAGTCTTAAATCAGTACCAAAATTAGACAAAAAGTCAGAGGAAACAAGAAAATAATCCACATTTTTTACACATTGTTATCTCCAGACCGTACGTACGGATGCAAGCTGCAGGATTTTAGGGTTTGGGAGACGCTTTGTTTAATTTAGTTATTTTAGTACTTTAGTAGGATCAAAATGCAGCTGTAGCTGTTAACACTGGCTGATGCAAGCGATGACACAAGAGATTTAAGCAATAATAATTTAAATTTGACTGTCACGCACTTTTTCAGTTAACCTTTTTATTGTTTAGAGTAGACTTAGATTACTTTAGGCTTGTAGAGAAGTTTAGACCCTAAAATGGATCGATTTTTGAAACGTAAGCCTTCGACTTCACACCAAGAAACAGATAGTAGTGGCAGTGAAAGAGGTTATGATCAAGACGACACTAAAGTTGTTGCTTGTAAGAAAACTAAATATACTCGAAAATATGATGTGGAATATATTAAATACTATATTTGTTTGCAAATCCTCTCGAATGAAGCTATGAAGCCGACAAAATTGCGTCATCATCTTACTACAAGACATCCAGATCTACAGAATAAAACCAAAGCGTAAAGCCACGGAATACACTAAACAGAAGACAGTGTTAAAAACAAGAGTTACTCTCAACGAAAAAACTGTTAAAGCATCCTACTTGATTGCTCAGAGAATTGCAAAAGCAAAGAAACCACACACAAATGGAGAAGATCTTATCATGCTGGCTGCTCTTGAGATTTGCGATGTATTGTTTGGCTCAGAATATGCTACAAAACTGAAAAGCATTCCCATCTCGAATGATACTGTCCACAGGAGAATTTCTGAAATGTCGGGGGACATTGTCACACAGTTAACTGAACGGTTACAGTCTACTAAGTTTGCGATTCAATTAGATGAATCAACTGATATCGCTGGTGAAGCACAGCTGCTTGTTTATGTTCGCTATTGTTGGCAAAATATTATGGAAGAGGAATTTCTTTTTTGCAAGTCATTGCCATCAAGAACGACGGCGGATGAAATATTTTGTGTTATAAACAAATTTTTCACAACTTTTGGCCTGCAGTGGATGAACTGCATCGGTGTTTGCACCGACGGTGCTGCCACAATGACTGGTCGCAACAATGGTGTTGTAGCCCGCATAAAGCAAGTGTCGCCTGAAATTGTAGACACTCATTGCATGATCCATCGTGAAGCATTGGCTTCACAGAATTTGCACGAAACTCTGGGATCTGTACTCGATGACTATGTATGGATTGTAAACTTCATTAAAACTAGAACAGTGAATAGTCGATTATTTGCTCAACTTTGTATCGAGGCAGATGCAGAACACAAGCATCTCCTATTGCACTCAGCTATTCGTTGGCTATCCAGAGGGAAAGTTCTCGCAAGGGTGTTTGAACTTTGTTTCGAATTGTTGCAGTTTTTGACCGAACACAATCTCGACCTGACCAGTAAGGTCGCAGATACTGAGTGGCTTGCCATATAGGCATACCTTGCTGACATTTTTAGTCTTTTGAACAGTCTGAACACATCACTGCAGGGTAAAGATGCCAGTTTACTCAAGACATACGACAAAGTGGCAGCTTTTAAGAAGAAGCTACGACTTTGGCGCACGCGACTCGAAAGCAATTCACACGACATGTTTCAGCTATTTTATGAATCTATAGAAAGCAATGAAGTCAATGACGAGATGCTGAAATGGATCACTGGTATAATAAGACAGCATCTGACATCTCTTGCTGAATATTTTGACAAATACTTCATGTCCGAAAACATTGAAGCTTTTGACTGGATTTGTAATCCTTTTCAGTGTGCATCCTCTGAATTAACCGGTCGTGCACAAGATGAATTAGCGGAGCTGTCTAGCGATCGCACATTACAAATTCAAATTTGATGATGCTGCTACGGATATCTCTTCCTTTTGGCGCATAGTTTCGCTTGAATATCCATTGTTGTCAGCACTAGCGATGAAAGTTCTTATACCTTTTTCAACAACTTATTTGTGTGAGGTTTCATTTTCTGGATTGACTGCCATGAAAACAAAATATCAGTCAAGAATGAACATGGAGGATGATCTTCAAGTGTGTTTATCAAAAATTTCAGCCAGAATTGACATGCTATGTAAGCCCAAATAGCATCATCTTTGACAACTTTACTAACGTAAATGAAAATAAAATAAACCAGATAATGATTATCGTTGTCTCTCTATTTATTATTGTATTTGTCTAGCAAGCAATGAGCAAATAAACATGTAAAGAAAAAATTACATAATACTGTATATTAGTAATATTTACCCCCAATTACTAAACGCATGAGCAATAAATTATATGCCAGCGAAGGCTAACGTGGGCTGCAAAAATGTTTGAATTGCTAATGTGGGCCTTGCGTAAACAGGGCATGAGAACCACTGGTATATACTCACTGTATCACTCTGAAATATCTCTTAGGAAGTCCTCTTCCTCAACCCAACCCCCCCCCCCCACCCCCCCCCCCCCCCCTTTAGCTTTGAAGGTAAGAACCTGGCCTTATTGCCTCTATACCAGCCCCTCTTTCCTGTGTGTCATTTTGGCTACCTCAGTTATTTGACTATTTTTTTGGGCAAATTCACTATTTTTAGACTGTCCTTGGGGTGTAAATATTTTAGGGACCTGACAACCTTGGGCACTGTTGCATAGAATGGTAAGACTTTTGAGCTCTTGATGGAATTTGTATTCTAAATTATATGAACCTCCAGTTTGAAAATGTATAGTAATATGGTCCCCAGTTTCAACATAAAAATTGCATTATTCCAAAATCCCTTTCAATTCTGAACTCATATTTCAGTGTTTTGCTTTATGATTTAACTTGTTATAGTCTAACCAGTTTGGAATCATCTCAAAATGTCATACCATCAAGATGCCTTGCTGCTGACAAGCAGATTTAACCTTTTTCTGGGCTGAATTAAACATTTATTGCAATCACATAGAGAACAATCACGTCACACTCAGTTCAAAATAAGAAATCCACTACACAAGATAGTCCAAATCAAAATTTTGCAAAGTTTATAAAAAGATACAATTGGATGTTTGTTTTACAATTTTTTACACAACTATATGTGCTCATGAGCATGCAGTTGCCGCCATTCACAAGCAAAAAGACATGGATCCTCTTTTTCAGGAATTTGTTAGTTCAATTCAATGTTTCATTAAGCAGAGATCAGCACTGAAAAAGAATGAAGTCTTGACTGTGAGTGGATGTCTGGTATGTGGTTTCAATTACAGTATATTAACAATTGTTTTTAATGACTGTAATTATTGTTCAGTAAAATAACAAAAGAACACAAAACGTTGTTAAATATAGAAAATTCAATATATAAAATATCTTTAAAAAGGAAGTTTTTTTTGTATTTTCTAAGCTTGTTTCTTTGTCCATTTTAGTTTTTGATTAGATGGTGTTGCATTTTACTTATTCTATTCTCTAACAAAATATGTAAGACTCTCTTGTATGAGACATCCAATGCATTAGATACGGGGGTCTTCCCAGACTGTCTTAAGACTGCGGTAGTTAAACCCCTACTTAAGAAAAATAATCTCGACCCCTCTTCTCTTGAAAATTATAGACCCATCTCTAACCTGCCTTTCTTAAGTAAAATTCTAGAGAAGGCAGCCATTATGCAGTTAAATGAGCACCTCAATAAACATGCTATTCTTGATAAATTTCAGTCAGGTTTTAGAACAAATCACAGCACAGAAACTGCACTCGTTAAAGTAGTAAATGACTTGCGGGTAAATGCAGACAGAGGCCATTTATCTGTTCTCATCCTCTTAGATTTGAGTGCCGCATTTGACACTATTGATCATAATATTCTTAAGAATCGCCTTAGTCAATGGGTGGGCCTCTCTGGCAGTGTCTTAAACTGGTTTGAATCCTACCTGGCAGGGAGAAAATTCTTTGTTAGTTGTGGTAATTATAACTCAAAGACACATGATATTCTATATGGTGTTCCACAAGGCTCTATCCTGGGTCCGCTGCTCTTCTCAATCTACATGCTTCCATTAGGTCAGATTATCTCGGGACATAACGTGAGCTACCACAGCTATGCTGATGACACACAGCTGTATGTATCAATAGCACCTGATGACCCTAAATCTCTTGATTCGCTAACACAATGTCTAACCTGTATCTCAGAATGGATGAATAGTAACTTTCTCAAATTAAATAAAGAAAAAACCGAAATCTTAGTGATTGGCAATAATGGATACAGTGAGGCTATTAGAAATAAACTGGATGCATTAGGATTAAAAGTCAAATCGGAGGTAAAAAGCTTAGGGGTAACCGTTGATTGTAATCTGAATTTTAAATCGCATATTAATAAAATCACTAGGACAGCATTTTTTCACCTAAGGAACATAGCAAAAGTTAGACCTCTTATATCATCGAAAGATGCAGAGAAATTAGTTCATGCGTTTGTCTTTAGTCGACTAGATTACTGTAATGCACTCCTCTCAGGACTACCCAAAAAAGACATCAATCGTTTGCAGTTAGTGCAGAATGCAGCTGCTAGAATCCTTACCAGGAAAAGAAAATCCGAACACATTTCTCCAGTTTTGATGTCACTACACTGGTTACCTGTGTCATTCAGAATTGACTTTAAAATTCTGCTTATGGTTTTTAAAGCTTTAAATAATCTCGCCCCGTCTTATATATCGGAATGTCTGACACCTTATATTCCAAATCGCAACCTCAGATCCTCAACTGAGTGTCTCCTTAGAATTCCAAGAGCAAAACTTAAAAGAAGTGGTGAGGCGGCCTTCTGCTGTTATGCACCTAAAATCTGGAATAGCCTGCCAGTAGGAATTCGCCAGGCTAATACAGTGGAGCACTTTAAAAAACTACTGAAAACACATTACTTTAACATGGCCTTCTCATAACTTCACTGTAATTTAATCCTGACACTCTGTATATCCAATTCATTATAATAACCATTCAAAATCTGTACTAACCCCTACTCTCTCTTCTGTTTCCTTTTCCGGTGTCCTATTGGTGGTGGCTTGTGCCACCACCATCTACCCAAAGCACCATGATGTTCCAACAATGATGGATGGATTAAAAGCCAGAAGTCTGTATAACCATCAGCATCAAGTGACTCCGTGAGAACCCTAACTACAAAGAGGACTATTTCATTTATGTTAGGTAGAATGCCCAAAGGGGACTGGGCGGTCTCGTGGCCTGGAACCCCTACAGATTTTATTTTTTTCTCCAGCCTTCTGGAGTTTTTTTTTGTTTTTTCTGTCCACTCTGGCCATCGGACCTTACTCCTTCTTATGTTAACTAAGGTTGTCTTATTTTAATTTCTTATTTGTCTTTTATTCTTCTTTTCTTCATTATGTAAAGCACTTTGAGCTACTTTTTGTATGAAAATGTGCTATATAAATAAATGTTGTTGTTGTTGTTGTTGTTATTAAACTGAGTGCTATAAAACAGAATTATCTTTAACACTGACAGTAAAACCCATTTAACTATTTTTCATGGTGCATTTTAATTATTTAATCAGTATAAAACAAAATAGATGCAAATTTGCTTTAATTAGAAAAGTGGTACTAAGAAGACAAACACCCTTGTCAATACAGAGCAAAACAATTCACCTGCCATAAACAAAATGAAAAGGCTTTTATACTGTAATTTTAGGCTTTGTTTATATTTTTTTTCACCAGCTCCCAAACTTTGATATACCTTATATCTTCAAATGACTTATTATTTTCACACAGATAATATAACTCAACAAGAATATCCAGTTTTTGGGGGTCTTTCCTGTTTATGATCAATTTTTTCTTCTGAGGTTACTTTTCTGTTTTGGAATAGTTGAGCCAGTGATTATCCCAACATGTCATTTATTTCTTTTCAAATATATAATGAGCATTATCATTTATTATCAAACTCTTATGAATAAGCCAATAGCTACTTCCATCAAGCACATGAGCAATGTAATTAGTGATAACAAAACATTAACTGATTAGTAAGTGTTTATGAAAATATAATCAATAGCATTATCATATTTATGATTGCCTGTAGAGAAATAATTAATCATTTTAGAATGTATTCCTACTAGTGCACCTAAACACATATTACACAATACAAGACATTTAAATTGCATGAAAGTATATTTAATTTCTCAACTGATAGGAAATGATAGGAAATTAAAAGGTAAACCATTATCTCCACTGTGGTCCACCAGGCTGGCACCGCCAGCTGAACCCGACACAGACATGCGTGGGACACAAGTTCACGGCACGCAAGTTTTATTTGTTCTTTTTCCCTTGTGGGAAACACCTTCCCCGTTCCTCACAAGTATAACACAGTCCCAGCACAAGCACAGCACAATACCACATGTCTTCCTTCTCTTTATCTTTCTCCACCTTCACTCCTTAGGTCAAGCTTCGTCGCTCCTCCTGCTGACTCTGGCTTCTTGAGTAGTGGCTGCTGGCTCCTTTAATAATGCACCCGTAAGTGCTCCAGGTGCTTGATTACTCGTTTCCGGCAGCACTTCCGGGTGAGGCGGAAGAACTGCCCATAAGGGCTCAGCAGCTCCTGCTGCAGCACCCCCTGGCAGTGCCTGTGGATCCCAAAAGGGCTGCACCACACTCCAACTCCCATGCAGCCCTGCAGGAGTCTGAGGCACTGCTGCAACCCAAAGACGTTGCCATCTAGCATCCCGGGGGAAGTAATGCTCTGGCCACACTTGCTCCCCTGGTCCTCCCAGCGTGGAGGCATCCCAGCCAGGCAAGAGCCCCGGCCTCACGCTACACCACTTACTGACACAATAACTTGTAATCTCCTTCTTTCATACATAATGGAGATAACAAATCTCATAAAACAGGTGTCTATGGTGACCAATGGTGGGCAGCACAGCAAACAATATCAAAATGTACAAGAAAACGTCTCACTTTGGTCATGTTGCATAATCCATATTTAAAGTCTTCCACTCGTTTGCTCACAACATTCCAAACACATGTATTTTTACTAATATATTTTTAAATAAACCAGTTCTGGAAAAGGTTCTTGTCAACAAAAATAGAACATGGAACATGACAGGAATGAACATTCGAACTATAGACCCACCTCACTACCTCATTTATTGGTCAGGAGTCCAGCCTAAAAACAGTTTATTCAATGACTAACATTCATGTGATATCAACAAAAAGCATACACTGTACAACTAAAGATTTAAAGTTAAAGAAAAGTGAAAACATTGTCAGAGAATATGCATTATACTTGTGCATTTCAGAAATGCATGAACAAGCAGAAGGTCATATCACCTATGCAGTTTCACACAATGTCAATAAATAATCCACTATGAATATAAATGTAAAAATCTACATTTTTAAAGTTTATTCACATTTGAGTGTGTTTTCCAGGATTGATCCATTTAACAATAATTTACTGTAATGACAAGTGTATGGGACATTGTGAGTATGACTTGACATGTGAATTTTGTGACTGAGTACAATGAGATTTTTACTTTCCATGGATATTTTGACATGTTTGCTGTTCTCCACTGTTGGTCACCATAAGTGCCAATTCTAACAGCAAATTTGTTATCTCAATTCAATCAAAAAAACATTCTTGACCATCACCACAAACTACATGGGGTAAGTAACAGATGAAATGTTTTTTGGTAGAGTATTCCTTAAAGTGAAAGGAAAATGGCAATTCATTAAAATGTCCATCCCCAAAAATGTATGCCTATGTTATTGCATAAAACCTGCATACATATATACAGTCCCAAAACTGTTTAATCCAATTCATAGCCAAGGGGACAGGTGCCAATCCCAACGGCAGTATGCAAGGCAGAAAACAACCCTGGACTGGAAGCCAGTCCATTACAACAACAACAACATTTATTTATATAGCACATTTTCATACAAAAAGTAGCTCAAAGTGCTTTACATAATGAAGAAAAGAAAAATAAAAGACAAAATAAGAAATTAAAATAAGGCAACATTAGTTAACATAGAAAAGGAGTAAGGTCCGATGGCCAGGGTGGACAGAAAAAAACAAAAAAAATTCCAGAAAGCTGGAGAAAAAAATAAAATCTGTAGGGGTTCCAGGCCACGAGACCACCCAGTCCCCTCTAGGCATTCTACCTAACATTGCAGGGCACACACATACAAACATTTAAAACTGAGGCTAATTCAAAGTCACCTGTTAATCTAACCTGCACATCCTTGAAGCTGTGGAAGTAAAACTGGAATACCTGGAGTAAACCTCAGTCAGACACATAGAGAGCATTTAACATCGACACAGACCCAACGGGTTCTGTCTACTGTGTCACCATACCATGAAAGTTAAAGAACAAAAATTAATGTGTAAGCTGAGTAAACAGTTTTAATACACACATTTCTGCAGCTCAAATACTCAAACTAAGAATATTAGACATTTCTAAATCCTTTCATTTCTTGAGCAGTTTACATAAATATTCCTTAAGCCCATAGGGGAACACTGTTTAAATAAAAAACAAATTGCTAATTAGTTCAAAGATTAAAATCAGAATATTTACATAATTTTATCAGTAACAGTTTCATATTTTGTACAGGTCAAAAGAGTATTGTTTTTATGTGTCTGCCTGAAAGAACTGTTGAACAATGAACACGAGAAACGTGCACAGAATGCTGAACAGCTAATAAATGCAGAGAAGCCAGCCACTGACAGAAGAGGAGCTCATTGATTAATGACTTGTGATGTGAACTTGATTGATTTTAGCACACATTTGGTGTACTCTTCAGCAGTGATTTATCTTGATTTTGTGAGTATCATCAATATACTGGGTGGAACAAGAAATGTCATTCACAATGTTCATCACATCTGTGAACTGTTGCTATATAAAAAAGACTGTAAATATTTCCCCTTGTCTTATCTTTTAGGTTAATTTACTTGTCCACTATTGCACGGTGTCTGTCTTACACTAGGCCATGTTCAATCTTTGTTTAACATGACAGAAATCACATATATTTAAAAGATTATTAATGGCAAAAGAGAAGTAGCATACTAGAAAAATTCAAGGAACAAATTCAAAAGAAATGTATTTGTATTTTTATTGAGTTTTGTCAAACATTATACTTCTACATTTATAATCTTCAATAAGAAAGCATTTCTTATCGATCTATTCAAAAACAGAAAAGTTGTCATTTGCCAAACCACAAACATTCAAGAAACGATCTAAATTCAGGAAGCAAGACTTTTCAAAAAAACTATTGTGCAGTGTTATCTTCCAGTTAGGGAAACTGGACCATTGGAATGTAGTGTCATCATGCAGGAGAAGACCAAGCGCATTGATGTGCAACATCAATTTGAGACATCCTTTTTTTAAATGTTTTAACTATAAGTTCTGTTTGTGTGCATTTTCATTTTTTGTTTTCCAGATTTATTTATGTAGATTTTGTGTTATTTTAGTTTCTTTCTCCTGCTCAATAGGAGCTAGAGTTATAGAATCACCCTGGTCAAATAGCGCCTGAAGGACAAAGCAAGCTTATATACGGATTGTTCACAGGATCTGCATTTTAGCTCCTTTTTTCTAGACTTGTGTTTAGAAACTTAAGAATTTCAGCCTTCCTTTCATTAATCAACCATCTTGGCCATATAACAACGAAGAACAGCCATGACAAACTAGGTCAAGTTTTTTTCCAGGATCCAAAAGACAGTTATATTGAGAAGTGGAGTACAGCCAAAGGCACAATCATAAATGCAAAACACAGGCAAAGGATATTCAAAAGTTTCAGTGAAAAGTAGCAGAATCCAATAGGCAATGTAAAAGAAAAGTGCAATCTTATTTTTCACTTGGATCTCAAAATATGTGTGCTAGATTGTCAGTTTAAAATTCTGAGTGTGACAATATGAATAAAGCTGCCCCATTATGGGTTCATATTTCATCCAGGATTGGTTTCTATATTGCATCTGCTACTGCCAAGATGAAATATGACCTCCTATGACTTTATAGATTGATTAGATAATGGATGGATAAGTGGAGGGTTTAAAACATTTTAACCAAACCTGAATATTATCTTGCTTACACCTTGTGTTTTTTGAATGAATGATTTTTTACTTAAAGTCAAATTCTTAGGTGAAGTTTCAGTCACAGTCAGAACCGAAATGTTTATATTGTTTAGACATAAAACTAAAGTCAAGTTTATTTTCATTTCTATACCGTACTTAGGGTACATAGTGCAATGAAATTCTTACATGCATGTCTCCATGACAAAAATACAATGGCAAAAAAATAAATATGTAATTAAAATTAAACAAACATAATAGCATGCGACACACATTATAAACAAGAAGAGTTAGTCAGAAGAGTTAGGGCTCCAGGCAGTAGACCCATGTTTAATGCAGGGAAAAAAAAAAATATATATATATATAGACAATATATATATATATATATATATATATATATATATATATATATATATATATATATATATATATATATAGGATACCAAATATATGGGTGGCTGCCCCAAACTTTGCTATGACTCAGAGTGGAGTTTGTGACAATATCTCTTATATATATTTCTCTTCTGGTTCGTCCTGCTTATACTTCAAAACCGGTCCTGCCCACACGCAGCCGACACGGCATTTCTCGATTCCTGTTCGTTCTCTCCCAAACCCTTCCCCACGCTGCCTGGACAGTTGTATGTTTCTGACACAGCGCAAGCTACTGAAGTACGCTTACAAAATAAAGCAAACTCTGCATGCAGCGAAAATTTACTTCTCCAGCTAGATTCCATGCTCAAAACCATCAACCCCTTCACTAAATCATACATTCTCTTCTGGTTCCTCCTGCTTCCACTTCAAAACCGGTCCCGCCCACACGCAGCCGACACAGCATTTCTTGATTCCTATTCGTCCTCTTGCAACCCCTTCCCCACCAATGTTGCAGCGATTTTCGTCGGAGAAGATGGTGAACCACCTGTCGAAAGGGACATTTGCATCTATCCCATAGGCAATTCCTGTAAACAGATTTCCACGCTCAATATGAATTGCGATCCTATGGATTACCCACTTTTATTCCATTACGGAGACATTGGCTGACACAAAGATTTACAACATGTTCCCAATAAAAGTACCACCAAGCGAATAAGGCTTACTCAATGCCAATTTTACGCATACAGATTAGCAATGAGGAATACATTTAGTATTTTGCACTCCAGCGGCAAACTATTCCAACATTACGTCG
The DNA here is from genome assembly GCF_900747795.2 of Erpetoichthys calabaricus. Classification (NCBI taxonomy): domain Eukaryota; kingdom Metazoa; phylum Chordata; class Cladistia; order Polypteriformes; family Polypteridae; genus Erpetoichthys; species Erpetoichthys calabaricus. Next base: position 47,037,706 of record NC_041408.2, on the reverse strand, counting down.
TAGATGTGTGTTAAAACAGAGGGCGCACATCTCAACTATCTCAGATTACATCAACAAGATCTGCGTGTGGAGCAATACAAAGGACTATCAGACACACTGCAAGCAAACGCTGAAAATAACAATGTACGTGTAGGCAAAATGATCATACTACCATCCACATTTCCATGAAGTCCAAGATACATGCAACAATACTATCAGGATGCCATGGCCATAGTACGTAAATTCGGAAAGCCTGATTTATTTATCACTTTCACATGTAATCGTGCTTGGCCGGAAATTCTACATGTACTGTCGGATACCCAAAGACCAGAGCACAGACCTGATATTGTAGTACGAGTCTTTAGGATTAAGCTTAAGGAATTAGTTAGAGACATTCTACAACAACATCTTTTTGGAGTTGTTATTGTTTTCTAGGGTTAGATCTTTCGACTCATTATCTGTCGTCTCCACTGAAACACCTATTCACAACTGCGTCTTTCAAGAAGTATTTATTTCTTCTTGATTTCTGAATTCCTTTCTCACCGTTTTCCGTTCCTATTCTTACACCGCCGTATGCTACGGCGGGCGTTGGCTAGTGTATATAGTATATATATATATATATATATATATTTATGGTTGAAATAGTTTACTGTCAAATAATGCAAAGAGTACGCGACACGTGTTTCGCCCTAATTCTGGGCTCATCAGGCGTACACACTCACTGCACTCCCTCTTGGGAATCGAACCTCGGACATCAGCACTAGAGGTGAAGCCCCTAACATTGCGCCACGGTGTGTGGTTCGTTTATTTGACAGCATGTAGATCGGGGTAATTACATTCATGGCATTTGTAGTCTGAATCACAATCTGATTGTATGGGTGGTTACCTACCAGGTAACGCTTGTGGTTGGTCTGCAAGTAACCACCCATACAATCAGATTGTGATTCAGACTATGAATGCCATGAATGTAATTACCCCGTGTCTGGATTCTGGATGGAGGTATTTTTGACCATTCTTCCATACAAAATCTCTCCAGTTCAGTTAAATTTGATGGCTGCTGAGTATGGACAGCCTTCTTCAAATCATACCATGGATTTTTTATTTTTTTTTTTTTTAATTTTTATTGTAATCATTCCATACAAATAGATCAATTTATAACCACACAAAATTGAAGACAAATCAATCCCCACCCCTGAGAAGGAGAGCTTAGCTAAAGGAGAATTGCTTATGGCTTTTTAATAAGACAACAATAAGCAAAAGAAAGGGAGAAATAAATATATATGTAAATAAGAGATGGGGCAGGGTATTAAATGAGGTAATAGTTATTTCTCTTATTCTAAAATAATATTGATCAGATCCTGCCAGGTTTTGAAAAAATTTTGTACAGATCCTCTAACTGATAATTTGATTTTTTCCAATTTCAAATAATATAAAACATTGGTTTCCCACTGACTTATCAGAGGAGAATTAGGATTCTTCCAATTCAACAGAATAAGTCTGCGTGCCAATAGTGTAGTGAATGCAATCACCGTTTGCTTGTCCTTCTCCACTTCAAGTCCGTCTGGAAGAACACCGAACACAGCTGTTAATGGGTTAGGAGGGATTGTGACCCCAAGGCTGTCTGAAAGGCATTTAAAAATTTTGGTCCAAAATGATGTTAATTTGGTGCAGGCCCAGAACATGTGACCCAGTGAGGCAGGAGCTTGGTTGCAGTGTTCGCAGGTTGGATCTTGCCCTGGAAACATTTTGGACAGTTTTAAGCGAGACAGATGAGCTTGATACATAATTTTTAGTTGAATAATTCTATGCTTTGCGCATACAGAGCTCGAGTGAATTCTCTGCTTTGCTACCTTCCACTCCTTTTCTGATATATTGATTAAGAGATCTTCTTTCCAATGTCCTCTTGGATCTTTGAAAGGTAGGGACTCTAATAGGATTTTATATAATGCGGAAATGGTGTTTAATTCCTCGAAATTGAGCAGTATTTTTTCCATCATTGTTTAGGGTGCAAGGTGGGGGAAATTGGGCAATTTCTGTCTAACAAAATTTCTAATTTGAAGATAGTGAAAGAAATGTGTAGCTGGGAGGTTGAATTTTGAACGTAATTGTCCAAAAGATGTAAATATGTTGTCTATATAAAGATCTCTGAGCATTTTAATCCCAAAACTTTTCCAGGTATTAAAAACTGGATATGTTGGCGATGGTTGAAAGAGGTGGTTCTGTTGCAGAGGTGCCACAGATAAAAGATTTTCCATCTTAAAATGCTTTCTAATTTGGTTCCATATTCTGAGTGAGTAAAGCACAATTGGGTTATAAGTATATTTGCGATAACTTGCATTTATTGGAGAGCAGAGTAGGGAGTATAAAGAAGTACTACAGGATTTTACTTCCATTGCGGACCAAGCCTGTTCATTTATTTGTGTCCAGGTTTTTATGGCTTGTATGTTTGCTGCCCAGTAATAAAACTGAAAATTAGGTAAAGCCATGCCACCTTCTGCCTGAGGTCTTTGTAGGGTCGCTCTTCGGATACGTGGGTGTTTTGAGTTCCAAATGAAAGAGGTTATTGTTGAATCTAACTGTTTAAAAAACAATTTATTGATATATATTGGAATGGTTTGAAATAAAAAAAGACGTTTAATAAGGATATTCATCTTAACAATGTTAATTCTTCCGGCTAGAGTGAGATGAAGGGTTGACCATCTATCTAGGTCTTGCTTAATTTTTTCCATACAGACGGCAAAATTTTGTTGATAAAGAGCTTTATGTTTACTTGTGATATTTACCCCCAGGTATTTAAACTGATCTGCTATGGTAAAAGGTAGGGTGTCCAATCTAATTTTATATGCTTGTGAATTCACTGGAAAGAGTATACTTTTATTCAGATTAATTTTAAGACCAGATATCTTTTGAAATTCTGTTAGTGCTGTTAGAACTGCAGGGACGGTGTTTTCTGGGTCTGATATATACAAAACCATATCATCTGCATATAGAGAAATTTTCTGTTCCAGTCCTTCTCTGACAATCCCCTTTATCTGATAAGAATTTCGGCAGTGATCCGCCAGTGGTTCAATAACGATTGCAAACAGCAGTGGCGACAAGGGACATCCTTGTCTGGTGCCATGTTCTAGCTTAAAGTAGTCTGAGCAAATGTTATTAATACAAACTGAAGCTTCTGGATTGGTATACAGTAGTTTGATCCATGCACAAATATTCTGGCCAAACCCAAATTTCTCCAATGCAGTGAAAAGGTAGTTTCATTCAATCATATTAAATGCTTTTTCTGCGTCTAATGATAGTAATATCTCTGGGGTGTTTGATTTTGCTGGTGAATATATAACATTAAACAAGCGTCGGAGATTGGAAGATGTCGGCCTTTAATAAATCCAGTTTGATCCTGTGATATTACCGAGGGCAGCACTTTCTCCATCCTTCTAGCTAGAATTTTTGAGGGGATCTTAGCATCATTATTCAGGAGTGAAATTGGTCTGTATGATGCACATTGTAACAAGTCCTTATTTTGTTTAGGAAAGACGGTAATTAATGCTTGTCGAAATGTTTGAAGTAGTATTTGGTTGTCTCTAGCTTCTGTAAATGTTGCCAATGTGAGGGGAGCTAGCTGAGTGGAGAATTTCTTATAAAATTCTACGGGGTAACAATCAGGGCCTGCTGATTTCCCGTTTTGTAGTGCCTTTATAGCATCTAGTAATTCTGTTAGCATTAGAGGTTTATCCAGTTCCTCAGCACTTAAAGCATCTATTTGTGGTGTCTGTAATGCATCCAGAAATGCGTTAGATTGTGTATTGTCTTCTTAATGCTCAGTAGAATATAAGGATTTATAATAATCTCTAAATGCGTGCATTATATTTTTATGGTCTATAATTTCTTCTCCATTCGTGTTGGTAATTACTGGTATTGCATTGCGAGCTTCTTGTTTGTGAATTTGTTGAGCTAAAAGCTTATTAGCTTTTTCTCCTTGTTCATAGTAATGATGTCTAGACTTATAAATAAGTTGTTCAGTTTCTTTAGTTGTTAAGATGTTAAGTTCTGCATGCAGGGCCTGCCTTTTCCTGTGGAGAGCTTCACTTGGATGCCTGGCTTGTTCCTCATCTATTCTAGTAATTTCGCTTCTTAGCTCTGACACTTTCTTGGTTTCTAATTTATTTCTGTGGGAAACAAATGAAATAATCTGTCCTCTTAAGAAGGCCTTTAGAGTTTCCCAGAGTGTTCCTGCGGAAAACTCTGTGGGCGTGTTTGTATCTAGGAAGAAGCTGATTTGTTTGGATATAAATTCTGTGCAGTTCTCGTCTGCCAATAGAAGAGGGTTAAGGCTCCATCTGCGAGGTGAGTGTGAGGGGCTTAATGATTTTAGCTCCAAGACTAGAGGGGCATGGTCGGAGATAACAATTGTGTCGTATTTGCATGATTTAATTGTAGGCAGGAAGTTATTATCTATAAAAAAATAATCAATTCTTGAGTGGCTATAATGCACTGGTGAGTAGAACGAATATGTTCTTGAGTTTGGGTTACCCTGTAAGAAACCTCCAGGGGTCTGATAAGTTGTGATCATTTAAAAACTGTGTAATTGTCTTTGCCGTATTAGATGTCGTCCCCCCGTCACAGGAGTCCTATCTAAGAGTGGATTTAAAACACAATTAAAGTCCCCAGCCATTTTAATTTTATGAGTGTTCACATTGGGAATGGATGCAAATAGATTTTGCATGAATTCCTTATCATCCACATTGGGTGCATAAACATTTATCAAAATCATTTTACTGTTATATAAGTTGCCCATGACCATCACATATCTCCCTTCAGGGTCCAATACTACATCTGATGCTGCAAATGGAACTGTTCTGTGTATGAGAATTCCCACCCCTCTAGTTTTCTTTATAAAGCTAGAGTGGAACATTTGGCCAGTCCAGTCTTTTTGTAGTCTGAACTGATCCTTGCTTAGTAAGTGGGTCTCCTGTAAAAATACTATTTTAGCGTTTAAGTCTGTGAGGTGAGAGCATACTTTCTTTCTCTTTAATCCGTGATTCAGGCCTTTAACATTCCAGCTCACAAAGTTAACTGTCCCATCATGGAGACATTGATTCTGAGTTTTTAATGTCATTTTATAGTCTTAACTGGTAATGAGACAGTTTCAATCTTAGTTTCAAAATTCCCCATGAGATATTGCATTTTAGCCTATTGTTGCATTGATATTTATAGTTATAGGGATTAGAAGAATAGATTAGATATAGCCTGCTCTCCTTTTCTCCCCCCTTTATCCCCCCACCCCCCCATTTTGCCTCCCCACATGAGGCTTGATCCCACATCGCGATGTCCCGGTCCTCTGACATACGAAGAGACAGAGCACGTCAAAACAAAACAAACCCCACCCCGCAGCGGCGATAGATAATTAAAACATAGAGATATCCATTGCAGCTAAATACTTAATACTATCATTATATATTATAATATAATCATTAGCATTCTTTAAGCTTAAAATAATCTTCAGCAATTTTAAGATATTAAGATAAAAAAAAAATAATGAACCCTGGGAATGATTTTAAAAAGTAGTCTAGGATAAACATGGTAATAATAGTGTAATGTAATAGTATAAATAACAATAAACCAAGTGTATGATGTTAAACAGTCTACTTTAAGGTAGTAAAAACAAAACAAAAAAAAAATCCTACTTTAATTACTTCTACACTCACGTCTATAACTCTAATTAAGACATAAACATATAATGTCCAGATAAAGAAAAGGATGTATAATTATAATACCAGTCTCTTTAAATGTGGATCAAGAGAGCAGATGATAGGTCCTTCCCATACCTTGATAGAATATGGCTTCCTTATTAACTTTCAAAAGAGTGTCAGAAACAGCTTCTTTAATTCCTTTTCAGCTTCGTCTTTGCTTGAAAAAATATAATATTTATCTTGAACTTCCACTTTCAGTTTTGCGGGATACAAGAGGCTGTATTTGATATTGGTTTCCCGTAGCAGCTTTTTAATGTCAGAGTAGGCTGCACGTTTTGCAGCTGTTGATTGTGAGAAGTCGGGGAAAATACGAATAAGATTATTTTCAAATATAATCTCTTGCTTGTGTCTGAGAAGTGCCATCACATCAAGCTTACATTGTAGTCGCTCGAAGTGGACAATAAAAGACCTAGGTTTAAAGGTACTGGATCTGTATGTGCGATAAGCAGCTGCAATCTCAATGTCGAGTTTAAAATCATCTCCAATTATTTTAGACAGTAATTCTACTGCAAATTTCATTGGGTCTGAGCTTTCTCGTTTCTCAACCCTCAATTCTTATATTATTTCTTCTGTACCCATCTTCAAGGGCCGCAAGTCTGTCTGCAAGTTTTTTGCTTTCGGAATTTGCAGCTGTGGCTTTTTCATCGGCGTTAGACGCCAATTGTTCCGCTGTTTCAACTCAAACCGTGAATGTCTGCTTAACGTCATGTAGCTGATCTGTAACATCTTTAATCTGGTCGGTAAGCATTTTCAGTTTGGATCTATTTTCTTCGATGTGTTCCTCTAATTTCTCCAACATGCCTTTAAAGTTCACGTCAAAATGTTTAAATAGATTCTTAAGCTCATTCTTGTTATCCTTCTTAAGCTCATTTATGGCCGTAGCCATAGCGGCAGCCAGTGTAGCAATCATCTCTTTCAGTTCAGTTTTCAGTTCGGACAGTTTGCTTCGGATTTCGTGCTCCGCGAGTGGAAATGCAGCTCCTGTTACAGCAGGTGCTGCGGGCTCGCGATGAGTAGATGAGAGCACATCCTGCAGGGCCTTTTCTAGTCTCGAATGATCCTCAGAAATCGGCGATCCAGCGCGACCTGTATCACTTGCACCTTCGCTCCCATTTTCACTCTCGGCTGGAGACGTTACAATGGAGCGGGGTCCCAGGAGATATGCGCATTCGTCTGCCTGTTCCAGGTCAGTCCGAGAGGCCATACCTTGCACTCGGGCCGGATGTCTGTCCAGACTTTGAAGTGGCTTTAAGTTTCTTTTCCGGTTCTTTCTGACTTTTCTTCTTGTTACTCATGCTTGTATATTGCAGTGGAAGTTCTTTGGTCGGGTTAAATACAGGATACCATTAAATAATATGAAATACGTGGGAAAATAAAGCCGCTGCTAGTGGAGCTCTGCTTCAGACGTCCATCTCCTATAAACGGACGAGACCAAAAGTCCACGATCATGGATTTTTGATGGCTATTCCAGAACATTGTACTTCTCCCTCTGCACTAATGCCTTTGTAGATTTCGAACTGTGTTTTGGGTCATTCTCTTGTTGAAATATCCAGCCCCTGCGTAACTTCAACTTTGTGATTGATGCTTGAACATTATCCTGAAGAATTTGTTGATATTGGGTTGAATTCATTTGATCCATGAGTTTAACAAGGGCCCCAGTCCCTGAACTAGCCACACAGCCCCACAGCATGATGGAACCTCCACCAAATTAGACAGTAGGTAGCAGGTGTTTTTCTTGGAATGCGCTGTTCTTCTTCCGCCATGCAAATCGCTTTTTGTTATGACCAAATAACTCAATTTTTGTCTCATCCGTTCAAAGCACTTTGTTCCAAATTGAATCTGGCTTGTCTAAATGAGCATTTGCATACAACAAGCGACTCTGTTTGTGGTGTCAGTGCAGAAAGGGCTTCTTTCTCATCACACTGCCATACAGATGTTCTTTGTGCAAATTGCGCTGAATTGTAGAATGATGTACAGATACACCATGTGCAGCAAGATGTTCTTGCAGGTCTTTGAAGGTGATCTGTGGGTTGCCTGTAACCATTCTCACAATCCTGCACATATGCCGCTCCTGTATTTTTCTTGGCCTGCCACACCTGGGTTTAACAGCAGCTGTGCCTGTGGCCTTCCATTTCCTGATTACATTCCTTACAGTTGAAACTGACAGTTTAAACCTCTGAGATAGCTTTTTGTAGCCTTCCCCTAAACCATGATACTGAACAATCTTTGTTTTCAGAGTTGTTTTGAGGATCCCATGCTGTCACTCTTCAGAGGAAAGTCAAAGGGAAGCACAACTTGCAATTGACCACCTTAAATACCTTTTCTCATGATTGTCTATGAAGTGCAAGGCTTAACAAGCCAATCCAAACAATTTAGTGTTGCAAGTAATCAGTACTGAGCAGTTACATGCATTCAAATCAGCAAAATTACAAGGGGACCCACATTTTTGCACAGCCAGTTTTTCAACTAAATACTGCTTCACTAAAAATCTTTTTTCGGAAAACACCCTAGTACTCAGATGTTCCTAGGAAATGAAAGACATACCACTGTTATCTTTTTTGTTAAAAGTAAATTATTATGCAGGCTGAGAGGGGTTCCCAAATTTTTTCATATGACTGTATATATTTATATATTTATATTGTGGAAGATGACCCAGACACAGACAGGCGGACACGTTCAAATCACCCAACACACGTTTATTATACATTATTTACACTAATAAAGTGCACCACAAACCCCTAAAGTCCCCAAAGTCCAGGCCAACTCTTCAAATGCCTTTTCCTTCTTCAGGCCGCATCCTTGCCTCCTACAAGACCTTGTCTTTCCTTCTCTCCAGACTCCAGCCCCCGAACGGACGGAGGCAACCCCTTTTATAATCACCCGGATGTGCTCCAGGTGCCTCCCGACAATCTTCCACCATCACTCCCCAGTGTGGCGGAAGTGCCGGCTGTGCACTCGGAAGCACTCCGGGTGTTCCCGATCCTCTCCCCCCCAGCACTTCCAGGTGTGGCGGAAGTGCTGAGGTCCAGGGCTCCCAAGGCATTGGGGTGCCCCCTGGTGGTGACCACGGGCCCCTACAGGGTTGAGCTTCAAAGCTCTGTACCCGTGGTCCCCATAGCCACCAGGGCGGTCACCCCCACGTGGTCTGGGGGAGGCGTAAGCCCTTCTCCGGTCCTCTGGGGTGTCCCCCCAGCTGCCTGTGACAATGTATATACATAAAGGGGTCAGGCTCAAGAGGGTCTTCAACCATAGGCCCGAACCCAGACGTCACAGGGGCCGGAGCCGGCAAGGTCTTCTTCTATAGGCTCGGACCCGGAAGTGACGTCAAGATGACCAGGTGGAATCTCCTGTGAATGGTCTGCAGGAAAGGGAGAAAAAGAGTCAGTGCACTCTGTCACATCCTGGTCTGATTTGGAATTGCCCTTACTCAAGCCCTTCAGCTGCCTCCCATGCACATGTGTGTGACAATATATATAGTGTAACAAATTATTATTTGGATGTTCTTCTTTTTAAGCCTGCATATGCTGAGTTTAAGTCCATGTGTCTGTTAATGGATTTTTCATTAGAGAGCCATGATTCAACCAGCTCTCTGGCACTCTTTGTATTGGCCCTGAATTTTACTTCCCCAGTGTCCCAGTTAAATGTGTGTCCGGTGGAACTTGTATGTGTGTAATTCAGAGACCATGGATCTTTCCTTCTGATGGTATTGCAATGTTCCTGTATACATGTTGCAAGTCTTTTAGATGTTTGTCCCTCGTACACTGCTGGGCATGCACAGCATGGAATGTTGTTAACTGTGTTCCTTTTCTCTGTGGACAACTTTTTGCTTTTGGCATTGAAAAGGACAGTCCATAAAGTGTTTGCCAGTTTGCATGTTATCTTGATCCCAGATCTGGACAGGACGCATGCTGTACTTTCTGACACTCCACAATGATAAGGGAGGGTGTGGTTAGTGCAGTGAGGGACCAAGTTGGAGTTGATTGTTTTCTGAGGTCTGGGGTGTCTCCTATATAGGTATTGTTTAATGTTTTGGGGTAGCTGTTTGATGTGAACAGACAAAAAAGATAATGTCTTTCATTCTTTTTTGTGTTCATTGTGTTACAATGGGTTTTAATCCTTTTGAACAAAGTCCTAACACAACTCTGTTTATGTGATGAAGTGTGGTTGCTAGAAAATTGTAGTATTTTTTTTTTGTATAACATTCTTTGCGATAAATACTCATAATTAAGCCAGTGTGGTTACCTCTTTCAATAGAATTGTCAAGGAAAGTGATGTGGGCTCAGGACTAATGCTAAGAATAAAATGAGCATCCCTCTCTCTCTGTTTCTTCCAGTCAAATGTCAGAGTTCTGTTAGTCACATGATCCTTTATTCTTTTCCAATCCTACATGGGCAACAACAACAAAAACATTTATTTAGATAGAATGTTTTCATACAAATGATGTAGCTCAAAGTGCTTTACAAGATGAAGAAATAAAAAAGAAAAATATAAAAAAAGATAAGGCAATACTGAGTAACAAAGAATAAAGTAAGGTCCGATGGCCAGGAGAACAGAAAAACAAAAAAAAAAAAACTCCCAAGGGTTGGAGAAAAAAAAAAAACAAAATCTGCAGGGGTTCTAAAGCCATGATACCACCCAGCCCCCATTGGGCATTCTCATCCATCCATCCATTATCCACCGCTTATCCGAGGTCGGGTCGCGGGGGCAGCAGCCTAAGCAGGGAAGCCCAGACCTCCCTCTCCCCGGCCACCTCCTCCAGCTCCTCTGGGGGGACCCCGAGGCGTTCCAAGGCCAGCTGGGAGATATAATCCCTCCAGCGTGTCCTGGGTCTGCCCCGTGGCCTTCTCCCAGTGGGGCATCCTAACCAGATGCCTGAACCACCTCAACTGACTCCTCTCAATGCGGAGGAGCAGCGACTCTACTCCGAGTCTCTCCCGGATAACTGAACTCCTCACCCTATCTCTAAGGGAAAGTCCAGCAACCCTGTGGAGAAAACTAATTTCGGCCGCTTGTATCCGCGATCTTGCTCTTTCGGTCACTACCCAAAGCTCGTGGCCATAGGTGAGGGTAGGAACATAGATCGACTGGTAAATCGACAGCCTCGCCTTTTGGCTCAGCTCTCTTTTTACCATGACGGACTGTTGCAGAGTCCGCATTACTGCGGATGCCACACCGATCCGTCTGTCAACCTCCCGCTCCATTCTTCCTTCACTCGTGAACAAGACCCCAAGATACTTGAACTCCTCCACTTGAGGCAGTACTGTGATCCCAACCCGGAGAGAGCATTCCACCCTTTTCCGGCTGAGAACCATGGCCTCGGATTTAGAGGTGCTGACTCTCATCCCCGCTGCTCCACACTCGGCTGTGAACCACTCCAGTCAGAGCTGGAGGTCACTGTCAGATGAAGCCAACAGAACCACATCATCTGCAAATCGCAGAGACGAGATTCTGAGGTCACCAAACAAGACCCCCTCCGCTCCTTGGCTGCGCCTAGAAATTCCGTCCATATAACTTATGATCAGAATCGGTGACAAAGGGCAGCCCTGGCGGAGTCCAACCTCAACATGAAACGAGTCCGACTTATTACCGGCAATGCGGACCAAGCTCTTGCTCCTCCTGTACAGGAACTGGATTGCTCGTAACAACAAGCTTTGTATCCCGTACTCTTGGAGCACACCCCACATGATTCTTCGAGGGACACGGTCGAATGCCTTCTCCAAATCCACAAAACACATGTGGACTGGTTGGGCAAACTCCCATGCCCCCTCCAGAATCCTGGCCAGGGTGTAGAGCTGGTCCAGTGTTCCACGGCCGGGACGGAATCTGCATTGTTCCTCTTGAATCCGAGATTCAACCATCGACCAAACTCTCTTCTCCAGCACCCCTGAATAGACCTTACCAGGGAGGCTGAGGAGTGTGATCCCCCTATAGTTGGAGCACATCCTCCGGTCACCCTTCTTAAAAAGGGGAACCACCACCCCAGTTTGCCAATCCAGAAGCACTGCCCCCGATGTTCATGCGATGTTGCAGAGACGTGTCAACCAGGACAGCCCCACAACATCTAGAGCCTTGAGGAATCCAGGGTGAACCTCGTCCACTGCAGGGGCCCTGCCACCTTGGAGCTTTTTAACTACCTCGGTGACCTCAGCTCCTGTTATGGATGGGCCCCCCCGGAGTCCTCCAGCTCTGCTTCCTCTAAGGAAGATACGCTGGTGGGATTGAGAAGATCCTTGAAGTATTCCTTCCACTGGTCAATAACATCTACAGTTGAAGTCAGCAGGACCCCATCTCCACTGTACACAGTGTTGGTGGAGCACCGCTTTCCCCTCCTGAGGCACCTGACGGTTTGCCAGAACCTTCTCGGTGCCAACTGAAAGTCATTTTCCATGGCTTCCCCAAACTCCTCCCATGTCCGAGTTTTTGCCTCTGCAACAGCCGATGCCGCCACACGCTTGGCCCGACGGTACCCCTCAGCTGCCTCTAGATTCCCACTGGTCAACCAGACCCGATAGGACTCTTTCTTCAGCTTGACAGCCTCTCGAACCTTAGGTGTCCACCACTGGGTTCATGGATTGCTGCCACGAGAGGCACCGACAACCTTGCGGCCACAGCTTCATTCTGCTGCTGTCCCAAAAGCCAGTTTCGGCAACCAAGGGTCGGAACTCCAGAGTTCCCGCCTTCGGCTACCACCCATATCACATTGCACCCGACCCCTATGGCCGCTGTTGCAGGTGGTGGGCCCACAAGAGAGCCATTGGGCATTCTATGTCACATAAATGATCTAAATCAGCCCTCATGGTTTTCAGTCTTCACGTGGAAGAATTAGATGATGAATGTCATGTGAACATCTGCCCTCTTATGTTACAATATTATTATGGGTGGCTGTTCAGCAACTTTACAACAACTTCTGAGTAGAAACTGACCCTGAACTGTTTGTCAGAAGGAAGGAGTGAGACCCCCTTGGGGATGGTTTGGGTCTTTAATTATCTTGTTTGCCTTTCTAAGGCAGCCAACAGAAGGCACCTGCGTGCTGTTAATTTTCTGTACAGCTTTTACCACAGTCAAACAGGTGCTGTACTAAGATGTTTTGCAGCCAGTGTGGTACCCAGATGGGGGTGGTACCCAGCCGGGACACTTGAGAAGACCGGAGGAGGGATTATACGTCCTCCAGACCTCGAGGGGGCGACCGCCCTGGGGACCACGGGTACAGAGCTGGGAAGCTCGACCCTGTAGGGGCCCGTGGTCACCGCCAGGGGGCACCCCAATACCAGTAGGACCCTGGACCTCAGCATTTCTGCCACACCTGGAAGTGCTGGGGGGAAGAAAAGAGGGGACACCTGGAGTGTTTCCGGGGATACAGCCGGCACTTCCGCCACACTGGGGCATATCGGTGGGAGATTGCCGGGGACACACCTGGAGTACATCCGGGTGCTTATTTAAAGGGGCCGCCTCCCTTCAGAGAGGGACTTGAGTCCGGTGGAAAAAGGACAAGGTCTCTGGAAGAGAGAAGGAGGCGGCCTGAAGAAGAGAAAGCGAAGGCATTGTGATTTGGCCAGAACTGTGGGGTATTGGGATCTGTGAGTACTGATTTGTATAATGGAAGAAGAGAATAAACGTGTGTGGGGTACTTACAACGTGTCAGCCTGTCTGTGTCCGGGTCATATTCCACACCAGTAAGGATGGACTCCACTGTGTACCTGTAGAGGTTCTTGAGAACAGATGGAGAAATGCAAGCCATGCTCACATATTTGACAACTAGAGGTGCCAGAGAGCCTTTCTGACAAAAGCTGAAATGTTTTGTGTTCACTTCAGTTAGTCAGTTACACTCTTTCATCAGCATCCCCAACAATGAATAAGGAAGTGTGGCAAGCCTTATGCTTTCTGGAGTAAATGATTGGCTCCTTGGTTTTGTTGACATTAAGGATGATATTGTTGTTCTGACACCATTGAGTCTGCAGATAAATCTCTTCTGTAAAATGCCTCATCTTTATGATAATCAGGCATACGAGGGTAGTGCCAACAAAAAAATTAATGATGGAGTTGGAATTGTCTTAAGTGACACAGTTAGAAGTGAACAAGGTTTACAGCATGGGGCTCAGCACACTATGAAGTGAAGGATGTGGTGCTGCCAATCTGCACAAGCAGAGAACAGTGGTTTAGTAGTCCAAAATCCAATTGCAGAGGGATGTGCTAAGTCCTAAACGAAGGAATTTGGTAGTCAGCTTTTTTGGTACATCAGTGTTATATGCTGGGCTGTAATCTATAAATAGGTTGTTTGGCATAATAGTTTTTATTATCATCCAGCTGTGCCAGGCAGGTATGGATGATATGGAGAGATAGGGCACTATTTATGGGAGGCAAAGAAGTAACAGTCAACTAATCCTAAAATCCTGAAGCAATACAAGTGAAAAGTGGTAAAAAGTGAAAATCTTAATCTGATATGACTGTGTATGGATATCTATCCTGAATCCCCAAAATGAATAAAAATTAATTCATCAAGCAGATTTGATTTAATAGACAACCAAGAATACCAGAAGCACACTAACTGCTGACATGCTCACTTCAAACTGTTTACAGTGCAGGATGTCTGTGAACTCATCAGCTCAGATCTGTACACAAAAACCTGTAAACATGAGAGGGGAGCCAATACTGGTGAGAAGAACATGCGGTGGGATGCAAAACAGCAGTCTGACAATTTCAGAATGTTGAGGTGGGGGGCATTCAATGACAGCAACATTTCTCTGTAAGACGTTTAGTAAGTAGAGCTTTTAACAGGCCTTCTTTTTTGCATTACACATTTATTTAAAAAGATTTATTTTGTGTCATATATATTAAAAAATGACCCTTGAATGCCAGCATGCCCACATTTTTTTAAAATTTTATTTATTAATTTTATTGTAATCATTCCATACAAATAGATCAATTTATAACAAAAAAAATAACTTGAAGACAAATCAAACCCCACCCCTGAGAAGGAGAGCTTAGCCAAAGGAGAACTGCTTAGGGCTTTTTAATAAGGCAACAATAAACAAAAGAAAGGAAGAAATATATATAGGTAAATAAAAAATGGAGAAGGGAAGTGAATGCGGTAATAGTTATTTCTCTTATTCTAAAATAATATTGATTAGATCCTGCCAGGTTTTGAAAACATTCTGTACAGATCCTCTAACTGAAAATTTGATTTTTTCCAATTTCAAATAATATAAAACATCGGTTTCCCACTGACTTATCAGAGGAGAGTTAGGATTCTTCCAATTTAACAAAATAAGTCTGCGTGCCAAAAGTGTAGTGAATGCAATCACCGTTTGCTTGTCCTTCTCCACTTCAAGTCCATCTGGAAGAACACCGAACACAGCTGTTAATGGGTTAGGAGGGATTGTGACCCCAAGGCTGTCTGAAAGGCACTTAAAAATTTTGGTCCAAAATGATGTTAGTTTGGTGCAGGCCCAAAACATGTGACCCAGTGAGGCAGGAGCTTGGTTGCAGGTTGGATCTTGCCCTGGAAACATTTTGGACAGTTTTAAGCGAGACAGATGAGCTCGATATATAATTGAATAATTCTATGTTTTGCACATATGGAGCTCGAGTGAATTCTCTGCTTTGCTACCTTCCACTCCTTTTCTGATATATTGATTAAGAGATCTTCTTCCCAATGTCCTCTTGGGTCTTTGAAAGGTAGGGACTCTAATAAGATTTTATATAATGTGGAAATGGTGTTTAATTCCTCGAAATTGAGCAGTATTTTTTCCAGCATGGTGGAGGGTACTAGGTGAGGAAAATCGGGCAGTTTCTGTTTAACAAAATTTCTAATTTGAAGATAGTGAAAGAAATGTGTAGCTTGGAGGTTGAATTTGGAACGTAATTGTTCAAAAGATGCAAATATGTTGTCTATATAAAGATCTCTGAGCATTTTAATCCCAAAACGTACACAAAAAAATGAACATACACAGGCTTGGTTTGCAACAGAAGTAAAATCCTGTAGTACTTCTTTATACTCCCTGCTCTGCGCTCCAATAAATGCAAGTTATCGCAAATATACTAATAACCCAATTGTGCTGTACTCACTCAGAATATGGAACCAACTTAGAAAGCATTTTAAGATGGAAAATCTTTTATCCGTGGCACCTCTGCAAGAGAACCACCTCTTTCAACCCTCACAAACATATGCAGTTTTTAATACTTGGATAAGTTTTGGGATTAAAATGCTCAGAGATCTTTATATAGCATGCCCACATTTTTGTATAGGTAGCTCTCTATTTAACCCACCAACCTAACAGGTAGTTTACAGTGCTGGTGTGCTGGTGGTAGCACAATCACAATTTTATCACCTAACTAAATAAATCATAAACATTCAAATTCAATTTAGACTTCTGAAACAAGCTAATTATCATAATCACAAAATTAAACGAAGTGAATGTATAATGATCATCTTTAAACATTATCCTGACTCCTGTTTACTGTATCCAATGTATACAAAGAATGTAATATCACCATCTATTCAATGCACAATGTCAGAGTTTTTCTAGGGAGAGAGACTGACTATGGAAAAATGTTTTAGTGTGCCAAAAGCAAATGTGAAAAGTGTAATCAATCACATTATAGAGGGTGATAAACAGCAGATGATGACATTTGCAGAATTTTAACACACATTTTTGAGAGCTGCTTATACCTTGAATTAAATCAGCTTTTAACAATGTAAAGCTTAAAGTTGTAGTCCTATTTCCATTCTGATGATTTAATTTTATTCTGCAGCTTCCTTGTCTCCTTTGCTATGCCAGTTTGATCATTATTGTTATTATTATTGGTGCTGTCATTGTGGGGTTTTGTAGTTCATAACTTTTTGGCTCCCCAATGTTTATGGTGAGTGGATGCCCATGTGTGAACATGTCGTGATTATATGCAAACTGGAGGTGGTTCGGACTATCTCAAGTATTCTTTTTAGTGTGTCCCTGCATCTGTCTCTCCAAGCACTTCATCACAACTGAAGTGGATGCCTCTGGTCTATAATCATTCAGTAAGCCTACTTTTGTTTATCTTGATGATGCTCTTTTCTAAATCTCTGATCTGAAACCTACCAGATTTTTTGCCTTCTAAAATGTCACTTCTTTCACTCCAAATCTCCACTCCGCTTTAAAATCATTGATTTGTTTAACCTTGATTTAATGTTTCTAGCAGAAACTTGGCATTCTGAGGACTATTACTTTCTTCACCATACTAGCTTGCAATTGCTTAAATGTTTTAAATGCCAAATACAAATGCAAATGTGCACCAATCATTCAATTATCCCTCAGTTCATGCATGAAATAAACTTACACTTGAATAATGTTTAAATATCTGATTTGGTAAGGAATGATCATTTATACCTTTAGGTAATACTGCAAGTTTGGAATTTATTAATAAAAATATTAAACTGTCATACATTTTTCTTTAATAAACAACTTCAGTAATTTGCATCTACAGACCAAACAAAGAAATGTTTTTTTTCTAAGATATCTGCATTGCCTAAACATATTTAAATTACTTAAATGATAATAAAAATATTCTTCACAATGTTATAATTAAATCACAGTATTCACTTCTTTTAAACAACATGCAGAGTAAATTCATTTTAATTACTTATCTTACACTTAACTGTTTATAATATCCATGGATCTTTTATCACAATATAGTGATGTAAATATTGACTTATTTCAAGGTGAATAAGTTAAAATTAACTTGTAACTTTTTTAAAACTGTAGTACTGACAGAACCCCTGAGTCCACTGTGAGTAGAAGGGAAAAAAAAGCTGAATTTGCACTTCAGTTTCTCAATGGATTTCATGAAGAAAATCAGGCCTCCCTATTTATTTGAAGCTTCAGGCTTTTTGTGCTCAGTAGATGACAATGATTGACATCATTTATAGGTTTTGTCATATAAAGTCACTTTGACTTTGCCCTCTGGGTCACCGCAAGCAGTCCTGCAAACCATGAAGTAGTTTTTATTTTTAAAAGTTTTCAGGTTACCTATAATGTAATTTGATGTTAGTAATTGCAAAAAATTATTCATTGCCTTGCAGAATGTTTATCTTTTACACAAATCTTAAATGTGTAACCAGTGTGTTTATTAGGCTTTCCAGGGCAGTATTTTCAGACAAATGATTTCTGCTCTTAAGTGATTAGAATTTTAAATTCTTCTACTTCTGTGGGCAGAACAATGAACTGTATTTGTAGAGATTCTGGATGTTTCCAGATTTTAATCTCATACAAGAAACATCCAGTCTCAAAATAAAAGACAGAATAATAGCTAAATAAAAAGACAAAATACTTTCTTGTGGAAAGCATTTCAAGTTCAAGATTATGTTCAAGTTTATTGCCATTGTCACATACGTGCGCTTGGCAGACAGTTTACGTGCTCAAATAGATGCAGTTACCCGCCAAACCAGGGATTGGCGCTGCCCCCTAACTCTTCTTTCCTGTCTCCCAGCAGAACTGAAGAAACCAACCAATAACATCACTTCCGGTTCCAACCCTCAAGATCACACCTCTTCCTGCATATCACATCCAGTTTCAGGTTTAGCGGGCATTGAGGTAGCAGGTATCCGGGCTCTCCGCACCTGTAGCAGCATAGGACCGGGGTTTGTTTTTCTTTCAGCTTGATCACGGGCCCTATGTCGCGACGTGCAGGCTTCAACTGTACCATGTGCCTCGTCCGGGTTTGGTGAGCAGACCATTCCGAACACTCATCCTGGTGGGCCAACCGATGACGTTCAACGATCCCAGCTAGTTCGTCCATGTCTTTAATTCCACCCGGGGGGGGGGGGTAAACGTTAACATTATTCAAATTTATTGTCTGTTTTTATCTGCATTTTTATTACTCTTTAATTTAATATTGTTTTTTGTATCAGTATGCTGCTCCTGGAGTATGTGAATTTTCCCTTGGGATTAATAAAGTATCTATCTATCTATCTATCTATCTATCTATCTATCTATCTATCTATCTATCTATCTATCTATCTATCTATCTATCTATCTATCTATCTATCTATCTATGTGACGATGTGGGTTCAGCTCCATGCTCCTCTTCTATTAGGGAGCCCTTGAACCCATCACCGTCGGTAATGTCACCGATGAGCTAGACAGTGAGGCAATAAACAATTGAGCAAAGGGGATGATGTTTAAAGTGCAAAAGTGCTTTTATTAAAAGAACAAATCAAAAGTGCAACAGTGCAGTTTTCAAAGTTCAATAAATAAATAAACAATCCATTAAAGAAACGTGGAGGTTAAAAGACACAAAAACAACAATCCTTTAAAACGAGGTTCAAAACATCTACAGGAAGCAGTCTTTAAAAACAAATGACAATCCCGGTGTTTTTTAGTTACTCTGGCGGTCCCCCTGCTACTCCTGTTTGGGCTGCTCTACAGGCGAGACGCTCTTTCTGCAGCTGGCCTTCTACCTGCTCCTACTGCAACTGGCAGTAGCCT
The DNA here is from genome assembly GCF_900747795.2 of Erpetoichthys calabaricus. Taxonomy (NCBI): domain Eukaryota; kingdom Metazoa; phylum Chordata; class Cladistia; order Polypteriformes; family Polypteridae; genus Erpetoichthys; species Erpetoichthys calabaricus. The sequence goes on along the minus strand of NC_041408.2, from coordinate 47,018,520 downwards.
TTCCGATCCTCGGCTCCGGTCGGCTTACCCTGACAGTGACCTGGGAAATCCACCAACGGCCAAGGCTCTCACGCGGTAGACACCACGTTCCCAAGTCCCGATTCCCCGCGGTCTTCCGTGGAGAATCATCCACTTTCTCGTCACTCCCGTCCTTCATAAAGCTCTGCGGGAGCGACAATAACTACGCCTGGGGTGTCGGCCTCACACCCAGGTTGTCTGTTCAGCTGCTGTGAGCTTGTTCACTCACTCACTCACACCGGCACACTCGCTCTCTCTCCCTTCCATTCTTCCTTCCTGCAACCTCCGTTTCCTTCTCTTTTTCCTTCTTTTCTTTCTACCTGTTCTTCCTCCTTAACCGGCTCGCGCTTCACTATATATGCGGGGAGGACATGGCAGCTGCAGCCCATTAGCCACAGGAACAATCATGGATGTGGGCAGTTTCCCACCTGTGCACTTAGGTGAAAACCGCCCACACCGCAGATCGCCCTGCAGCTTGCTACAGCCACCACGCCCCCTCGCTAAGCCGCGAGCGCAGCGATTATTTATTTAATTAAAAATGACCTTTGGTGGGAGAGCTGTGGACCCATAACACCACAATCTATCTATCTATCTATCTATCTATCTATCTATCTATCTATCTATCTATCTATCTATCTATCTATCTATCTATCTATCTATCTATCAAAAGGTTGCACGCTACTTGCTCCATAATTTTCATGGCGTCATTTATGTCTGGTCTTAGCCAGTGCCCAGCCATCTCCCAGATCTCATATGTTTGGGGTCGGGTGGAGCTAGCCGGATCAAAATGCTACTCATGGCATAACATTGCCTGCTGGTCCGCAAACACGCTGTAGTGTTTAAAGACTTTGGCCTTTAGAACATTGTAATTGGCGGCCTCCTCTGCACTAAGTACATAATCAGTCTTCTGCACATCCCCCTTTAGGAGCTGGGCCAATATGTTAGCCCACTCCTCGCATTCCCAGCGCGGGTGAACTGCTGTTCATTAAAAGACAAGAAAATTGGTTTCAATGTCATCATTTTCTTATAAAGGCAGGAGCACCTGTCATGTTTGTTAAGATAGGCAAAATGCTTAATTATTAACCATTTCAATTTTGTAAACTGTTGTTATCTTCAGATATGCTTACTTTGTGATATTTGTCCTTCTTGAGCCACCTTACAGTGGATGTTCCCAATGTAAGTAATGTATCTGCCATAAATAACATGCAGCATTTAAGCCTATGGTAGCATAGCCGGTAAGTTTATATTTGTAATATGTTACTGTTCTGTACTACTATTTATAGTTTAAAGCTGTTACCAAACTGTTTGTTATTTGAGTGCTGAATATTATGTTTCTTTACTTGTAGTTTCATACCTGCTCTTTGTTAATAAACTGGAGATTTGTACACCTTGTGTCAAGCCAGTTTCCAAGTCATTATATTGATAAAGGGAGGACTTTAGCTGCCTGAATACCTATTACAACGTAATGGTGACATCAGAACAGTATCTGTGAGGGAGCCTGCGCCGATCCTCCTTGATAGCTACTTTGTGCTTCTGCCATGGCTTCAGATTTGGCAAGCCTGGTTTGCGTTTCCCCCATTTGCAACTTCACCCTCTGGAGCTTGGTGGCCATATTGGTCAGCACCGTATTCAGGTCCTGCTCCTCCAGCATGAGAACAATATCCTACCGACTACTCCACTGTAAAATAAGCACAGAAACACTGTCAAAGGTTTGGGGAAATTCCCCATATACTGTTGCACAAAAAGAAATGACGTCTTTACAGACAGAGTTCAAAAAGGAACTGGCACAAAATTAAATGAGGGTAGTATATATAGGTGGGTCTGCAGGAAGTGATGTGTAGGAAGAGGTGTGATCTTGAGGGTTGTAACCGGAAGTGATATTATTGGGTAGTTTCTTCAGTTCTGCCGGGAGAGAGGAAAGAAGAGTTAGAGGGCAGCGCCAACCCCCGGTTTGGCAGGTAACTGCATTTATTTGAGTCTGTAAACTGTCTCCCAAGCGCACATGTGTGACACCATGTGTACATAATGCAGTATTACAATAAAACTCCTTCCCAGCCCTCTTCCCTGAAACACGCAAAAAGAGCCCCAAAATGTGTGTATGTAACATTCCATATAAAAGTTAGGATTTATAAAAGAAAACTTGATGGGAGAACTTGTATACATTTACAGCAACTCTGACCTATCTGTATGCAACATTTTGGAGAAACTGGAAAATGACAGCACCTGTGATCAGGTAGGGAAATTTAGCCACACCAGGTAACTGACATCTTGCATGTATAATGATTCATATCACCAAGCCATTATTATATGGCTTGGTTACATTGATGTGTCAAACATTAAACCACTGAAGTGATGATTATGATGACAAGACTCTATTTTAGTTCCCTTTCCAGAGGACTAACTCTGCATATTTGCAATGGACAACTTTTTTGGTATTTAGTCAGTTCATATAGCCTACCTTTTGTCACTTTTCAAGGAACTGGCCGACAAGTCAGGAATATCTTAACCAAGCTTCACTTCATCATGCCCACTGTGCTGGAAGCCATTGACCGACCATGATTTTGCCAAAATAAAAAGGCAATTTACAAAAGTGTCCGGTGTAACTTAATATAATCGGAGCACTTTACTGCACTCATATTGCAGAAAGGACACCTAGCAAGAAGGAACCTGCTTTTGTTAACTGTTAGCAGTGGCTTTCATTAATGCACAAGATATCTGTGATGCTAAGATGATATGAAAATACCATAGTTCTGTGGCCTATGTCAGCCCATGATTAATTTATTTTGAGGCAATGTAGCTTTGGCATATGTAGCGACACTGGACATGGCAGTGGCTTATTGGTAAGGAAACTAACTGGCTGAACCCTCAGTTTTTTATATGGCCCATACTACTCAATGTAGCAGCAATCAAATGTCATTACATGCATGTATGTATGTCATACACTGGTGCCTTACATCTTTTTTCAACCCCAGAACAAAGAGGGAAGGCTTTACAATGGCACACATGCTCTTGTGCACTCAGTTGCAGAGCGTAGGGAGTTTGCCAGTGGGAAAGAAGTTTGGAGTGGGTTGTGGGGACAAGAACACTGAACCTTTCCCCTGGTAAGAACTCCAGGAGACTGGATCCACAATTATACACCTGTGTTTTTGACTGCTGGGCCTTCTCCATATGTTCCCGCACTCTAGGCCACAGTTATTTAAAGCAGCCATGGAGATCTGATACATATTTCAGGATATTTTGGGAGGAAGAATGGGCTTCCTCCTCCTCCTCTCAGACATCCTTTATCAGGTCCAATACAGAAGCTTGAATGGGGAGAACCCCGCTGAAGCTTACAACACTTCCTGGAATTCAAAGAGAACAAAGGGCAAGAGCTGGTCCCCGTCTTGGTCATCTATCTGCACCACTTTCCTTAGCATTTGCTTGAGCATCTGGTTGAAGCGCACGACTAAACCATCTGTCTGGGGGTGGTAGATGGAGGTTTTGAGGTGTGTAATGTGAGATAGCTTGGCAACTTCCCTGAAGGTCCTTGACATGAAAGGCATCCCTTGATCTATGAGGACTTCCTTGGGGATGCCAACCCAGGCAAAGACACCCACAAGTTCCTTTTCAATTAATTTTGTAGCATCTGCCCATAGGGGTATGGCCTCTGCATAGCAGATGACATAATCTAGGAGGACAATGATATACTTATGTCTCGAGACAAGGGTTCGAGTGAACCAACAATGTCAATGCCAAAGTAACAGATGACAACAGTTTGTAGGTTGATGAAGATTATCAAGAAACAACATGGGAAACGATCAAGTGTTGGTGACCGGCTACTACTATTAAAAGAGTTGTATTAATCTGGCATTGTTTCATTAACAACATGTAAAGAGCAGGTCAAATTAACTGGATTAAATTAACATATTTAGGGGTTGCGTTAAAAAAATTTAATCGCAGAAATTTTATTAACAGGATAATCACACACATTAACAGCATTTAATCAGCAGATCTGTTGTTCTCTCTCTCTAGAAGGTTCAATGTTAAATTTGATTCTGCCCTTCATTAATTTAAAGATGCACTGGCCTCCATGCATCTAGTGCTGCTAAGATAGGCTCTGGACCCACATGACCCTGAATTTGTTACAGTAGATATGCATTTTTGTATTTGCAGTCATATCTGTATCAGATACATCAGATCTGCATTTGCTCTAAAGCAAATTCTACAAATACAGCTTTGTTTTGAACGTTTACTACTTGTGTCCTGGCATTGCAGCAAAGGACTTGAATTGTAAGTATTACATTAATCCACATTTTACAACTCTTAGTTGTATGTTGAATGCAAAAATATAAACTTTTCTGTCTCTACTCAGACTGCAGGGGAAAAGCCCAAGCTATGCCAAAGAAAAATTGTTTATAGCACCGAAGAACCACACACATAAAAGCTTTCAGTCATAATTGGACTCTAGATATATGAAATTGAGCATGATGTTTAATGTTCCCCTGATTCAAAATATTATGGATCTCTTTCAGAGTGGATTGCCTGTGAAATTAAAAAAAGTAAGATTATTTTCTACAACGTGACAGCATGGCCTTGGGCAAAAAAGGGTCAGTGGCAGGTTTATTAATTTCTACCTGCCCTGTTATGTAATAAAATGAAGAAGTACCACCATGACAGAATATGAATTAAAGGCTATTTTATTACATTGATTAAGCTTATGTAATGATTAGAAGCTTCAACTTGAAAATGATTGTGTCTAATTAAAACAGAGAATGCAAATGAACAAAATAGCTCATCAGTATGTATAGGTGAACTATATGAGTATTTTAGCATGCAGGAAAGATTAACAGATTATTTTGAATTTAGTATAGTTGTTGAATAATCAATAGAAGTACTCTCCATTTCTGTTTATTATTCTGTATTACAATTAACATTATTCAGGATCTTATAAACTACACAGCAGAATTAGAATTTGTAAAACATTTGATTATTATATTTTTCACCAGATAACAATGCATACCAGTAATACCAGTATGTGTTTCAATTAATAACAAATATTAGGATAGGATGGAGTTATGTTCCTTTGAATACATTTTACATTTTTTCACCTTAAAGATTTTCATTTTTAATTCTATAAATGTAGGATTTTATATCCTTATATCTCTACCATTTATACTCACCTTACATTACAGATGAAAACTAACAGTTATTATATAGGGTGGTACTGCAATATTAATTATACTTTTGCATTACTTTTGATGTGCAATATCATTTAGAGCTGTTGAGTTTAAAATAAAGTCACTGTATTCTCATACCACAGCTGAAATTGCACGCACAGATTTATAAAAATGACAAAATGAAATAAGCTTCTGTATAGTGAAAGAATGTGAATGATCGTGTGACTTTTCCAGTTATTATTGTTTAGTTGTGTACACTACATAATAGAGACAGCAGTTAACAGTAACATTCAGCAAAGTCAGTAACGGCACTAAGCAATGACTTTCCAAGGTGAATCCATGCCATGGACCCTGAAAGGTTGGAGGAGGGCGAGGAATGAAGTGATGTGTACTGCCGGTCTCCTTTTAAAATGGCCAAATTACACAATTTTTTTTTATTTCTTTGAATTGATTTAGATACCCTGTTTTGCAACATGTGTACAATCTCAAGATTCAGAATAATATTTGGTAACCTCAAGGAACTGAAGCGACCTCCTCAGCAGCTGAGATCTACTCAAACCTGCGTAGTGCCGCTCACTCACTGGGCCCAGCTGGTTTTACCCATACTTCAACTCCAAATGATGACAATGATCGAATATGGCTATTTCGACAATGCATGCGAGGCCTCAAGGCTAGATCACCTCCATTAGCTCAGGCAAGTGTCGCCATCCATAACCACTTCAACCCTCTCTGTTCCTCCATCATGCTAGCAGACATTGGTGATGTATTTGTTATTGGGGATTCAATTGTATGCAACCTCAACACTTCATGCCCTAAACAAAAAACTTTTGCTTCTTGATTTCCCAGTGAATGAATACGAGATATACGAGATACGCCAACAGCCATCAACAAGTACAAGGATAGGGCTGCTGGGACCATTGTACTACATGTGGGAGTAAATGTTATTCAATAGTGACAGTCGGAGATTCTAAAGATAGACTTTGTAGCACTAATTCAAGCCACAAAGGAGATAACTCCAGCTGTGACAATCCTCAGTTCAGGTCCCCTGCCTTTGGCTAGAATGTCAGATGAATCCTATAGTCATCTGCTGGCTTTGAACAACTGGTTGAGAGGCTTCTCCTAGAGACAAAAATTGATTTCATGGACAACTGGGATTTTTCCTGAGAGAGGCTGTGTTTCTTCAGGCAAGACAGTTTGCAGATTTGGTGCCCAGGTCATCCCTGGAAATATTTTGTTACCTCTTAGTCCTAATGTTTTCTATAATGCCTTGTTAGGATGTGATAATTCTGTAGTGAGTTCACCTTTAGATGTGTATTAATAACAAACCATAGTCTAACTAAAAAACCCAGACAAATAGGTATAAATAATTTAATTATCATTTCACCTATACAGTAGATGTACACTGTATTAGATCTATAACCACAGATTATAGATTAAATAAAAAATCTGCACAAAGCAGCATTAACATAAATAATTTAAGTATTATTTCAAGCTGCTGTAACACTCCCATTCAGCTCTGCTCCTCCGAGACCTTAAATGCAGCTTTACTAAATATTAGAGCATTAACCAGCAAGAATGTTTATATTAAAAATCTTATCAGTTATAGGAAATTCAACACTAAGTGAAACATGGCTTCTCTCAGACGGTGAGGCAGTGTTAATTGAAGCAGCATCTCTGAATTACAGCTTTGTTCATTTCGTTCTCCAAGGAAAAAAGGTAGCAGTTTAGAGACTATTTACTCAAGCCGATTAAATGGTAAAAATTCCAGTTTTGGTACTTTCACATCTTTCAAGTATCTTGCCATGGTTATTCAAGGAATGCGTCAGTCTCTCATATTGACCTTTCATGGATCTCCAAAATATAATAAGTCTTTTATTGGGGAATACTCAGACTCGGTATCTATAATAATAACTAAAGTTACTAGTAATAATAACTAGGTTACTGATTTTAAGCGATTTTAATTTTCAAGTGGATAACCGGTGCGACCCGAAAGCAAGAGAATTCATGAACTTACTGTACTTCTTTGATCTTAGTCAGCAAATCAGTCGGCCCACACATAAGGGAGGATACACATTGAATTTAGTCAATTCAAAAAGATTAAAAGTTGACATGAGGCAGATTGTGGATGTTGGTATATCAGACTATTGATAGTCTTTTAAACCCAGCTCACTCATTGGAATGTCTCCTAAAATCTATTAGTAAAAACTTCTGAGGCAATATAGGACATCCCCCAAAGTTAATCTGACTGAATTCCAGCATTTCCTTTTAAGTGAGTTAAATTCTTTCACTGGAAAAGATCAACCTGAACAATTTAAGTAATTTCTCAGCTTAAACCCTCCAACTGCACTCTTGAGCCAGTACCAACAGTCTTTTTCAAAGAGGTCTCCGATGTGCTAATTGATAGTATATTTGACATATTGAAATCATCACTAGACACAGGGATCTTTCCTGACTGTCATAAGACTGCAGTTCTTAAACCCCTGCTCAAGAAAAATAATCTTGACTCCAATGTTTTTGACAAATTTAGACCAATTTCTAACCTACCCTTTCTTAAGTAAAATTCTAGAAAAGGCAGCTATTAAAAAGCTAAATGATTATATGATTAAACATTCTACTCTTGATAAGTTTCAGTCAGGTTTTAGAAAAAAATCATAGTACAGAAACTTCACTGGTTAAAGTAGTAAATGATCTGTGGGTTAATGTGGACAGAGGCCATATATCTGTTCTTGTTTTCTTAGAGTTGAGTGTAGCATTTGATACCATAGACCACAGTACTCTTATATATCACCTTAGACAATGGGTGGGCCTATCTGGCAGCATCTTAAATTGGTTTCAGTCTTACTTAACAGGTAGAAATTCTTTGTTAGATGTGGTGATTGTACTTAGTGGACCTATAATATTTTATATGGTGTACCATAAGGATCTATTCTGGGTTGGCTGCTCTTTTCAATTTACATGCTTCTATTAGGTCAGATTATCTCAAAGTACAAGGTAAGCTATCACAGCTATGCAGACAACACACAGCTTTATGTACAGTATCTATAGCGTCTGATGTCCCTGATGCTCTTGGCTCTCTGAACCAATGTGTTAGTATTTCCAATGACGAGTAGTAACTTTCTCAAATTAAATAAGGAGAAAGCAGAAATCTTATTGATTGGGTAACATGGATATAGTAAGGGTATTAAAAATAAACTTGATCCCATAGGCTTAAAATTCTAAACAGAGGTAAAATATTTAGGGGTAATTATTGACTCTGACCTAAACTTTAATTTGCATATTAACCAGATTACTGGGACTGGAATTTTTTCAGTTAAGGAATATAGAAAATGTTAGACCTCTTATAACCTTTCAAGATGCTAAAATATTAGTTTGCCAGGCTGATATTGTGGAAAATTAAAAAAAAAAAAAACTTCTAAAAACCCATTATTTTAATTTGGCTTTCTCTTAGCTACATTTTAGTTGTGCACATAGAATTATCATATTATTCAGGGATTCACAATCTGTGTTAATCTCTACTATTCTCTGCAGGCTTTTCCGGTTCTTCTGTGGTGGTAATCTGCACCACCACCACCTGATCAAGGCACCATGCAGCCCCCTGCATTGATGGAATGAAGCAGGGTGCTCTAGCTGTCCACAAGACCAAAATCATGAAATACTATCATGTGAAGCCTGAAAACAAAGAGGACTGATTTAGGAACATTTATGTTAGGCAATATGCTCAGTGGGGACTAGGTGGTCTTTTTGAACCCCTGCAGATTTTATTTTTTTCACAGCCTAACTGCAGTTAGTTTTGTTTTTTTCTGTTCTCCCAGCCATCTCACCTTACTTTTTTGTTACTTATTCTTTAATATTACTGCACAATCTTATTTGTTTTTCTTTTCATGTAACCTTCACTTTGTCATCTTGAAAAGCACTTTGAGCTACATTGTTTGTATGAAAACATGCTATGCAAATAAATGTTGTTTTGATAACATTTTTGGCTTGTATTTTGGACATATCCAGTAAGTTTAAATTCTTTGTTTCACACTGAGACCCCAATATCTATAGCCTAATTTATTTTAAATTTATAAAATATGCTTCACTTTAGAACACAATTTCATGTGGCAAATTAATAAATACTGTACAATGATTGAGAAGAAACAACTTTGAATTGAAAAAACACATCCTTTAAGAAATTAATTCTTAATCCTAAAAATCTTTGTCTGACTGCTGCTAGCAAGCCGAGAAGCTATATTGTCCATTCCTTGACTAGCTGCAGTACCTTTAGGGCTGAAGAGAGTGCTTTTGTGAAGCTCTCTATGGATGGTAAATCTTTAGAATAGACAATATTTAGAATATATGGGGTATAATATGGACAGTGAGACAGGTAAGAGGTTTCAGGTAACATTGACATTGCTTCGTATCCTCCATTAAAAAAGAACCTGGAGGTAAGTTTGAACCTAGGAGGCACCTTTCAAGTTAGGTGACCCAGTTACTCAATAATATTCTATGCAAGTAAGAATGTTACTGTACTCTGTACATGTGACAGTAATTACCCTAATAAACCTATAAATGCCCAAACTCCAACTGGAGATATATTTTGTAAAATGTTAATGTGTGTGTATCTAAATTATAAGTTGCATTTTTACAAAATTGTCAACATATATATATATTTTGTGGTGGATTGCCGGCTTTCGATTCCGGTTCTCACCCCCAGGCCGCCAGGAGGAGCTCTCCCAACAGCGTGAACGTCCCCCGAGTTTCAGCAGGGCCTCATGGACTATGTAGTTTTTATACGCAGCCCTGCTGGATACCTTGGGGGCCATCAGGAGTCGCTGTAGGAGGACTCTGAGGCTCTTATGTGCCCTATAACCCGGGAGTACGTCATGGTCACGTGACAGGAAGATACGATGTGCTCCCGGGTTGAAGAAAAGGACTGTTTACTCTGACCCAGAAGGGATAAGGAACTGTGGACGGATTGGACAGGAACACCTCCGGGTCAGGGTGTATAAAAGGACGATGGGAAATCCCAGACACTGAGCTGAGCTGGGAGGAAGGGTGGCGAAGTGTCTGGGAGTGTGGAGGATTATTGTGTTTATTATTATTATTATTGAGTATTGTGGAGAGGAGGGTGCTTTGTGCACAATTATTATTATATAATAAATCATTATTTGGATTTTTACCTGGTGTCTGACGTCTAGTCTGAGGGTTCAAAGGGTCACGGAGACCTCTAATCTGTCACAATATATATATATATATATATATATTAATATGAACCAAAGATTCAATGTGTTATATATGCATTATTTTCTTGTATGATATACTATGTATTTCATAACCTCATAACCTTATATTATAACATTAAGGCAATATAAAGTGTATTTTAAACTCAGAGATGTGTAAATGAACACTTGCTGAATCTCCAAATGTCAAATTTGTATGGTATATAAACACATTTTGAAAAAGCTGCACTCCTGCTCTGGATAAGTGGGTTTAGAAAATGAATGAATGAAATAAGATCTTTTTTTCATATTACATATTTGAAAACATAAAAATCTGACAAAAGATCAAAAAAAGAGTCACCTGACATAATGAGAGTCTCCAGTGTTGATTTAATGCCTGGTGTACAGATATATGTAGGACTTGTCCTTATTAAGTTCTTATTATTTTACTAATTTTCTGAACTTTAAGGTTAGATGTACCAGTTTGACAAGAGATGGTATCCTGAATGTAGAACACAAAAATGTTCTATCATCTCATTCAGCAATTAGGCTGTATACAATTGTTCTTGAGTTACTCTTTATAATAAATGTGTATCATATTTACTGTATGTGAGTGTGATGCAGTTAATCTTAATATATACTGTCACTTTTGTCTGATTTTTTTATTATTAAAAATAGACTCATGTCCAAATGAATTTTGCCTTTGGGCAAAATAAAGATCACATTGTAGTTGACCTTGATCTTGTTTAGATTGACTAGCACATTTGAGAATAGTTCTATAATTGAAGTTGTGCTCTGGTTTATAAAGCAGATTGATATCTTTAAGTTAGTGATCAAAAAGTGTCTACTATTTGATTTTTGCATTACTTATGACAAGCTGATGTCCTTGTTCTATTTTTTCAGAATAACAAACTGTCAAAGCTATTGTAAAATGTAAAAGAAATAGCTTAAAATAGCATGCCTACAGTCACATAATGTCCCTAGTGATGCCAAAGTATTTCCATTGAGTATGCTTAGCAAGCTTTAAGGGATTTAGACTAAAAGACTTGCTCAGTTAAGGACACCTGGGACACCTCATGTACAGCATAGTTCTTAGCAATATTGAGGAATGAAAGGGATGTCATTTAAATACATGCATAGCATATTCACTTTGAGAAAGTCAGATGACACTTGACAAAAACCTGGTCATGTGTATAGTTTAAGTAAACTAGAAGCAGCTTGACAAAGATAAAGGTAAGAGATAAAGGTTACAAACAAGTCAATTACACCATAATATGTACAAATACTACAGGCATATATAATTACATTTAGATATAATTTTTCAACAAAAATCAAAGGCAGTACACAGTCCATTGTGTCTGTCACTTTAAACTTCATAAACATGATAGTGTAGAAAAAGTTTGGTAAAAGGGCAGGTTTTGGATAATGTTATGTTACCAATTAGAATGAGAGAGAGAGCGATTGTTGAAAATAACAATATTTTGAAAAGAAAAGGCCTTTCAGAGCAACACAGTTGGCAACTGACCTAACTTTGCCAAAATAACATCATGCTGAAGTTTGAAACTAACTAACATGTCCTATAAAATGTTTTGCTACTGTGAAATTTTCAGTTAATATTTTGTTTACAGGCCAAACTAGATTTTAGGATAAAAATAGTTTATTTTCAAATTTAGTTTGGGCTGTATACATTTAATCTTTTACAATTTATTACAAGAATATATATATATATATATTAAAACATAACACAATAAATTATTAAATATAAGGGAAAGGATTGAATGTGACTAAAGGGTTAACTAAATGTAGCTAAAAGCTAATGCAAATAACCAACAACTTCATTTTCCTGAGTTGGAATGAGGTAAATGAGTAACGAACAGCCCTTTAAAAAGTGAGGATAAACTGATAGGAAAGCCTAAAACCTTTCCTATGAAGCAGACCTGAAATTATGTAATAGGAGAATCTGTAGAGCACCCTTATCAACAAGGTGGCATGCAGAATAATGGAAGAATTCACAGGAGTCAGAAATTAATTGTAGCTTTATATTTATTTGGATAAAAATGATAAAGTCCTGCATATTAAGAGTCAGATGACGTAATGTATTAGATGAGATAATGGTAACCGAAAAGTATAAAAGAGGACATATTGTTTTATTAATGATGGTCTTCAAGGACTGAGACATCTGTGCATAACTCTATACAAATAAATAAAAGTTCTGGGCTCTGTGACTGCTTTCTTTGAACATAGAGGAAAGTTTTTTCCAAAACATAATTTGGTGACCCCGATGTGATCAGAAAGAGAACAAGGAAATGACACAAACATGACGCCCTTTGAAGGTAAGCATATTTGCTATTAAATTGTTTGTATCAGTTTCACTGGGATTTTGCCTTGCCAAAGAAGACACATTAAGAAGCTTCTCTAATAGAACTAACAGTACAGAAATAACAGAGACAGTGCAGAACTGAGGGATCAAATCAAGGGATTATTGTAAACAAGTTTATCAATAAGTGGAAATCCTATAGAGTCTTTAGGTGCATATGATACTGCCACAATATATGGAAGTATAGTATTGGGAGACTGAACAGGTAGGCGAAAGTCCTTGGATACCGCTTCCCTATAGGGTGTATTCTTTCAGTAAGACCAGTAAAGGGATAAACGGGAGGTAAACATCCTGCTTATTACTGTTCCCCAGGGATACCTGGCTCAACAATTCATCAATTTTAGCATTTTGGTGAAGTGACTTTGAACCAATCACTTTGGAAAAGATCTACACCTGGCCAAGTCAGAAGACTGCCTCAGTGAATGACACTAAGTAGTTCCACTGGAGTGAGAGGAGAGCAAGTGAAAATCCTATAATACAGGTCTGACGTGAAGGTCTGGGGTCTTTACTCACTTTGGTAGGTTGTCCCTAGGAGTTTCGCAGGAGGATGGCCTTAGCGGAGAGCTGATTTGGTGGAAAAAAAAAAAAAGCCAATGAAGCATCCAATTAAGGAGGGGTGAATTACTAGGTCACTCAAGAAGGAATGTTGTTTTAATATAATTTTGAGGAATGGGTCATTAGTATCATTTTGTATATATTAGAGTAAACCAATAAAATCAATAAATCACTAGCAATTAAGTAAGATTGTAATAACATATTAAGTTAAACTGTAAATACATATTTCTAGTGTCCTGCTCCTGAATGAATGAATGAATAAATGGTGTTTTGAAGATCTGAGTGTGGTAGGGACCCTCTGTATCAAAACAGCGGAATCTGCATTCATTTCCTGAACCATCTCTCTCTTTTTTTTGATCTTTTATTGAGAGGAATGAAGGTCAGTAGGAACAAGACAGAATACATATGTGTAAATGAGAGGGAGGTCAGTGGAATGGTGAGGATGCAAGGAGTAGAGTTGGCAAAGGTGGATGAGTTTAAATACTTGGGATCAACAGTATAGAGTAATGGAGATTGTGGAATAGAGGTGAAAAAGAGAGTGCAGGCAGGGTGGAATGGGTGGAGAAGAGTGTCAGGAGTGATTTTTGACAGACGGCTATCAGCAAGAGTGAAAGAGAAGGTCTACAGGATGATAGTGAGACCAGCTATGTTACATGGGTTGGAGACAATGGCACTGACCAGAAAGCAGGAGACAGAGCTGGAGGTGGCAGAGTTAAAGATGCTAAGATTTGCATTGAGGATGACGAGGATGGACAGGATTAGAAATGAGTACATTAGAGGGTCAGCTCAGGTTGGACGGTTGGGAGACAAAGTCAGAGAGGCGAGATTGTGTTGGTTTGGACATGTGCAGAGGAGAGATGCTGAGTATATTGGGAGAAGGATGCTAAGGATAGAGCTGCCAGGCAAGAGGAAAAGAGGAAGGCCTAAGAGAAAGCTTATGGATGTGGTGAGAGAGGACATGCAGGTGATAGGTGTGACAGAGTAAGATGCAGAGGACAGAAAGATATGGAAGAAGATGATCTGCTGTGGCGACCCCTAACGAGAGCAGCCGAAAGAAGAAGAAGAATTGAATTTATTAAAAGCATATAACATTTCATACACGCAAGTTAAACTTAGCAAAACTAAATTCATCAACTAATTTCAATCTCTCTTAAGTGACATTGGAAGAGGAGGACATTAGTTCTGACTGTGTAGAGAGAAGGTCTTTTAGCAACAGGTTGTAAAAGTGTCCAGCTGTTGAGGAAACACTGGATGAATGTAAATGAGCTCCTATGTCCTACAATAATATACGATAAGCCATTAGCTCAGAGACAAGTGTGAGATTAAGCTCCAGTACCAAAATAGTGGGTGATGAGAGGTATAATAAAGTATCAAGTACATAGAAGTGTGAATGAGAACATTCACTTGGAGGAAGAAAGATTTTGTAGATGCCCATTTTAGAAATATATAAATAATGAGTTGCTAAAGAATACACAAGCTGCAGGCAGACAATAAATTGTGGGAAAGCTAGGCTAAAAAGGTTTATAACAAAGAACGAACATAGAGGGGATATACCGTACAGAGAATCCTGAGGGGAAAACAGATCCAAAGAGTAAAAAAAGAAACTGTTTAGTGAAGAAAAAAAAATCCCCATTGGGATATTGGGAACTGAAATTCCAGTATGTAGGGAAAGAATTCAAGCAGTGTCTAAAAAATGGTATAAGAGAACTAAAAAGTTTCACACAAACTGGCCGAAGGAAGGTTCATTTAATGTAGCACTGTGTGAGGAAATGGAAATGTTAATAAAGAATCATAAGTCAAAAGAGATTGGTGAAGTAAGAGAGAGCAAAAGGTGCAACGAGTTAGATGTGCAAATGGACAGGAATGACATGTGAATGGGACTTCTTTGTCTGAAATGTACTAAATTGAGTGTTCAAGCAACTGCTGAAAATATATTGTGCACACAAACTTTGAAATATCTAATGTAAATTTCCAGAGCTCTGAGTTATTTTGAGTTAAACATGAGTTCTGAATACTGTATGTGTAATGCTTGGTAAAAGTACGTCTCCACTTTTGCTTATACAGATGTTTATAAACGTGCAAAACATCTTTCCTCCAGTCCCTGATCAAGTCAAGTGTTTTGTGCATTAATTGTTTCCACAACGAGAGTGTGTAAGTAAATAGACGTCTTAACAAGTAAATGTAAGCCTGAGAGGCAAAGAGTTTGTAAATACTTTAAATAGTAAATGCTAAAAAATATAATAATATTAAAACCTGAGTAAGATTAAATGTGGTAAAGACAGTTTAAGTGACTTTGAGTATGATTTGCAGTATATGAAGGAGATCTCTGTGACTGAAGTGTATTAAATAATGTTTAGGTGAGTTTGTGAATATAATTGGTTAAAGGCCAACTGTTACAAATTGGGACTGTATATGGTTTTTAAATTAAAAGAGCTATGAATTCAAACAAAATGATAAGATTAGGTGCAATGAAAAAGTCTAAGCATAGCTAAATTTTATATATTAAAATATTTTCTTTAAAGTACTGAATGCAACGGTGTGATGCACTAATGACCTTAAAGGCATTTTAAATACAAATAGATTTTGAATTGTAATTTGTATTTTTTAATTGTGAAATAGAATGCTGATGTTTGAATGACTACATACCTGATGGAAGATTTAGTTTTATTTCCTATAACTAGTTATTCTACTGTAAAATTTCAGACACTTTGTTAATATTTTAAAGCCTAAGGTAGCAATGTTAAATTCATTAGTAATAAAGTAATAGCTTAAAGAAATATAATTGAGATATGTATAAAGAAACCGTTTCAGCTTTAAGACAACATCTTAAGAGTGTCATGAAATAAACAGTTGAAAAAACCATAAAGTTTTGGGGAAGCTTCCCAGTATAATCTCCTGCCGTAGAGATATAAAAAAAGACATACTGGGTCGATTTTGTAAAAAAAATACAATTGACAATCACAGTTACTCTTAAGGTTGTTTGTATATGAACAGAACAGGAAATAGAACAGACAAAATGGCGAATGGAAATGACGTGAAGACTGGAAAATGGAAACGGAAGTGACATCATCAGGAATGGTCAGAAGTGACTTCATTTGTGAAGGACAGAAACCAGGTAGGGAATTAATTTTCTTCATACTGGAGTGGAAAAGTGAGATTAGTCTTCTGCAGGTCTGTGGGAAGGTTGAGAAAAGGCATTAATTCTCGTTTCCAGCACCCTAGACTTCACATTTTCGCTGTCTTTGGACCCTTTGGCTGCCCCCTAAGCACGTGTGTGTGACAAGAGATATTAATAGATGTGTTTCTACACAAGACAATTTCTGCTGATCCAAGTAACTTTTCAAATACTTTAAGGGATTTTATGTGGGAACTGATAAAACATATTTTATATGAATTATCCTGATATCCTTAGATAAAGTAAAACATAAATTTCTTTTGTAAATGATTTAAAATCTGAGACTGCACTAGCTGAACAATATCCTGTAATTAGAAAAATAGGTAAGGCCATGTTGAGCCTAATTGTTCTAGTTTATTTTGAACTCACTTCTAAAATAATTAGGAATTTACCAGCCCAGAGTGTGGAATTCTGTCTTTATTTCTGCTTGCTGCACTGACTGAGAGATGTTCTCTGGAGTAAACTGGTGTTATATTGCCATCCATTTAGGGGAAGGGTACAGTGATCATAAAGACAAATTTGTACTTTAGAATATTCAACTGGAATTGTATTAATTTCTACAGGAACCTCCATAGAACAGGGCTCTTTAATTAATAACTTCAACAACATTCTGCCTTCTCTTTTCTTTTGTTGTTCTTTCCCAATTCTGGATATATTTGTATTATCTGTAGGAGAATTATAACATTTGGCTGTTGTCAAATTGTTATATCACTGGGACCAGTTTCAGGGTTTTCACTGACCAACACCCATTTGCTCCACATGTCCTCTAAAATATATTTATATAGCAAAACTAACACAGGTGTCAATAAGGGCATGAGGGTTGATTTTACGATATAGTAAATTGATTTAGTTCTTATAGTTATTTTCATAGCAGCAAAGGGTATGTGCCAATAGTTTGAGTGTGAGACAACTGAATGTCTTTATACCTTGGTATTTATATTAACATTGACTATTGAGGGATCTAGTTTGAACATAATGGACATAATGAATAAAACTTGTACATTGTGCTTACCACCTGCAGAATTCACTTTGACCATTAAAAGCAAATTAGCCAAGATACAAGCACAGACTGGATGTAAAATGACCATCTGTTTTACACCTAGCATTATTGTTGATAAGGGGTACACCCAACAAAACAAGCCTAACACCTTATGAGACATTATTTTTGGGACCTATAAGCAACTTTTAACAACTACAGATGAACTATTGCAATACTGCCTAATATTGAAAAAAATCTCACATTCTTTACACCTGCAGGTTAAAGTCACTTTTCTTAGCACATCGGAAATAACAGCACATGAATTTGAATCTGGAAACTGAGCTGGAATAAAGGTCTGAAGTCAGAGGAATTGTCCAAGGAGAAACAAGCCATGCCAGAGAGGGGATCAAAGCATGGACTAGGCCTACAACCAATTGACTACTGGACAATGTACCCAAATTCTAGTTCAAGGGATCATGGGTTCCTCCTGCTGACAACTCAGTTAATTATCTTTAGGCACATCAAGGCAAACATAAGCAACATACTGTATATTTATTGAGTATTTGCAACTATAGTTTTCTTATTGGAAATACTGTACGATTATTATGAATTTAAATTGTTTGGGTTTAACATGAATAGCAATTGAGATAATATAATTGAATAGATGTAATTTATATAACATGTTCAGCACTCAGAGTAAAAATAAACTGTAAGAGTACATATTTGTGGATAGATGTTTTTAATAAGTCTTTTGATACTCGGTGAGACAACAAGTTGCCTTAAAAGATTAATATTTTTTATGTAATTTGGACTGTTAATCAGAATTTAACATATGACCATTATATTTAGTATTACATTTTTGATTATCGTCACATTATCACAAACAAACATTGCCAATTAAAGTCAGTCCAATTTAAGTATAATTGGTTATTGATTTTAATAATAGAATAAACAGTATAGGATTTAACATTAAGGAAAATTTGTTAACTGAGAGAAATTATTGTAAATTTTGTAATGGCGTGAAGCGTCATCTCACTTCAAAGGCCGGCACTGGAGTCTTGGAATAGGCAAACAGGCTTATTGCAAAAGGACAGAATGATCTCATTTCATTGAAGTGAGCCCTGATTCCAAGGCAGACGCCTGTATATATTACAACTAGCCAACCCGCGGCCGCTTTTTTAATGATTTTTAAGCACAGGGAAAAAAATTAACATTTGAAAAATCCGTAATTTAATAAACCACCAAGAAAACGGGAGGAATGGGGAAGGACTCCCATTACGCGCCGTCCGTCATGCTTATTCTGCTGATGTCTCGTTCAGTATGTACTGCCTGCTCATGTTCCCACCCCCAACTTGTCACCTGAGTCGTTTTTCTCTTTGCACAGTCGATATGCACATGTGAGTCACGTAGACTTTTCATTGTTGTTTGCGGTTCTGTCCGCTTTTCGCGTACTGATTTGTTCGGGAGTCACAGTTGAGAAACACTTTTTTAATGTCTTTTAAGCACAGATGAAAAAATGAACATGTGGCCCGTGCTGCTGCTTTGCAGTAAGGAGACAGTGGAAGATTGTGCGTTCGCTTCCCGGTTCCTGCCTGTGTGGATAGCAAATCATCCACGACTAACAAACTGTTTTACACGCTGCATACCAATCCGCGCATAATCACGCAGCTTTTTAAATGTTTTTTAAGCAGAGGGAAAAAAATTAACATTTGCAAAATCTGTAACGCACATGGCTGCGTTTGAAAAACCGACTTATCCCTGATGAGTTTCACCGGCATTAATGATTAGGAATCTGGTAGGAACAAAACCCTGAAGCCACAGGGGTTGACCAGGACTGAGTTTGGGAAACACTGCTGAACACAGACGAAACCGACTCAGGTGAGGAGTTTGGGCGGGCAAAGTAGTTGCAGTTATTGATTATTCAGTGTTGTTTGCCTGGGTGTCTGATCTGCGCTGACTGACATGGCTATTTTCTACGTATCCCATGGTTGTCTTCCGGCAGTGTGAATGCCTCGAGAGACAGGGCGTCCTTGTGTGGTGAGTTGTTGCAATTTGTGACCACGTCATCGACGTTATCCCAATGCTGGCAAACAAAGCCAACAGCCATGTTGCGAAGTTTGAGAGCAACAGTTTTGTCAATGACATTTTTCCAAAAAAACCCAACTGATAGGCAGGTTTTCGATGGGGGACGCGGTCGGGTGTTGTAACCGAAAAGAATAATGAAAAGTCAACGTGGCTCAGAGGTGCATGTGGACTCATAGCACAAACGAAAGGGACTAACTGGGTGATCGGTGAGTTCTTGCGTCCGGGCACATGAGCAGGCAGTGTGAATGCCTAGAGAGCGAGGGTAGACGCGGGACGGGGAAAAAGGAGTGTTGGTGGGTGGGGAAACGTCTTCCGTGTTCCTGCAGGACCATCTAAGAAGACACATGTTTGTCGCGGATGCGAATTGCTGTATGTAGCGTGTAAAACAGTTTGCTATGGTGCACACGGTCGTGGGTCGTAAGCGAAAAGTCAACGTGGCTCAGAGGTGCATGTGTACTGTAGCCCAGACGAACATAAATGACGCCGTTTTTTCCCAGTCGTCGCGTCCGAGTTGGTGGATGTAGCTCTGCGAGTTGTTGTCGTATCCAATGGTCTTAGAGTTGGTGGGCGTGGCTCCTTCCTGTGTCCGCCATGGGCGGCTTACTTGTCGGCGGCTTAGTGAATCCACACTCCTTCCGGCGTACTTTCCATGGGTGGCTACTTGTTTTCCGGCTTAGTGAATTATATATATAGATTCTTATCAACCTGACCTCGGTTCTGATCATTCTTTGTTACTTTTTCTGACTCCATTAGCATAAACCTTGTACTCCCCAATTTTAGTTTAAGACACCAATATATTTCTTAATATCCATACATAGCTACCTTTCTGCTGCTATTATTTCCAAACTAGGGTATAGCAGTCATCTGACTCCAAGTATGTCTCATCACGAATACCATCCACCAAACAACTTTACAAACAATTGAGCAAAAATTGCCCTTTTTTATTATAGAGACACAAGAGGGTATGTTCCAATTAGAAACAGATTACACTTCTCAGCGTGCCTGATGACATCTATGCTTTATCCAATAGTGAACCTTAGCTGTGGAACATTGGACTAACTATGTGTCCTTACACAGATATTTGAAAAGTTATGTGATTTAACCAGTCCTATCTACTTGTGCATTTTAAGGCTCATGACTGTGTACTGTCACACATGTGTGAATAGGAGGCAGCTGAAGGGCTTGAAGAATAATGGTAACACATCTGCCTAGGGGGACTAATGCTCTTTCTAATTTGCCTGCCGACCTTTACCGATCTTTACCGAGAAATCCCACCAGGAACCAATGCCTCGACTCGGGACAAGTCACTTCCGGTCCCGGACCTGAGGATGACATCACTTCCCCCCGACCTCCTATAAAACCTCACTCCCTTCCCCTGGAGAGCAGTTCTGTTTTGGACTCAGTCTTGTAAACTGCTTTGCACTTACAAACTCTTTACTTTTTGCAGCCAGGAACATATTACACGGGTGGCTGCCCCAAACCTTTATATGTCTGAAGTCTCATCTTGTTACAGTACCCAGAAATATCTTGTGGAAAGCATGGTGTACCAGGACTGCTGTATACCGTTTGTGAGAATTACTTTTCTATACTCACAGTGTTGATACTCCTAGGAAAGCATTTTGAAGTATATGAAGTAGATAAAAGCAGGAGATTAGTTATTCTACACTTAGTGTTGCAAATCCTAGATAACAGAGTCAGGGGAATTATGAAGTGAGTGAATTTTGTCCTGTGATGATGACTTAAGTTTTATTTAATGCTAGTTTTGTTGCCCAAGGAGAAAATGGGCTCTCGGAGCCTGAGCCACTGGAGATATTATATAACCTAAATTGCAAATTTAACTGCAGCTGCAAGTTCCTTGAATAAAACACTTCCCTTTATGAAACAGATTTAATTTCAACAAATGGTTTACAATATTAAGCTTAAACCCATTTACATGAGTATTATATGAAAATTTTTTAAAATGCATATAAAATTCCCCCAACCTCTTATTCTTTCTTTTTTACTATAAGAATGTCACTTCTTTTGTTTTATTTTGAACTTATTTTGATTTTACTTTTTATTTTGTAGTGTAAAATTTTGCATTGGCAAATGACAAAATAAAAAAATTAGTATTGTTATATAAGGCTGCGCACAACCCACCCCAACACACACACACATATTATCTATATACTGTATATATTGTTGCAGGTGGCTGGGGGGGTGACCCAGCCGGGACACCCCAGAGGACCGAAAGAGGGCTTATGCCTTCCCCAGACCATGTGGGGGCGACTGCCCTGGTACCTATGGGGACCACGGGTACAGAGCTTTGATGCTCAACCCTGTAGGGGCCCATGGTCACCGCCAGGGGGCGCTCCAATGCCTTTGGAGCCCTGGACCTCAGCACTTCCGCCACACCCGGAAGTGCTGGGGGGAAGAGAAGCGGGGACACCTGGAGTGCTTCCGGGTGCACAGCCAGCACTTCCGCCACACTGGGGAGTGCCGGTGGAAGATTGCCGGGAAGCACCTGGAGCACATCCGGGTGATTATAAAAGGGGCCGCCTCCCTCCGTTCGTGGGCTTGAGTCGGGAGTGGAGAAGGATGGAGCTCGGGAGGAGAGGCAAGGAGGTGGCCTGAAGTTTAAGGCATTGGACTGTTGGCCTGGACTTTGGGGAGTTTAGGGGTTTGTGGTGCACTTATAATTGTACATAATGTATAATAAATGTGTTGTGGGTGACTTGAACGTGTCTGCCTGTCTGTGTCCGAGCCGGCTTCTGCAATATATATATATATATATATATATATATATATATATATATATATATATATATATATATATATATATATATATATATATATATATATATAAACACCAGGGGTGGCCATCTCCAATATTTAAGAGCCGCAGTGGCTGCAGGTTTTTCTTCCAACCTAGTCACTTAATTAGAAGCTAATTCTCACCTAAAGATCTTTTTTAATTTCATGATTTATTAGTGTTTTAACTCTAACATGTTAGTTCATTCTTAAATCATTATTTTTTTTTCTACTGATAACATGTATCATCCAAGTGATTTGCAGCCTAAAACCAATCAGCAATTTTCAGTTCTTCACCTTCTCTTCAGTTTCCTTCTGAGTACTTAGTTAAACCAAATAGTGAATGATGAATATACAACGGGTGGAAATGGGGACAAGCTAGATGTATTGCTAATAAGGAGCAGTTAAAACAATGAATACAGCTGTTTAAGACTAAAACGGAAAAATGTCACTTGAGCAATAAGTGCTTCATCAGCAATGAATGGTTTTTCATGAAGCAATTGAATTGCAAGAAAAACCTGAAGCCATTGTGGCCCTCCAGGACTGCCATTGCTCAGTTCTTATTTAAAGGGTTCTGAGTCCAACCATCCATTCATTATCCAACCCTCTATATCCTAACTACAGGGTCACGGGGGTCTGCTGTAACCAATCCCAGCCAACACTGGGCGAAAGGCAGGAACAAATTCCTGGGCAGGGCGCCAGCACGCTGCAGGGCACACACACATACACCAAGCACACACTAGGGACAATTTAGGAACACCAATGCACTTAACCTGCATGTCTTTGGACTGTGGGAGGAAACCGGAGCACCCAGAGGAAACCCACGCAGACACGGGGAGAACATGCAAACTCCACGCAGAGAGGACCCGGGAGGCGAATCCAGGTCTCCTTACTGCGAGGCAGCAGCACTACCACTGCACCACCGTTCCACACGGTCCTGAGTCTTAAATAGAAAATAAATGGAATAAAGTTAATTAGTAGCAAAAACTTGTCACTAATTAAGAAAATGGCTAGAATGAAAACCTGCATTCACTGTGGCTCTCCAAGATTGGATTATATATATACTGTATATACAGGTAGTCCCCAGGTTATGGACACCCAACCTACACCATACGAACGAGGCCGCAGCTGCAATGCATGCGCCTCAGTAACTGCCGCTCCATCATCTTTGGCCCGGGGACACTGCAAGCAGTGGCTGGACGGAGGCTGGAGGGGGTCGATTTCTCTGCTCGCGCAGTGTAGTGTCCGTTGGGCGGCTCCCAGCGGCAAGCGGTTTCACTGCCCGCCCCCTGCTGCAAGTGGCGACCCTGTTGTGGCTGAACGGAGGCCATTGAGGGTGAACGGGGAGGCGGGAGGTAGCATTGTAGTGTGCCTCGGATGACTGTGTGTTGAATGGGGGCGGTGATGCGGCAGGATACTGCAGGCAGCATACTGTAGTGGAGGTGACTGTGATGTGGGCTGGTGATGAACCGCCCCTCGCTGCCCCCATTCATTCTCAATAGCAAGCCTGCTTGTACTGTTTCGCACGTAGCAGAAAGTTGGCTCTTGTCAGTACAGGGTGGTCCAGATCTAATTCTGCAGATTCAGATCGTCTGAATGACTTTGATTTATGCGGGGATGATTCCAGTTTGGCACGAAGACGATTCTTCATGTCGTCAGTTCGCACACTTCTTGATGGTCCGGGATTTTTCGGGTGATTTGCTATGTAATAAAGTGAATAAGTTATAGCGTAATGAAAATTGCATAATTAGATCTGGACCACCCTATACATCAGACGTGTTGATGACTGGTGCCTAATCTGCTGTGATAGCGTGTACAGTGCTGTACAGAAGAGCTCATGTTAAATTTTTGTCTTCACCCTTCAAGAATGTCTCTGAAACACAAATCTGATGCAAGTGCTGGTGCTACATTAAAGAAGAGAAAAACCATCACCATTGAAAATAAAGTAGAAATAATAAAAAGGTCAGAGAGAGGTGAAACTCCATCATTCATTGGCAGAGCACTTGGTTACAGTCGGTCAACAATAACATTTATTAAAGTAATGTACCTGTTCCAACTTACATACAAATTCAACTTAAGTACAAACCTACAGTCCCTATCTCGTACATAACCGGGGACTGCCTGTAATATATATATATATACTAGCAAAATACCCGCGCTTCGCAGCGGAGAAGTAGTGTGTTAAAGAGGTTATGAAAAAAAAAGGAAACATTTTAAAAATAACGTAACATGATTGTCAATGTAATTGTGTTGTCATTGTTATGAGTGTTGCTGTGTTTTATATATATAAAATACACACACACACATATAAACATATATATACATATACATATACACATATATATACATATCTACATATATATATATATATATATATATATATACATATACACATCCACATATCAACATATATATATACACATATATACACACACACACGCTTTATGGGTGATGATTGTTTTACTCTTTTTATCTTTATTTTATTTTATTGTAGAATCAACTCCTATCTGCGCACAGCAGGGCAGCCGTGGGCGGATGCGTATGGTGTATTCACTCCAAGTTATCGTGCATTGCGCTGTCAGTGGTATTTTGATAAAAGAATTTGAACAACATATAAGAAGCGTATAAATTATTAAACAGTAAAACATTAACATTTAAGAAGTAAAGTTACATTAAGTACTACTGCAGTGCCTTTGGGTATACCTCATTTTTTGTTTGCCCATTACATGCTTAAATGTATACATTTTTTGGTGCACCTACCCGAGAACACGCGACATATAACCGAGCGTGGGAGAAGCATGGATTTTAAACACGCGTTGAGTTCATCTGCTGGTCTCCCTCGTGGAATAACTGGTAATGTTTGACTAAAATGTACAGCGAGTAAAACGACATCACCTCCTATTTTTTTTTTTACGATCTCTGAGATGTTGCTTTTTTCGGTTCAAGGCTTCATAAGCTCTTTTATGTTGTATGGTGTACTTATCACAAACCATCATCTTTGAATGTTGCAAGACTTTCGCCTTGTATGTAGATCGGGGTAATTACATTCATTGCATTCGTAGTCTGAATCACAATCTGATTGTATGGGTGGTTACCTGGCACTGTAGGGTTGCCACCCGTCCTTTAAAATACGGAATCGTGCCGCGTTTGAGAATGAAATTGCGCGTCCCGTTTTGAATCAATACTGGACGGGATTTATCCCGTATTTTTTTTTATCATTTTTTTTTTTAAGCAGCGTCTCATGCAAATCATCCCACACGCATTTTATGAAGATGCCTCCTTTCCTACTTTTGATTGGGTAATACTTGATGTCATCGTTAGTTTGATTGGTGTTTTTAACTGTCCAGTAAGGAGGGCGTGTCTTTTAAGTAGAGTCTGCAAAATGTTGGCACTGAGATGTGGCGTCAGCGCCATAGTTGAAGCCCCTAACGTTGCGGTCAGCAAGTCGGCTAACATCCGCCATGTGCCGTCTTTGAGTTGCGAGAAACAGATCATAGAATGGTTGAAACTGTTGCCCCTAACGTTGCGCCACGGCGTGTGGTTCGTTTATACCTCGTGTCTTCTCATTAAACTTTTATCTGGCGAATATGTTATTGCAATCCGCAGCGGGAGCGTTTCTATAAAACTTAATTTAAACTTACGTTTCACACCGTGCTTTGTTTCCCTTATGAACATGCTTGTATGCTTAACTCGCTCCGTTCTCAATTGTTTAATTAATTTTTTGCTCTTCCCTGTTTGCGGCTGTTCCTCCATTTCCCCCTACTTCGTTGTTTTATCTCGCGAATATTTAATTGCAATCCTTAACGGGAGCGTTTCAATAAAGTGATTGGAAATAGTTTAGCATTTACCTTTTTAGTAAAAGGCGAGCTTTTAAGCCTGAGAAATCACCCCGTAAATGCACACGTTTAATTGGACATGTGTTAATATGTATGGTTACACAGTATTAAAAGACAGTGAACAACGTCAGTTACCTTTCTTCCCGCGTTTGATAAAAGGTGAGCTTTTAAGCCTGAGAAATCACCCCGTAAATGCACACGTTTAATTGCACATGTGTTAATATGTATGCTTACACAGTATTAAAAGACAGTCAAAAATTAACGTCATTTACCTTCGTTCCCGCGTGTGACTCGTGCTGTAAATGTCTTCCTTGTTTTTAGTTCACGTGATTGCGTAGGAGGCGTGATGACGCGATTACGTGACTCCGCCTCCTCCATTACAGTGTATGGACAAAAAATATGTTCCAGTTATGACCATTACGCTTTGAATTTCGAAATGAAACCTGCCTAACTTTTGTAAGTAAGCTGTAAGGAATGAGCCTGCCAAATTTCAGCCTTCCACCTACACGGGAAGTTGGAGAATTAGTGATGAGTGAGTCAGTCAGTCAGTGAGTGAGTGAGTGAGTCAGTCAGTCAGTCAGTCAGTGAGGGCTTTGCCTTTTATTATTATATATATATATATATATATATATATATATATATATATATATATATATATATATATATATATATGATATCACCAGAATTTCCTAAAACACTGGGTGTCATGAGGGTCTTTTCATAAACTTGACTCTCAGTAGTGCATGGAAGATGAGAACGGATAGTTTCTTGAAGCAAGGAGATTAGTCATGTAGTCATTGTTTTTTTTTATTAAAGAGAGAAGAGGGTATGTTCCAATTACAGACAGATTAGTTGGCCTGATATATACAGTACTTTGTATGTATATATATATATATATATATATATATATATATATATATATATATATATATATATAAAATATATATATATGTATATATATATATACTGTATATATATACTCTTTAATAAAATCCCTGTGTGCATCCAAGTGTCCATGTGGGTGTGTCTTCTGGTGAAGTGCGCATGCGCGGGGCATGGTGCGATGCGTGATATTACTGTCAGAGAAAGTTAGAGGCGTTTTACGGAAATACAAACCAGTATTACTGCGAGAGGAAATTAAAGGTACACAATACATTAACGCATATTACAGCGACATACAAGCCAGTATTACTGTCAGAGAAAATTAAAGGCATATTACCGACGTGCTCGCCTGTATTACCACCAGAGAAAATTAAAGATATATTACGGACGTACAAGCCAGCGGACGTACAAGACATTATTACTGTCACAGAAAATTAAAGACACACAATACACGGAGGCAGGCCATGAAGAACAGTCAGCTCAGCAAGTAAACATGAACAAAAGAAAGGCTGAAAGACAAAGAGAAATACGACCAACAAAATGAATGAGGTCAAAGTCCCTTGCCATGTAATATGGACTGTTCCTACTTATGTTTATGCACTATGTTCTAGCGCCCGTTATTGTAACGGGCTTAACGACTAGTATATATATATATATATATATATATATATATATATATATATATATATATATATATATATATATATATATATACCAGTAGCTGTGGTGGACTGGCACCCTGCCCTGGAATTTGTTCCTGCCTTGCACCCTGTGTTGGCTGGGATTGGCTCCAGGTTGGATAATGGATGAATGGATGGATGGATATACCAGTAGTGAGTGCTGCAGCCTCCCAAACCTCAGACACAATAAAGCCCAAACACACTTTATGCTCCCATAAAGTCTTTTTATTGAGCCTCAACCTCCCAGCTCTGATTCAATCCAAATGAGGCAGTGGACTCTCTTTTATAGTTAACCTGGGAACTGTTTCCGGTGTCCTCTCCAAGTTATCCTTAGCAGTTCCGGTTGGTATAATACTATGTGCCTATCACGCAATCTGATGACCCTCAGAAACTTGTCTTTTGATCGAGTTATGACTTTGGTCTGCCAGATGTCTTCCTATCAGAGTTTCGTCCAGTTTCCATTGTGTAGGACACTGCACTCACTGACGCTTTGATTTTTTTCTAATTTTTCTAAATAAAAGGGCTTCACTTCTAAGGGTAATAACGATCTGTTCAAGTTCATTTGTTAATTGCAGTTTTCTTGCCATTATCACTGTAATTTTGTCTAATTAGTATTTAAGAGGGTATAGTAACACAATCTGTTCCAACTCTGCTTTAAGACAAAGGGTTTTTATGTAATCAACAGAAGTTGGGACACTTGTGCAAATTGTTTGCTTCAACGTTCAAGGCTGAATTTACCACAACTGCTGCAGAAGATCTGAAGGTTGTAACCTATTAATTGTTCCCTGTCGAAGGCCCAGTTGTAATATTCTGATATTTCCTTTTTTTCAGTTTTTGCTAACCTAAAATTTTAATTTAAACCTCTGGCAGTTTACCGCTTACCTTTTCACCATTTTAGGTCATTCATTGTATTTCAACTGATTAATTTTGAAGAAAAACTGGGAAAACTGAGGTACAGCAGTTGAGTAGAAACTGCCTAGTTATAATGGAAAAAATGTATTCCTGACACAATGAAGTTTTTATCAAGTTCATGTAAATTTCCCAAATGTGTGTTCATTGAATAATCAAGTTGAGTTTTATTTGATATAGCAATCGTGCAGCACATTCAACTCTTCAGCCCTGTTATAAACTGTAATGAATTTCAGCATTAAATTCAGTTTATAAGACTCAAGGGCTCAGTACAGTGTGCACTTCTTTTGAGTAAGTGGCAAAAAGAAATCCCACGATTCAAGTTTCATTTCCCTTCATTTAAAATCCAGTCATGTATCACACTTCTCTTGTACAATATTGACAAAGAAAAGCCTTTTACAGATTATGTTCAGGGAACTAAAAGGAATCAGATAAAACAGGCTATTTAAGTAGCTAGCTAGTAGTAAATACAAAGTGAAGTTTATCATGAGGGCCACACCTGTTCTTTATTATGAATTATCATATTCATACAGGGTTTTGGGCACATTGGGTGCAATTTTATTTCTATTAAATATTTGCTTATCTGTTATATAGTGAAAACTGACACTAATGCCAGATAATGTGCATATTTATAAAATATGTGTAATTTGTGATGCATGATCAGGGACCTTGAAAACATTGATAATAAAACATATTATGCCAGTAATTAAAAATAAAACACTGAAATTACTACCTAAACAAAAATGTTTTATTGAATATTTTTCTAAAATTATGTGAGATTTTACTCATTTATCATTTTATGCTAATTTTGAGAATTCTTTCCTAGTACAGCTGACCAGTAATATTGACAGAACAATTTATTTGGCAGGTCAATCAAAAATACCGAAAATAACAGTCTCTATAGCTAATTGAGAGAATACATGTTTACATGTACTGTACTATAACATCTGCAGTTTTCAAATGAGCACAACCAGTTGTGTACAGAAAATGATTTTATAGTTCAAGTCTTAGAAGTAAATACAGTGTAATACATTTATGTTATTTTTTCTCTTAGTATATCTGCAGTGAAATGAAGTGTTTAAAAGTAGACTACTCACACATCTATCTATAAAATAATGTGGTCATTTTACTTCTTAACACAGCATCTTTGAATGTACAAATTAATTTTCACTTTAACCAGCTCAGCTTAGCACAGCACGAGTTTGACTCAGTTAATGAATTAATTGTTCACTGTGGCTGCACTTGCTAAATTATTGTTTACAAACCCATTTTAATAGCAATATGAAGTTGTGCAGTTTATGCTTTTTAAGAAAAAAAAACAATAAGGCTCTTATTTTTGGCAAATTCTTAACAGGGATTTTATTGCTACAGATAGAAGCTTTAGTGCTGAATCAAGCTGTTGCACTTCTGAAGAGTCTGTACTTATTGTAAGAGTGTGAAAATTTACCCTTGTGGGTTGTCTGAGCTGAGTATGCTATATTTTAAATGGAATTCTCACTTTAAAAATATAACTTTGTCTTCTGTTGAAATGAATTTGGACATATAAGACAATAATTTATGACCAAGGTTAGTGTACTTTGGGAAGGGTAGCTTTGTTTGGCATGGTTCAAGTCCATTGTGTGTTTTTAGAATATAAACATATTAATGCATTCACATCCTTCATTAAACTAATGTTACCTAGTAGTAGAAATTGTATTGTAAAAAAAAGTGTTACCAGAAGGAGAAACAATAAAAATATTGCTTGTACTATAATGTGTGTTTTTTTGTGCTTAAGACACAGAGTTCTGAATCCTTGTCTCTTGCAGTTCACTGACCAGGTTTTCATTGGCACCTTATGAAAGGTTTTGAAAGGCATGGTAAATAACATTGTATGCTTCTACACTACTTATTCAGATGCATATGGACCTTCTTATAAAACTCACGTGCAGTGCATTTAGAGAATATTTAGACCTGTTTAATTTTAAAATATTTTTTATGTTGTGCTATAATCATTTATAGTACATGTATTTTTTTTTTTTTCCCCCACCTCAACCAACACTCAATTCCCCCGAAAGACAAAGCAAAAACTTATTGAAACTAAGAAACTGAAATATAACACTGATACAATGATTTGCTGTAACACTGGAAATCTGGTTCTGGAGCATAATGTTCTGTTATTCATCACTGAGATGTTTCTACACCTTGTTTTAAATCCACCTGTGGTCAGTTCATTGGACTGGGCATCGTTAGGAATGGCACACACTTGTCCTACTGTTGACAACGAATATCAGAGCAATCACCAAGCCATGAAGTTAAAGGAATTGTCTGCAAACCTTATTGACAGAATTGTGTTGAGGCACAGATCTTTTGAAGTTGGAACGACCATGACTCCTCCTAGACTGAGTAATCAAGAGAGAAGGGCCATGTTAAGTGAGGTGACCAAGAACCCAATGGTCACTCTGGTTTACAGTAGATACAGAGAACCTGTGTGGGGATGACAGAAGACTCCAGAAAGACAACCATCACTGCAACACTCCACCAACCTTGGCTTTGTAACAGAGTGACCAGACAGAAGCCTCTTTTCAGTAAAATACACATAGAGGCCCACTTGGATTTTGTTAAAAGGCACCTAAATGACTCTTAGACTGCGAGAAACAAGATTCTCTGGTCAGATGAAACCACAATTATTGTCATACCTGGAGGAAACCATGCACTGCTCATCACCTGTGCAATTCCATTATAGGTGTCAAGGGTGGCGTCAGCATCATGCTGTGGGTTTTTTTCCAGCAGCAGGGACTAACTGTCTCCATCCAAGCCAACAAAGTTTGGGAGAATATGTGGAGAACAATGGCAGGAAATCAGTATGGAGATAAGGCTGCAAGCAAAATATAAATAAATGTAAAAAAAAGGCTCCTAAAACAAATATAACATCATACAATAGCAGTGACACACCTCCAAATTTTAATGAGTATGAAAAAAGTTGAAGTTTGTTAGAAATGGAAAAAAATTAACAGTTTGAGGTTTTATTGAGAAAATGAGCAAAGAAAACTTTGATGGTTTGACAGAAGGAAGAAGTAGTATTTAGAAGTATGAGAGTATACAGAAAATATTCAGGACTTTTCTGGTAAAAGGCTTTTAATATGAAATCTTGTCAAGCTGAATAGGAGTGCAGTACATCCTGGGAAATTAAAAGCAGTTTTATTGCACTATTAAATCAAATTGACCCTGCTTGCTCTTTATGCAGTGCCAAATGTTTTATTGTGAAAAAAGGCTTTTGGGGACACATCTCCATAAAAGCATTAACTGCGTTTCAAAGGCACAGATTCTTTCAAGTGGACTACAGTTACGTATATGTTACACCACTGTGGCTGCTCCTGTTTGTCTATTCTGATATTTACCCAACTTTAGAGATACACATTTCACAGTTGCAAGGCACTTGTACCCATGAGTGTAGTCCATTGCCTTAAGTCTTGACTCAGGTATGACTGTTAATGTAGCCTTCTTGTTACATATATTGATTGACCTAGCTGAAAAAATAACTCATTTTCTCAACCCCCAGTGGTAAAATAGAACAAAATGCACAAGCAGGAAAGCAGGCTTAGTACATTTTTCTTTTATTTATTTAAAAAATATTATTATCAAATTGATATAAATGCCATAAACAAAACCAAAACAGCAATGTGACTATCCTACCCATACAAAGTAATAATTTTAGATGTTGTCTCTCAAGTAGAGATTAATCTTGTAGCTACAATGAAGCATCCTTTCTCTCTGGTCATCTCCCTTCTGCTCATCTACTAACTCAGAAGTTCTTATGAGTTCTTAAAACTCTGGAGGTTATTTAGAAATTATTTGTAAAATCATAAAACACAGCTCTTCCTATCAGTGAAAAAAAAAAACCTTCCTAGAAACTATAAACTTACAATTCTCAGAGTGTTTTTATACTTTTTATTTAGGATATATGCTTACTGTCAGAAAGCTGCTTCTCTTTTTTTAAAAAATGCAGTTCAGACGCAGCCTTTTAAGACATTTAACAGCCAATTATTAGACAAAATGCTAAATATTACAAATACGCAGTAAGAAAGTAAAACAAGAACAAAAGAACATTATTTTTTCAGTCCTTAACACAGTTCATTTCTCTTCATTTATGAGCATTTGTAATCTCCATTACAAAACACAAAGCAGAATTGTAAAATCTTTTGCTTAATTAGCTCAGAGTTCCAGAGAAAATAATTTTTGAGCTGGGTGTGAGAAAAGACTTTTTGCTCATTAGCTTAGTGGTAATATCTTGTAAAATTCTGATGTACCTGCTGTGTTTTGAGAAGCTGTCTATTGTCAGGGCACCCTCTAACTAAAGATGAGAAAGTGAGCCTGGCCAGGTTGTTTGGGTAAATATAGTGTGGGGGTAAGGGGGTGATGATGATGCTTCTTTTTTTTTTTTTTTACAAAAACTGACACTTTCACAGATCTCTTTTTCATCATACTGTATATCTTCTTTGTGTTGTAACAGCTGTTACTAATGGGAATGTATGAAGATTTACCCTACACAATATTTATGAACCTATGTGTCACTTTGTACTTTCTGTTATTGGTTTTGATGCAAATAAACAATGTTTTTTGAGTGAAATCTTAAAACAAGTGTCTCTGTATGAATGCTAGTAAAGGGCTGGGAAGTTAGATTGTTCATTCCTTTTCTAACAGTGGCCACTTAACAGCTCAACTCAAGTAGGTGCCCTTTGTGTACTTCTCCATTGGTAGTAAACTGGGATGAAGTAAAGACAGCATCAGTCAGCAGGCAGCCTGCTGTAGAGGCTCAGAGGGTGAAAGAGCACAAACATTGTGAGAGGTAAGAGAATATAGGATTACAGGTAACAGTTAATTAGGTTCTTTTCTTGACGGAAAAGAAGAAATGCCAAAAGCAACTAAGGGGTTAGTTGGTACATTTCATGCTGGGTGCACTGCCTAGGTGATCTGATAGAAATATGAGAATTTAGAGCATAAGGAAGCCCTCATATGTAAGAGACAAACATTTACACCAGGTAGAATGTCGAATAGGGGCTGGATGCTCCTTTGGCCTTGGACCCCATGCAGATTTTTTTTTTTTTTGTCCTCCCAGCCTTCTAACCTTATCATTGAGTCATCTTTAGAGATCACAATACCATAGTATAAGTAAGTACTCTGCTTTTCTACTAATTATATATCTTATGTCATGTAAGCTTGTATTGATTTATTTTGTATTATTTATCCACTAGACAAAGAGCCAGTTTCGACAATGTAAGATGAAACGGACACGAATTTGTGTCAGCAGTGTATGAAGAACAAATGATAAGTAACGAAGAAGTTGTTTTGTAATGATTGTAGTCCGCTTTACTAATTACTGTACAGGCTTGTACTGTTAGTTGATGAATTTTCCAGGCCAATAGTATAATATTGAATGATGAATGTTCCAGTACAATATGGAATAGTAAAAAGTATAAGCACCACAAACCTGATATAGGTGTATTGAATGAATGCGTAATTGAATCAGAATGCATAATTAGGCCTCGAGCTGTAGTCGAAATCGCCTTTCAGGCCTCTAGAGCTTTAATCGAAGTCGCCTTTCTCTTTGAATTTTTGCGCCCGTAAATCTGCCGCCTGCCGCGATGTTGGGGTTGGATGTCGGTTTCGTAAGGTTTTTCGGGCAGCTGCGCAGAAGGCGACTGCGCATTCGGCTTCGGACGTGCACAGAAGGCGACTGCACATTCGGCTTCGGACGGACGTGAGTGAGTGAGGAGGCAGGCGAATTATGTATTAAGATTATTATTCTTGCCTAATTTAACTTCTTTTTCTTTTTGTAACTATTTCTTCGATATCTTGTAAAGCACTTTGAGCTACATTCTGTGTACGAAAATGTTATATAGAAACAAACATTGCTTTTGTTGTTGTTTCCTGGGAAGCTTTATATATTGTAGATCATTAATGCTGAAGAGCTTGTTCTTAATATCACTGTATTAAGGCCATTCACTTTTCTAGTGAACTAGGATAAATTCTGAGTTAGGTTACTTTCAATGAGCATTCTCACCTTGGCCATGTAAATGTTTTATGTGCAATGAGGTTTTCATCCACGTCCTATATTTTCAAACTACATGCAGAAGAGTGGACCCTGTGATGTACTGGTCCCGATCCAGTGTTGATTTTAGTCTTACACACCACTTCTCCCAGATAGATGATGACTTTTTGTGAGTTTTGAATAGATGAAATTGCTATGTTTTATTGTTTTTCTCCAGTATCAAAACCTATGGCAGTATTAAAGTGCATGATTCAGTCTGAGACAGAGTGGTATTGCAGGTATATTACTTAGAGGCGGTTAAGTAGGTCTACAGATGCATGCCCAGTGTGCTCTCTCTGCTGAGGTTGAGATCTAGCATTTAGCCATGTATTGTGCTTAAAGGAGGAAGTCTGTGCTTCTAGGCAAAGGTATCGTGTGGATGTGGTTGTGTTCTACTACCTCAGGATAATATGGCTCACTGAAATATGTATGAAAGATATTTAAATAGATAATATGGAACCTTTTGGTTATCAAGAAAAGCAAACTACCTGTAACATGATTAACCAATACACTCACATGTTTATCAATACTTTGGATTACTTTATACATTGTATAATCAAGTGTTGCACAATTGGTAGACATGCAATTAACAATTTCACATTCAAGTTTAACTTGAAATTGATGCAGATTTGAAGCAGGCTGACTTTTTAACTATATTATAGCCTACTTGCTCCATTTCTCATTTATTTTTTAAACCACACTGTATTAATTATATCCTATTTTATTTTGAAAAGGGTACCATGAGCACAACCTTTGCAAACTTTAAAACCAGACTAATAGGGGGGTACAGTTGTGCAGTGCTTAGCACTGTTGCTTCAAAGGCCCAGGGAATCTGGGATTGGGTAGAATTCACACCTTGCTCTTGAACTATAAAATGATTATATAATGAGCTCCCTGGAAAGCAATAATAGTCGAAACTATGCTGAAAACTCCTGTCTTCTATAAACAAGGCTGAAAAGCAACATAACCCATTTAGTTACTTTTAAGCTGTTCCTCTGCCATAATTAACAGTGGTCACTTAGAACATAATGTTCTCACTCACAACATAATGCACTGTATGTTTCTAAAACAAATAGGACATCTGTAACTTAATATCACTTAATTTGATGTTGGCAAGGAAACATTTTTTGTCTGATGTACAATTATTTTTAATAACTGCAATCATAATTGCCCCAACAAGTACACACTATTGTATGCAGCAGATATAATTAATAACTAAATATGTCACGGTGATTTATTTGTTAAAAGGCTATGTAATTGTGTGTGTAGTTTTTAATGTTTTGATGCATACATTTAGCTCGTATTTATTCTTTATATTCACATTTTAGTATATGAAGTATTTTAGCTTCTACTGGCAATATCGGATATTATATGACTAGCAGAACAATGTAGTAGTGTAAATATTCAGTAAGAAAGTAGAAAACTGGATTAGAATTGAAGGCCAGGTAAAACTTGCCAGAAATTCTGGCTATAAAGGGGAAGGAAGAAGGGGGAGAACAAGAATATGTAAAAATAAGATGATAAATAGGGGACGGCTACCACAAGCACTTTCCATTTAACTGAGGTAGAGCCAAGATAAGTTGTCCACATTCCTGCTTTTCCAGGCTCCTGTTCAGACAATGCTGACAAAGACACTGTATGGTCATCTCTTCAAGGGCTGTTTATATATACATATTGCCACTGAGTTAAGAAGTGCCAGTGTTCTGACAAAGGACAGTTAGAAAAGGTGAATTTAGAAAATGACCTGAAGTAAAATAATAAAAGATACCAGGAAGAAAAAAAAGCTCAAAACAACAAAGCCAAAACAGAAACCAAAAAAGCAGGGATCAAACCAATTAAAAAGGCAAAAATTATAAGGTAGTACAGTTTTATACAGTTATTTGGATACTAACAAATTTGTACCAGTGTGTTTTATGCTGGTGGTACGATGATTTCACACACAACATAACATAGGCCACACCACACAGTAACCATCAAAGCGGCCATAAAATTTCAAAATGGCATCATAGAAAAATAATAACAAAACATAAATGATAATACTTGCAGTAGCAAAAATACTGAAAAGAACGTGGAGAATCACAACAGTATGCTTGAAGTTCACCAGGCACTAAAACCTAGCCTAGGTGTTTAAATTGTTTCATCTGATGAATGCATCAAGCAGGGAGCATTAGTTCCTTCAGAAATAGTTTCCATTTAAGAATTCATTGGTCAAGTAGCAAATAAAAACAAATATCTTTTGTTTCTATTTCTTTGAATAAACTATTTCTGGGCCTATAATATATTTCCTCTGAGGTTCTCACATGCAAGAACACATAACCTTAAGTTTAGAAACGACGGATGGCACCATGGCACTCCTCTTGGTAAATCATTTACTAAAGCTCGGAATGGAATAGCCATATGTGAAAACTGACATTAAAATTCACTAAATAGTTTAACTTATGCCCACCTTACTGTATAGTCTTGTATTTATTTGCATTGAAGAAATTGGCTTGTGAAATGCAAATCTCTGAACTCATTGCCCAAATATTTCAATAATTAACTCTGGTTTGAAGATGAAAGCTCCCAAGGCAGATCTGAGTTCAAGCCGTAGAATTACATTAGAGCTACAGAGACAGCAGTTTAAGTCCATCATCAAGTTGACGGAGTTTGTAACAATTACTATATAATATTTTGAAAAATCAGTTTTTATTTACAGTGATATGTAAAGTGTTCATGGTTTGAAAATAGCATAGCAAGAAACACCAATATAAACTGAGCAAACACAAATACGCAATGGTATGCAAAGTGTGTTAAATAACACAAACTGTGGAGCTCACTGGATTAAGATATGTAGATCAACATTGTTTGTCTGGTTTTGATTTCTGCATGCACCTCATACTATGATGAATTAGGTGGATCTCATCAATCATGAATGAATGCACTGATGAATGGTAAAGTATTGTTTTTCAAAAAATAGATTTTGTGCAGTAGTCATTTTTGTGAGTCCAGAATATAACTCTGCTTTCAGACTCTGATGCAAATATAGATTTGTGATATGTAGCACTTTTGAATCAAGTTTGAACGATTTTTCATAATTTGCTTGCTTGTTAAAACTGGACACAGTTAAGCTGCCCGTACAGTTCTTTTAACCTCCGGTCATGAGCAATATACCATGTACATGTATCTAGTAAGCCAGAAGAATGACTGAATAAATAGTTTTTCCATTAATAGGTTAAAAAAAAATGCCACTTCAATAAATACACTTACAGGTATGTTCTGAAATGCATAGAACTTTCACATTATTACATATGAATAGATAATTACATTCCATAATAATAAATATTGCTCAAAGTGTAAAGTAACTAAAAATTTTTGCTCAGGAAAAAAAAATTGCCTCGCACCAACCCAAGGGGTGTGCTAACATGACTTTCTACTGCTGAAAAGTGCTGTTGACTGTCTTTCATTTTTCACTAAAAGGCTTTGCATTATATGGATAAGAATGATGGCTATCAACTACATGGAACACGTTTTTGAACGTGGATACACATGTCTCCATGTCATTTATCAGAGGCCGTCTGGATCTTCTGAGTTCTGATTATATCTTCTGATGTACCCCTGGCAGCAAACGTCTATCCTGCCTGCAATGGGCACAAAGAATCAGCCATACGTAGGCACATTCACATACTCAATCACACTTAATGACAAAAGAAGCATATTATTGTCCAGGGGTGGCGAACTCCAGGCCGCAGTGGCTACAGGTTTTCATTCTAACCCTTTACTTAATCAATAACCAGTTTTCACTGCTAATTAACTTTTTCTCCATCACTTTAATAGCCCTGTTAGAAGAGTTCATCCCTCTGAATTGATTCCTTTCTTCATTAAATGACAGCCAAGCAGAAATGAGATGTGAAACGAGCTAACTGATGACCAGCTAAACTGGGGCTTCAAACTCCAATCACTTTCTTAATGAGAAACCAATTCTTGCTGTTAATTAAACCCGTTATTTAATTCCATGGCTTGTTGCTGCTCTCATTCTGCCACAGCACACATTTCGAAAACTGTTGTTTTTCTGTTCTTTCTAAGAGCACAGTCAAAATGTTTTGGTGACCTGAGAGATCAACCTTACCAAGACCATCACCTCTCTTTAATTTCAGATATTGTGTAATGGGCACAGGGGAGCTGGTCATGTGGTGGCTTGTTTTGTGTCTCATTACGTTTGGCTGCTAATTAAAGAATAAGAAACAACTATGGGGCCTGAGTCAAGTTAATTAAAAAAGTAATCAGCAGCAAAAACTGGTCACTAATTAAGAAGGTGGTAAGAATGAAAACCTGCAGCCACTGCGGCACTCGAGGCCTGGAGTTCGCTACCCCTGTGTCTGTGGGTGGAAATTTATTGTCCTTAGAGGCACAAACTGCAGTGATCTCAGGTGGCACAGCTACCTACCTCATGAGCCCATTGCTTATAAGCCTATCATTTAACGTAACCCAACAATAACATATTAAACATTTTTCATTTGCACCTGGTTAATGATCTTTATTGTTCATCTGATTTGTTGAATGAGGACATTAGAAAATGAAACCTACCCACTGAATACTGAATTGTTCTGCACACATTTTGCTTATAACATTCACAATCAGTCTTTTTGTAAGGAAATGACACTTTGAAAGTGTAGGGAAATAAAAAAAGAAAAAAAAACAAAATTACATTTATTTTTCCCAACAGATGGCTTTTGAGCAGTTTTATACCTAAGAATACAAATAACAATATTAGATTGCTGTGGTAGAGATGTTAGGAAAGTTGAGGAATGGTACATATCTTGGCATATTTGATATTGCTGATATATTATGCAATAAAACCTCATCATTTTGATTTACAATTAAATAAAGTTTGCTCCCTTACTGCTATGAGAAAAAATGCTTACAGAAGCAAGAGCAGCCTAGCAGGGGAGTTTATCTTGACAGCAGTAACAGATGTTATATCTGCCATAAAATGAAACAGATTTAAAATAACTCATACATGACCAGGATAACTTAACAATATTTTTTTTTATTAACAAATGAAGAAATGTTAGATTAGTAATTGAATTAAGTATATGCTTATATAATTTATAAGAAACCTGTGTCACTAGAAAGTTTAATATATTACTAATTTAAGTTTGTGGTTATTCACTTTGTAATAAATGTACATTTCAGGAAAGGAAATATTTGCCAGCCTAGGTCCCAAGTGATAAATAAGCCATGATTATACAGCATATGTTGGTTCCAGGA
Source organism: Erpetoichthys calabaricus (assembly GCF_900747795.2). Lineage (NCBI taxonomy): Eukaryota > Metazoa > Chordata > Cladistia > Polypteriformes > Polypteridae > Erpetoichthys > Erpetoichthys calabaricus. The sequence goes on along the minus strand of NC_041408.2, from coordinate 46,978,563 downwards.
GGTGTGTTTATAATGGGATGGAAAAAGGTGTCTGACCTAATGGGATTACATCCCCCTCTCTTTATCTCTTGGCAGGAAACATTTACATGGGTGATCTGCCAAATGGTGTTACAGGCTGAGAAGTACTATTAAAGAAGGAATATTTTTCTATAAACATGAACAAGAATGTTTATTTTTCAAATATTTTGTTTCCCTTGTAAAGCCCAGGTGCATACAGCCACCCTAACCCCGACACAGACAGGCAGAAAGATGTGTTTTTGCACCCAGCACACAGTTTATTTACAGTTTCACAGACAGTGCGTAAATCACCGCACAGTACCATACAGTTCCTTCTTGCCAATTGTCCATCAGGCTTTGTCCTCCTCCTCCCAATTCTGGCCATTGTGTGGTGGTGACTGGCTCCCTTTATAGGGCACCCGGAAGGACTCCAGGTGCCCAACAAGCTGGGTGTGGCGGAAGTGTGGCCAAATAAGGTCCTGGAGATGTCCATGTGCCCCCTGCACAGGTTGAGCTCCCATGCTCATGACCCGTGGCCCCTCTGGAAACCAAGGAGGCTGCCCTCTGTCACCCCGGGGGAGAAACTGTCTTGAAAAATACTCTCTCCCCCAGTTTTTCCATGGTCAGGGCATCCCAACCATCTGACACACCCTTTAGTTTGGCAAAGTATTATGTTTTGCTAGAGCTATGCATCCATTTTTCTTTAATGCAAACTGACATTTTACACAAAGATGGATATGCCCTTTTCAGTTAGGATGGTCTTTTGTTTGTACCCCATTTATAACTTGAGCATGATAAGCTTAGAGTCACACTGTAATTAAATAGTCTGATTTGAACCTGTAACTTCATGAAGTCTATATAAACCACTAGTCAATCTCACCTATTTATTTCACTTCACATATCCAAGACAGGTGACCAAGACATTGCTTCTTTTTTTTTATTATTTATAAAAATATAGTTGGCAAAACTTTTCATATTGATAAGGACATATTGAAGGTTGTGTACTTTGCTAACAACAGCTTGGAAAACAAAATGCAAAAAGAAAATAACCAGCACCAAAAAAATGATTTAAAAATGTGAGTCTACAAGTGTAGCTTTGAGAATATCATCTTTTAATATTAAATTGAACTGAAGAAGACACACAGAAATGAACAGCCCTATCCAAAGAATCTTAGCCACAACAGAATAAGTAATAGATGACCTCTGCTGAGAGGGGAGAACCTGTCGGAAGGATGACCATCAGCAGAAGCACTCTATCAATCAGGCGTTTATGGTAGAGTGGCTAGGCAGAAGCCACTCTAGAGTAAAAGGCATTTAAAGAACACTTCGAACATGATGAAAAATATTTTCCGGTCTAAAGTTAAAAATTAAATTTTTTAGGCACTATTTGTCACCAGTATAATACTATCCCTATGGTGAATCGTGGTTGTGGCAGCATCATGCTATATGAGGGCTTCTCAGTGGCAGGAACAGGGAGACCAGTCAAAATGAATGGAAGGATGAATGCAACCAATACAATACAGAGAGGTTCCTGAAGAAAACCTGCTCTAGAGTGAATACTACATGAGACTAGGACATGACATGACAGAAACTCAAATTAAACATCAAAGAAACCACTGGAGTGGCTTCAGAACAAGTCTGTAACAGTCCTTGAGTGGCCCAGCCAAGGCTCAGACTTACACCCCATAGAATATCTGTGGAGAGACCTGAAGATGGAAGTTTACAGATGCTTTCTGTCTAATATAACGGAACTTGAAACGCTCTGCCAGGAGGAATAGGATAAACTACCCAAATCCTGGTGTGCAAAGTTTAAGGAGAGTAATGCTGGAAGGCTTGAAGCTGTAATTGCTGCCAAAGGGGATTCTACAAAGTACTGAATGAAGGGTCTGCATACTTATATAAAATACTTATACAGTATAATAGTGAGATTTTAGTTTTTGATTTAAAATAAATTTTCAAACCTTTCCAGATATATATTTTTTACTTTATCATTAAGTGTTACTGATTGTAGATTAATGGAAAAGAATGGCAAATTTATCCATTTAAAGTTAAATCAACAACATAATAAAGAGTGCAGAAAGTGAAAGACTCTCAATACTTTCTTAAACCACTGTGCATCCTCCAAGAAAAACAGACAGGGAAGGAAAGGCTGATGTGCAGTATTGAATGTTAAAATTAATATTCAGGCTCCTAACATCAAGACACAAGATGGGAATGTGGCAGACTCTCTGTGGGTTAAGGCAACAAACGCAGCACTGACCACACAGTCACCTTCCAGACTATCTGTGCAGATGTGAGTTGGAAGAAAAATATTTCACTGTCCTTATTTAAGAAATGTTTATCTACACAGATCAAGGATGAATTGGCAAGTCACAACTTGGGGACTACGTTAGACAAAGTGATAGACCTGGAATTAAAATTAAGCACACACATAATAGAATTGAAATTCGAAAGGAAACCAGAGGGGCTGGGGGGAATGTAGGGTAACAATTAAAGGTAGTACAGAAACAAATGATTCACCTACATACAATACCAAAAGCAGAATTTTGAATTTGACACAATAAAAAATACAATTGCAAGGAATGACTTAACATATTGTCATGCTTTAAATCATGTGTGTGAAAACAGAGACTTGCTTGTAGAAAGAGGCATTTACTATCAAATGACCAATCCGGTGCCTGATATTGTCATGCTTAAGATGTAATTGTTAATATCCAAATTAAATGTGTCATTTTCAACCAAATGAAATTTTTATTTGGAAATGCTCAGTGATGTTAATCGAGTTTTAATGGGGATATATATATATATATATATATATATACCTTGACCCATAACACCACAGACGCACTGTTAACTCCATATGCACTGAGGGGTTTTTGGCACTATTGTACCTAAATTGCATACCCAAAAATAAAAGGCTGCTACCTTTAATAAAGGAGCTGCAAATTGCTGAAGAGTAGCAGGTAAAACACTTCAATTTTTTAAAGGAAAATATTTATAGTATTAAAAACCTTTTTTATACTAATATCAACTAAATAAAACATCAAAATATTTGATGTTTTTGGGATTTTTTTCTCTAAAAACTAAATGTGCTATATAAATAAAATGTATTACTATTATTATTATTATTATAGTACATAACCAAGACATTTTATGATACACAGCTGTGGTGTCAAGTTTATTTTGTGCCCCAATCTGTCAGCTATCATTGTGCTCAGTTTAGATGTCATATCCCATATCATTGAAAAGTAATACTGTTTGGCAGAAGGTGTTCCCCTGCTTGGACATTGTGTTCCTTTCTGGAAACATTTAGTCTTTTGCACCTAAACAAAAAACAAGTGTTGCAGTAGCAGTTGTATTTCTGTTGTAGTTAAAAAAAAAACTTTGTAACTATGTACTTATAATTATGTACTCATCCAAACCTATAATTTCAAAATTATTTTTCATGGCAATCCTTGAGATGATTTCTGTTTACCACTAGACACAGTGAATCCCTAGGATCAATCGCGCCACTAAGCAATGAAACACAGTTGACAAGTTTTGGCCCCTAACACCTGTATTGTACTTCAAAAACAGATGCACTGCACAGTTAAAATTGCTGCACTACTGCCAGCGGGAGAGATAGGCAGAGTTTAAGCAGCAGGTGTTGTGTCCAATTCAGTCCCACTTGTTCCTCCTGGCAAAAATGTCAATCAAACCTCAAAATCAGCAATATTTCAGTTTTTACTTGCACAGAAATCTATACTAGATCTCGACTTTCTCTTCAGATCATTGCAAGTTCCAAATTTCATTCTCTTAAAAAAGTTTATCGCTTTTATGAATGCTCTGCTCAGATTTCTGAGGCTCATTCATAGGTGACAATTGCATATGCAATGCTTGATTCTTAGCTCTAATTAATAAATGACTCACAGATGACGGCAAACTGGAAGACACCGATTGCAGCATGATAAACAACACAACATGACAATGCATCTCATTTTCTTTTGACAAATTCTGACGCAGCCTTCCTCTTTGTCGCCCTTCCTGAAATGCCATCATACACCCCCCTGGGGGTTTGAGCACCCCAATTTGGGATTCCCTGAACTAGAACAAATTAGCACAAAAGAAAAACAAAAGTATCTAGTATTTCAGCTCTGATTCCACATTTATTAAAATGATTTATTTTAGATCTCTTTTTAAGATACTGTCACCTTGCATCTAGGGGTTTCTGGGATTGGTATGGCTCAATATCAATGTGGAATGGAAAAAAGGTTTAGTACACGGAGTGTTTTTTTTAACACATTTTAATGTTTTTGCATTTACAAGTAAGTTTCATGCAGGTCATGTTGCTGCATTTTGAATAAAGTACAACACAAAGATAATAAAGTTTATAGTTGACGCATATTTTTAGGAAGTCACTGCGCACAGGAGAGATTCCAAAGGACTAGAAAATGGCAAATATCATCCCATTATATAAAAAGGGTGACAGGGCAGATCCAAGCAACTATAGGCCAGTAAGCTTAACATGCATCACAGGAAGATTAATGGAAGGAATTATTAAGGATAAGATTGAGCAACACCTGGCAAGGACAGGAGTTATTCTGAACAGTCAGCATGGGTTCAGAAGAGGGAGGTCGTGTTTTACTAACATGCTAGAATTCTATGAGGAGGCAACAAAAGGATACAATCAAAGTGGAGCATATGATATTATTTATCTGGACTTTCAGAAAGCATTTGATAAGGTGCCACAAGAGAGGTTGGGCATCAAATCAAAAGAAGTGGGAGTTCAGGGTGATGTTTTTAGATGGGTGGAGAATTGGCTCAGGCACAGAAAGCAGAGAGTGATGGTGCGAGGAAGCTCATCAGAACTGGCCGATGTTAAGAGTGGTGTTCCACAGGGGTCAGTGCTAGGGCCACTGCTATTTTTAATATATATAAATGATTTAGACAGGAATATAAGTAACAAGCTGGTTAAGTTTGCAGATGATACCAAGATAGGAGGATTAGCAGATAATTTGGAATCTGTTATATCATTACAGAAGGACTTGGATAGCATACAGGCTTGGGCAGATTTGTGGCAGATGAAATTTAATGTCAGTAAATGTAAAGTATTGCACATAGGAAGTAAAAATGTGAGGTTTGAATACACAATGGGTGGTCAGAAAATTGAGAGTACACCTTATGAGAAGGATTTAGGAATCATAGTGAACTCTAAGCTATCAACTTCCCGACAGTGTTCAGAAGCCATTAAGAAGGCTAACAGAATGTTAGGATATATAGCACGATGTGTGGAGTACAAGTCCAAGGAGGTTATGCTCAACCTTTATAATGCACTGGTGAGGCCTCATCTTGAGTACTGTGTGCAGTTTTGGTCTCCAGGCTACAAAAAGGACATAGCAGCACTAGAAAAGGTCCAGAGAAAAGCGACTAGGCTGATTCCAGGGCTACAGGGGTTGAATTATGAGGAAAGATTAAAAAGCTGAGCCTTTCAGTTTAAGCAAAAGATGATTAAGAGGTGACGTGATTGAAGTGTTTAAAATTATGAAGGGAATTAGTACAGTGGATCGAGACTGTTATTTTAAAATTAGTTCATCAAGAACACGGGGACACAGTTGGAAACTTGTTAAGGGTAAATTTCGCACAAACATTAGCAAGTTTTTCTTTACACAAAGAATGATAGACACTTGGAATAAGCTACCAAGTAGTGTGGTAGACAGTAAGACGTTGGGGACTTTCAAAACTCGACTTGATGTTTTTTTGGAAGAAATAAGTGGATAGTACTGGTGAGCTTTGTTGGGCTGAATGGCCTGTTCTCGTCTAGAGTGTTCTAATGTTCTAATAATAAAGATGGAGGAAGAATTGGAGTTGTGTTAAGAATGAAGTTTTTTTTATCTTAAGGATGACAAGATACAGTATATCTGTAAACTATACTGTATGTAGTTAAATGTGTCCAGAATTTCATTTTTAGCTTGGCAGAATGAAGGAAGTACTTAGAGAAGAAATAATCCTGAACGTTTTCTAATTTGTTTTACAAGTCCATGATATTACCAGTAATGCTTGACAATGTAGTGTATAGCAATATGTATTTTCAACTACAATACAAATGCTAAAAGCAAAAAAATATATATGAGATTTATTCTCTGTCCTTTAACTTGGATATGTCTGTTGGCAACAAGCACTCTTGTCAAAAGGTCAAACAATCATTGCAATTTTTTTCAGTTTTATTTTGGAGGCTCTTTTACGTTTTTTAAAACCCATCTCTTTCCATTCTCAATGGAAATAAGTGATGTAATAAATGTGAAAATGTCTTAGCACAGTGTGAGAGAACAGACTATTTTATCCTTCTAAATATATGAATTTTATTTCATGACCTCCTAAAGAAAGAAGAATATGCAGAGTAAACTAATTTTTTACCAGAAATAGAGTGAGACTGAAAAATTAATCATTTTCATGTTTTTCAAGGTTATCTTAGAATGAAAATATAACAAAATAGTTGCTTATACAAAGAAAATATAAAAGAATAAAAATGTATTAACCCAGGAATGACAACCATCTTTGATTTGAAAATTAATTAATGATAGCATTGTCCAACAGGCTGTTCAGCACTTTGTCAATTGCAATCTGTTAAGGTTCTGAATGGTTTGAAAACAACATGTAGCTGTGCTCTCCACAGGGAATCTGAAACAATTTCTGAGAAGGAAATGGAATCCACAAAAATTTAGATGTTTACCACAGAAGTTGAAAAGCTTGTCAGGGGAATCTCTATTTTTAACAACGCTATAATGCAATATGCGTCTCCAGTGAATTCTAGTTATGTCAAAAGCAATTTACTTTAAACTACATTTATAGTACATAATTAGAAAATATTTCATAAGAAGCATGATGTTTTTGTACTGATGTTTTTTGTGTTATTTAAATCCGATCCCCCTAACTATAAAAATATAATGCATGGCTGTTTCTAATTACAACCTGGTAAATTTTCGGGGTAAATCTCACTGGACATTTTCAGAAAGTATGCTGTTTGTCTTTTTGTGGTTCTGTTATACATGACCGACTCATTCTATGGTAGTGAAACAGCGCATCACATGACTGACTATAACATGTAGAGCAAGAATAGTACAATGGTTTCACAGTATGGTTTGGGTCAATTTTGACCCTGGCAAAAAATAGGGTTATAATAAGTGTCTATACAGTACTGAATTTTGAACTACAGATCTTTTAAAGAATCTATAAATAGCCTAGCTAACATTAATAAATAGATGATTCATCCTTAATTAATGTTTGAGAGAGCAGGGAGAGTATATTTTTTAGGTTTACAACACTTGTTTTTGGAGAAAAACATGTATTATCTACAATATCATGTCCTATTTCGCCTGAGACATGAAAACATAACAGCCATAATGATTTAAACATATTTTATTGAACGTGAAAATAGCAAAAACATTCTGGAACTGTTGGGATTTATTATGTAACTGTAACCATTAAACACTGTTCTCATTGCCATATTATATAAAATATCCTCATAACTGCCATCTATAATTATCAATATCAATTCAACACTTAAACAGAAAACATAAAAAAATGCTTATTGCAAACTAGTCTGTGCATTCAAAGCATTGTTAGGAAAACTTGCGTGTGTGGGACTTGCACAGGTGTTTCCCACATTTGCAGCAGATTTTCCCTGTTTTCCAGTCTTTTCTTGCAAAGCAGAAGGTGCATCATTTTCTTTTTTGTCCTCTTGTATCAGCTTCTTGTGTGACTTGTTGATTAGGGCCAGGCTCAGATCGCTGCACTGCTCTTACCAGCACTGCTGAAGCTGCTGTGACGGGAAGGTGGGTTGCAGCTCAGGCTTGTTTCTCCTCACAGCGCCAATCATTGTGATTTTCTTCTTGAGGAGCGCCTGACCAAGCTCATGAGAGATGAAGAAATCATCACACAACACATTGTGTCCTATTAACCCTTCTGTCATACCTAACACAACACTCTCCGGGGCTCCCCCAGCTGGCTTCCCAGTATATACTTGCATATTCCAAGCATAACTGGAACAGGCATCACAGGCTGAAAATAACTTTATTCCGTATTTTAATGGCTTGCTAGGCATGTACTAGCAGAAAGGACAGTGACTTGCAAAAACACAAAATGGGGGAAAATCTATGGCAAGCCAAATTAACATTTAGAGACATCTCACAATACAAGATAACTGGAAATTCATTTTAGATATCTCAAATTGAATTGAAGATATCTGAAAATGCATCTATTTCAAGAAATCTGAAATGCATTTTATTATATCTCAAATGAATTTCAAGATATCTTGAAATGATACGCTGTACATTTTGAGATATCTGAAATGCATTTCCAGATATCTCAAATGCATTTGAGATATCTTTAAATAACTTCCTGTGCATTTTAAAATATCTTAAATACATTTACAGATATTTTAAAGTAGCTTCCTGTGCTTTTAATGATAGATATCTCAAAGTCAATTTCTGTAAAATTTCTTATTCTTTCAATGGGACTTCCTGTCTATTTTAAGATATCTCTTTAAATGTCTTTTTATTTTATTTTTATTTTAGTTATTTTGACATATCTGAAAATTCATTTCAGATATCTCGAGTGGGAAGTCATTTTAAGATTTCTCAAAATGTAATTAAGATATCTTAAAAAGCACTTAATATATCTTGTAATTTGCTGTTGTTTGAGATATTTAAAATACATTTTTAGATCTCAAATTCATTTCATGATATCATAAAATAGGTTTATGCTCTACTTGAGATATCTTAGAATATCTCGAATACATTTTGATAAATCTTTAAAAAGACACGAAATTATTTCAAGATATCTCAATAGCATTTTCAATTTACAAGTGCAATTTAAGATATCTGAATATACATTTCCAGATATCTCGAAACAGCTTCCTGCTAATGTTTAAGATATCTCAAATACATTTCAAGATATCTTATATTAAACAGGACATCCCATTGAAATAATAGGCAATTCTACAGGAAGTGATTTTGAGATATCTTAAAATGCATGCAAGGTCAATTTAAGATGTCTAAAAATTAATCAGAGATATCTTGAAATGTACACGCAATTATTTTGAGGTATCTGAAAATGTATTTGAGATATCTTGAAATACTGTACATTTTAGAAATGCAAAATGCATTTCAAGATATCTTGAAATCTATTTGAGATAACACAAAATCTGTTTCAGATATCTTTAAATATATGGATTTTCTGATATTTTTAATTCAAAATGAGATATCTAAAATACATTTCCATGTATCTTAAAATGTATTTTGAAGTATCCCCAAATGTTAATTTGTCTTGCCATAGAGATATCTCAAAAGTAATTGCAGATATTTTAAAATTTAAAGAAAATTATTTGAAGATTTCTCAAAATGCATTTCAGATATTTTAAACAGTAAATTACATTTTAACATACATGAAATACATTTTGAGATATCTCACAATGTTAATCCAGATTGCCATAAAACCCATTTACTTACCTTTTTATTCTATCTATATTGTTATTTATTGAATTCCACCGGTTTTGTCTTGGGATGAATTTTTCAGAGGAAACATATCACGCATTGTTTTTTTGCTATCAATGTCTCTCTTTCTTCCTCAGAGTCATCTTCATCAGGGGAGCTGTAATCAGAGTTTTCCTGCATGTTGTCTTCCTGCTCTGAAACATCTACCTCCAAACCACTATCTGCTTTCTCATCTTGGAAAATCAGATCAAAGGCCTCTTGCATAGTAAGTCTTGCTGCCATAACCTCAGTCACTGAAATGGCAGCTCAGGTGCCAGTATAATCTTATAACCCATCCACTCTTTTCATCTCTGTTTTAATCTCAGTTAGCTAAGATGAATAGGATTCTAAATAGTTTGTTACATTGCAGGTGCTAGTGCTTGCAGGCGCAGCTCTCGTGTCTGTGTCATGGCACCCTCTGACCTCTGTTCCTTATATGCTCCATACGTGATCACTCCTATGCTGTTTGACTATTTCACTATTTCCAGATTCCCCATGTCTATCTCTGCAGGAACCTGCGCAAAAGTGGTGGGAACGCAGACAGTTCTCGTGACAGTGTCAAGGTCCCCCTTGAACTCTGTCACCATTGTCCCATTAGAAATACACACAGACATGGCATGAACAGTTTCACACTTTCAAGATTCCCTAAACCACCCATTTTCCTTAATTTGACCCACACAGGTGAATCTAAAATCCATCTCAATAGACAGTGGACAAATTTCACCCAGAACTGCCTCAATGTAGAAAAATCTGTAGCACCTGCAGAACGGTATAAAATTTTAAAATATTTTAATTAATTGTGTAGTGTGGGTCACTGTAGGAAAAGTCATCAAATTTCAGGCTAAAAGAATGACATTTGTGGTATTTTTACTGCTGTCAAATGTCAAAATGGGTTAAATTCAACCTGAACAGTATGTATGGGCTAATATGACGTCTCTGCAACAATCTGAATGATTATTTTATAAATGCTTCATATATGGCATAGTTTAAATATATACAGTGATCCCTCGCTATATCGCGCTTCGCCTTTCGCGGCTTCACTCTATCGCGGATTTTATATGTAAGCATATTTAGATATATATCGCAGATTTTTTGCTGGTTCGCGGATTTCTGAGGACAATGGGTCTTTTAATTTCTGGTACATGCTTCCTCAGTTGGCTTACCCAGTTGATTTCATACAAGGGACGCTATTGGCAGATGGCTGAGAAGCTACCCAACTTACTTTTCTCTGTGTCTCTTGCGCTGACTTTCTCTGATCCTGACGTAGGGGGTGTGAGCAGGGGGGCTGTTCGCACACCTAGACGGCTCGTCTAAAAATGCTGAAAGATTATCTTCACGTTGCTACCTTCTGTGTGCAGCTGCTTAGTGAAGCGACATGCTGCACAGTGCTTCACGTACTTAAAAGCTCAAAGGGCACGTATTGATTTTTCACTTTGTTTTTATCTGTCTCTCTCTCTCTTCTCTCTCTCTCTCCCTGCTCCTGACGGAGGGGGTGTGAGCTGCCGCCTTCAACAGCTTTGTGCCGCAGTGCTTCGCATACTTAAGCCAAACAGCCGTATTGATTTGTTTGCTTTGCTCTCTGTTTCTGACAGCCTGTGCTCCTGACACGCACTCCTTTGAAGAGGAAGATATGTTTGCATTCTTTTAATTGTGAGACAGAACTGTCATCTCTGTCTTGTCATGCAGCACAGTTTAAACTTTTGAAAAAGAGACAAATGTTTGTTTGCAGTGTTTGAATAACGTTCCTGTCTCTCTACAACCTCCTGTGTTTCTGCGCAAATCTGTGACCCAAGCATGACAATATAAAAATAACCATATAAACATATGGTTTCTACTTTGCGGATTTTCTTATTTCGCGGGTGGCTCTGGAACGCAACCCCCGCGATAGAGGAGGGATTACTGTATTGCATTTTTAGGTGTGATTAGCACCCCAGAGTGTTGGATAAGGTTTTATTAAATTAGGTGTGTCTTTGGAGACAAAAGGCTTGTTATATATCTTGTGTCCAGTAGGTGGTGTTAGTTCCATGGATGGACCTGGTTCAATGCTAGGAAAAATGCACTATGGAAAATTGTTCAGTTTGCATCACCACTTCAAAGCCGCAATCAGAATAAAATAGCAAAAACAACACAAATCAAACAATACACAAATAATAATTTTACGCATACTTTATATAAAGAACCTTTCAGCATACAAATCCATAGTCAGGACGTGTCAGGAGACACTCACTAGCAAGTCAGCAGAGATGAATTCAGTAGTTAGCCTTGGTGCTAATTGTGCTGCAGCTGCTTTCTTGTCCAGATGCTGTCACAGCCTGCAGAAGTTTGCAAGCTGGAAGGTTATGGAGGACCTTAAGTCAAATGTCCTCAGATTGAACAGGTCAGCAGCTGTAATGCTCCACCCTGTATGGAGTTCAGTAACTATGAGGTTTCAAATGCAAGTGTGTGCTAAGCATTTTGGAATTTTTAATAATATTGTAGTGTTTTGCTACAATAAACAAGTCACTGTTTAACTATGAGTTTAGAAAATCAAACTAGAAAATCTCAGGGAAGAAAGGAGCTTATCAGTGTTTCTCCTTGCAGAACCCAAGAAATATTTTCTTACAAATGAATACAGCATAATTTTGAGAAAAAAAATTATTATACAATGGAAAACCAAGAAATGGTACATAATAAGTAGAAATAGTACATGAAAAATAATATTTCATGAGCAAGTTCTATACATTTAAAGCTTATTTAATACACAGACAACAGTGACACATTGTGTATTAATTGAACTTCATGGCTGTCTACATAACTGCTTTTCCAAGGAATGCTGACAGTTACAATCAGTTTATTTAGCAGAAAAAAAACAACTGAGCTACGTAGACTGGTAACAGTAAATTGGCCTAACATTGACACGAACATGAGTGTGGATGGTGACAGACATGTTATCCAGGTTTAGCCATCAGTCTACCTCGAGCTTGCCTGGTGTTCACATCAGTTTTCATGGAAAGCCAGAGTTATTTCAGAAGTTAAAAAAAAAAAAAAATTCCCACCAAATTTTTCCAGCTTTCTTCCTGTTGGGAGCCACATCTGCTGACAGAAGAACTGATGCAGTGTTAAGTTTCTGTCAAATCTTTCTTGCAAAATTTTATGAAGATCAATTCCTGAAATTAGATTTTTTCATGACTGGAGATGAATCCTGGTTTCACTTTTCAAGCCTAAAACCAAAAGTAAGTCAAACGTGTGGCTCCCCAAGGACTTCAATGCCCCAGTAAAGGCAAGGCAAAGCAAGACAAGACAATTTTCACCATTTTTTTTCTCTCAGAGACATCTTGTCACTTCAGTGCTACTGAAGGATGAGGCCACTGGGACGGTCAAATGGTGTTTTGAAGTCTGCTTGCCCAATGTTTTCCACAGAATAGTGGTCTCACCTTGTTGCCCTCTTCTGGGTTTGGGGGGAGGGGAGGGTTCAACATGCCAGCTCACACTGCCAAGCTGACCATGGCCACGATTCAGCAGTCCAGTATTGAGTTGGTAGAGTCCCCTCCCTATTCTTCGAACTTGGCACCCTGTGATACAAAACAACCTCTGCATGAGAAAGATTTCAAAACACACGATGAACACACTAAAGCTGTGAGTGGGGAGTTGGACAGGTTTGAGGATATTGTGTCATGTTTTCGACCTGTGGATTATGTGTCTGCATCCATCTCGATAGTGATTAAATTGAAATGTTGTGAACAACGGAGATTTCTGGTGGTTGGAAAAATTCTGCTTTCATATTACTTTTTAAGGCTCAAGACTTTCTGAAAACCCCTCGTAGATATGTGACAAATTCAAAAATTGAGCTCTAGCCCACTGCAAACCAAGCTGCATGCCAGGTTGTTTAAATAACCATAGGAGTCTAGGAAATGCATGAAAACATTTCTTAATAAAACTGCCAAATTGTGATATTACAAAGATTCATCATGGTGAGGGTTTGCATGTTTTAAATGATTTATTAAAAAAATGTCACATTAAAAATGTAATTCTATTATAAACCAAATAGATATCACACATTAACAGACGGTGTAAGGATTTTGAAGGATGCATGTAACAGATAACAGACTGACAAACCTTTGAGAATACAGTATTTGTTTAAAATATGTTTAAAAAGTCAAGTATAACAGATTATTAATTCATTTAGGAAGAATGTACCTGAACTTAATTCCTCATATAGTATTGTAATATTTTCCTAGTGAAGTTTACTCTCAATATTATAGGTCATGAGGTTATTTGAGATGATACTGATAGCATTACAAAGACAGATCAGTGTGTGTCCTTTAATTGAATAAGGATTTCCAGCTTTGTAACAAGACGAAAGATTAGCACAAGTGAATGGCCCTTTGATTTTACTCTGTGAATTATGGTATTTTTATTAAATACTGGCTGCTTTTCCAGCAGTGCTATTTCCAAATGCAATGTCATAAAAATCAATAATCATGACTAACATTCTAATTTTTCCATTGGAGAATTAGATGTGTCATCCCTACTACACTTGAAATCTTTCATAGAAATTTATTTGTATTTGATAAAGATGTGAACTAATTCCTAAGTGATGATTAAACATCCATTAAAATATCCAGTTAAATATACATCTTACAATGTATTATATAATAGATCTTAAAATGAGATTACAGATAAAGCAATTTAAATCATTGTTCTTTTTAAACTACAACTCATATTCTGAAAGTTCTGTAAGTTATTTATTCAGTTGTAAGCAACCCGTTTCTTTTTATCTGTCAATTAATGTCAGTCTAGCTAACACAAGCAGTGGTAGGTAAAATGAAATATAAAAGCCTTGTTTCAAAAATAATTTAACACAAAACAAGACGGTAGAAGCTATCAAAACAAAAGCCACTATGATATTAAAACATGACAAGGGGCTGACCCCTTGAAACCATAACGCATTTCAGTTACAGACATCAGGTGTAAAACGTTCTACAGATTTCAGTTTTCTGGGTCATCATTTATATAGACGTGAATTTATACAGTAATTCTAAAATCACACATACTGAGAAAGGCAGGCAGATCAGCACTAAGCTGAGCACCTGACTGCAAGCAAGACAAAAGTGGACAGCCTAAGCCAGCAGCCAGCTGACAATGAGGCAGGAGTCGCGTAACCTCATGGTTACTCCCCTCATGGACCCCATGATCATCAGAGGTGACTGTGTGCAGAGGATACAGACCTATAAATACCTGGGAATGCAGCTGGATGATAAATTGGACTGGACTGCCAATACTGATGCTCTGTGCAAGAGAGGACAGAGCGGACTATACTTCCTTAGAAGGCTGGCGTCCTTCAACATCTGCAATAAGATGCTGCAGATGTTCTATCAGACGGTTGTGGTGAGCACCCTCTTCTACGCGGTGGTGTGCTGGGGAGGCAGCATAAAGAAGAGGGACGCCTCACGCCTGGACAAACTGGTGAGGAAGGCAGGCTCTATTGTAGACATGGAGCTGGACAGTTTGACATCCGTGGCAGAGCGACGAGCGCTGAGCAGGCTCCTGTCAATCATGGAGAATCCACTGCATCCACTGAACAGTATCATCTCCAGACAGAGGAGCAGCTTCAGTGACAGCCTTCTGTCACTGTCCTGCTGCACTGACAGACAGAGGAGATCGTTCCTCCCCCACACTATGCGACTCTTCAGTTCCACCCCTTGGTAAACGTTAACATTATACAAAGTTACTGTCTGTTATACCTGCATTGTTATCACTCTTTAATTTAATATTGTTTTTATCAGTATGCTGCTGTTGGAGTATGTGAATTTCCCCTTGGGATTAATAAAGTATCTATCCATCCATCCATCCATCCATCCATTCATTCATGGGTTCGCTTCCCGGTTCCTCCCTGTGTGGATAGCGCTTTGAGTACTGAGAAAAGCGCTATATAAATGTAATGAATTATTATTATTATTATTATCTATCTAAACATATGAAAGGCGCCTGGAATCTTCATCCAGCAGAACTGGCAGTACAGATCAGTAAACAAACCCATGGCATAGCACTTATGAGGTGTGATATAAGAACCACAGTTGAGTTCTACATTTTGACACTTTGGGTTTTTAGAATGTAATGCAGTGTTTTTAAATACTGAAATCCGTGATATGTGATGAGTCTGTGTCAAATTGATTGAATTGCTACTGACTATTAGGAAGCTCTCTATAACAACATATATAGGGCTTCTATAGTTCTTGAAGTAGGGAGTTGGTGAGGAAAATAAATTGTAAAGGTGGATGAGGTGGGAGTGGGGTGTATGGTGAAATATTATAGGTTTTGAGAATAGAGCTAAGTTGGAGATGAAGGGACAATAAAGTCTGACCCCTAAACCTGGAATGTTTATAGACATTTATCATGAAAAATGTCCTCATTGACGATATTCCCCAGCATGTCAATAATGGGAAAATTATAGGTTCGCCAACAATACCTAGGACCTAATTATAGAAAACTAGAATGTGTGGGTGCCACCTTGGGCAGGTGTTCAGGTACATCTTAATAGTACCTCAACCCTCTAGTGTATATGAAATCAAAGAGCCCAGAATGAGTTTTTACTGTATTTTGAAAGGTGTCAGGAGAAGAGGTATAAGGGATATATGGGTAAGTATTATTAGTAAATATTATTAGATTTGATTGGAAGCTAAGGTGGGAGATTGATGAGAAGAAGACCTAGTTCCAGACTGGATGGTGAGCAAAAGCCCAGCAGTATAATTCCATAAAAATTTCTCCCTTTGATCTGTTGCTGATTAAAGTAGAGTGCTTAAATTTGTGGCCTTTTCTTTTTCTACAGAAACCTAGACAGTAATTCCCACGTGTGCCCAGAATTCTCACTGGCAATAATTAGCATGGCACTAATTAAATTGAAATAAGTGAGTACATTCATTTTAATAATGACCAGTCTCAAGCGAAATAACAATGGAAGGGCGAACCAGATAAAAGGGATTCTTAAACACTTCGGATTAATTGGTGGAGACCATATCCTGCAAGAAAAAGCAGTTATTAGTGCCCCGGCATTTACTGTATACGAGGCAGTTGATAATGATTGGAGGTGAAAATGTGTATTGGCCACATGTGACATTTAATGGGAGCAGAAATGATTTGGGCCCTTCTAGAGTTTTCTAGGCTGTGTGCTCCTGGTGTAAGACTGATTAAGGTTTCTGGTCCTCGGTAGGAGACATGGTTTACATTTTTGTGGTACTGAGTGGGTAGTGATCTTTTACTAAAGATCAGTTTAGCTGCATCACCCAAACATAAGACTCTGTTTTTAGCAGTTTCAGTTTAAAGTTTCTAAACACTACTGATCTAATCAGTAGCTCATTCCACATGACTGATTTTCTGAGTAATTAGTCCCCTAGAATCTAAGGCTGCACAGGCCTCTTTCAACAGACAAGAACAGACATGGCACAGAAGAAAGAAAGGGAGCAATCTGAAACATCAATAGTATATGAGAGTAGCTAGATGTTTCAAGGTCACCATTTAAGATCAGTGTTTAAACAAAATAAAATTTACACAATTTTTTAATATAAATTTGATTAGATGAGCAAGTCACTTGCAAACTGTATTTCTCTGCTGTAGATGTTCAAAAGAATCTGTAAACCGAATGTCAGTAAACAAGAGCATCTCAAAACAATACTTAGAATCACGTGAAAGAGTAAGTGCACTCCTTTTTTAACATATGTGGACTTAATCAAGATTTGATCTTCATTTAAACAGTATCTTAAGATATAGGTGATGTAATTGGGAAAAAAACAATAATAAGCAATAATTTATTCAGCAAAAAATGAATAGTTATGCCATTTCCGTCTGTTGAAAAAGTGAGTAACTCCTTGGCTCTCAAAGCAGGTATTGTTCACTTTAGCAGAAACACTCTCAGGTTGGTGTTTCCTATAACTGTATGTCAGTTTCTGACATCGACCAGGGAAATGTTTTTCTACTCCTCATGCAGATTTCTTTTAGCCGTGCAATGTTGTCTTGGCTGTATGCTTCAGGTCATGCTCATGCCAAAAACTGAACCATTGCCTCATTTTGCCTTTGCGTGCACTCTGGAACAAGTTTTATTCAAGGACTTCTCTGTATTTGGCTGCATTCTTTCTTCCCTAAATTCTGACTGGTCACCCTGTCCTTGCCACTTAGAATCACTCCCATAGTATAATGCTACCACCACCACGCCTTACTGTAGGGATGGTATTAGGCAGGTAATGATCAGTGCCTGGTCTTCTCCAGACATAGTGCTTGAACTTCTGCTCCAAAAATTTTGTCTCACCAGATCAGAGAATACTTTACTTCATGCTTTCAGAATCTTTTAAATGCTGTTTGACAAACTGTTTGACAGTGTGCTGCTGAGATACTCATCCTTATGACAGGTTCTCGAAGCATCAGTGGACTTCTGAAGCTTTGTCAGAGTGGCCATTGAGTTCTTAGTTCCCCATCTGACTAAGGTCTTTCTTGGACAGATATTCAGTTTAGCCAGACAACAAACTCTAGGAAGACTCCTGGGGCCTCATGTATAAACGGTGCGTACGCATAAAAATTTTTGATTATGCCCGTTTCCACGCTCAGTTTGAGATGTATAAAAACTAAACTTGTCATAAAGCCACGCACATTCTGACACCAGCCCTTACCCTGTACGTATGCAAGTTTCCACTCAGTTTTGCAAACTGGTAGCACCCAGTGTCAAAGCAGTGCTACTGTTCCTGTGTCGTTTCCCTTTCTTTTTTACATTCATATTCCTGATGCGGTTTTATCAAATACACTGAAGTTAACCACATATCGTTTATAAATTTAAGGTATCTGATTGTAAACAACTTGTTTTTAGCCAGCTGTATCTGAGTATGGAATCAAGCTGTACAGCAGCAGCTGATTGGAAAGCTCTATGGTGGATTGTGTTGAGAGCGAAGAGGATTATCGGGATACAGCATCTACCCTGGATAACATTTATAGCACACACTGCCTCAGCCATGTGCACAGTCTATTTGAACTTCGCCCATTCAGCAAACGATTCAGAGCCTTTTCTGCACAAACCTCGAGTTTCAGAAACAGTTTCATCCCAAGAGCTACAGTATAAACACACTCAATCAGTCCATCAAGTGCTCCCTGTAGAACGGTTTGTACTTAGAATTACAATTACCTCACTGTAAACTTGCACAACAATTGCAATACTGCACAACCTGTGCCACTTTATGAACCATTTGCACTATCTGCACTATATGTACATGTATATTGTACTTATGCTTTCATACTGTATAATTTTCATTGTTTTTTATCTTATTATTAGTAGTAGTATTATTATTACTGTTATTTTATCATTTTATAGGAAAATACGTATATGGGGTATTGCATATTGAATATGATTGTACTGTAAAATAACAATAAAGGAATATATTTCATTGATATTTCATTCACTTTCAAGTTTCTCCGCCACTCTGTATCACTTGATCAAATTCATTTTGTTTTTTATACCACTGCCAAAGCCAACAAATAGTACGTTTTTCCTTGCCTCCACTTCGCATTCGCTGAAATTCTGTTTTTTCACATGCTTTTGCCATTGTTATTAACCAAATGCTGAACAGAAGGTGATATTTATATTGATTTGCATATTAAAAAGTGCAAAATTCTGGGAGGAGTCGGGGTGGGACGGCAGGTATGTGCACATGCATTACTGTTCACGCTGACCAGGATTTATGGAGCTGAAGTGCGTGGAAGTTGGCTTATGCATGGTTTAATGCATCTGAATTTTTTTGTGTGTATGCACATTTCCGCTTTTGTCTATATGCCATGTTTTAGTGTGAATTCTATGCACGCCGTTATGCATGAGACCCCTGTTGTTTTCAAACTTCTTCCATTTCAAAATTATACAGGTCACAAAGCTCCTGGGTACACTCAAAGCTTTAGAAATGGTTTTATACCCTTGACCTGATCTACTGTATGTTTCACCATAATTTTATTGCAGAAGTCTACAAAGAGTTCCTTTGACTTCATGCCTTGGTTTTTTCTCTAACATGCAGTGTGAAATGTGGGACCTCATATACACAGGTGTGTGCCTTTGTAAACAATGTTCAATCAGTTCAGTTTGCCACATTTGGGCTCCAATCAAGTTCTAGACTAATCTCAAGGATAATTAAATTAAACAGGATGTACCTGGGTACAATTTGGAGTGCCCCAGCAAAGGGTCTGAATACTTATATAAATGTAAGATTTCAGTTTTTGATTTTTAATCAACTTGAAAACCTTTCTGAAAAAATGTCTTCACTTTGTCATCATGGATTATTTGGTGTAGATTGATGGGCAAAAATTACAAATTTACCCATTTAAAATTAAAATATACAGCACAATAAAGTGTGCAGAAAGTGAAGGGGTTTGAATACTTTATGAATCTAATGTATACACTATGTAATCACATACATTATGACACATGATCATGTCCCACAACATCATGATATGGCAGCCATCATGTGTCCCTGAAAACAACAACATTTGAAAAATCATTTAACATTTTAAAAAAAGAGAAAGAAAACACCATACAATACAAAAAAACATGAACTACTTAACAATATAACAGATCAAGTGGTCACTTGTGTGTTACTGCTGCCTTAAAACTTTTTGCCGTTGGTTTTAATAGAATATCTTTAACATTACCCATAAAATGTTACAGTTTAGTTGTAGTTACGTTTATGCACCTTGTAATGATAATCTGGGCAGAGACACATTTGTTTTTGAAAAAAATGGAAGGACCTCAAAGGAAGAAACAAAGTTAAATAGCTGAATATACTTGTAGTTAAAACCATAGAACCATCAGTGCCAATCTTCAAAATCAAAACACTAAAACAAATTCATAGAAACATAACAGGATTTCTACACTAACTTAGAACATTTTGTCATTCATTCTTTAGTCTTCAATTCAATACTTTGAGCAAAAAATGCTTTTCACTACCATTTTATATAGGTGGAACATAATGTTATCAGATAACTTTAATACTTGCTCATTGGGTTGCAGCAGTTTGGAAACAGAAAAGGAATCAGGAGATGGTCATGGTTATATAAAACTAGCCAAGGTCAAAACTGCGAGATCAAAAATTAATGAAACAGAGCCAAGAATATGAAACAATAGCAGTCAAGCTTTGAAACAAGTCAAAACCAGGAATTTACATGCAAATTGAGCCAGAACATAACTTGAAGATCGTGGACAATGGGTCAGAAAACAATTTATAACCAGTGATCAATTTTAGTTACAAAGAAAGTAACCCCTTGGCTTTTTAAGTCATATCCACAAACTTGGATAACCAGTAAGTGTACAATGAACTTTATACTTTTAAGCTGGTGATGTTGTGCACCACACACGTCTAGCTGGCCATGTAAATCATTCTTAACAAAAGTAAAAAGGTACTGAAATAAAAAATAAATGTAAAAATGAGATGTTTTGGCCAATAAAAGCCTCAAAACAATGTATGCATTATTTATAGAGAAAACAGCAAAATTTAAACCACCTAAAAAAGCTTAGAAACAGCTCAAAAAGCAAGGTTTGAAAACATAAATAGTTTAGTAAAAAGAGAGTTGCATTAAGTAAAAGTGCAGCATGATGCATAGAGCTCCAGCAATTGCACAAAACTTAAAAATGTTTTCCATTAGTTTGAATAAAGAATAACATGATGAGAATAGATGAAACGCAGCAAAGAATCCAAAGTTAATTAGGGGCCCATATGCCCCACAGGCTGCAGAACTGTTCAATAGTCCCTTTTAGTCACAGGTTTCTACTGTTGTGCTGATCTCATTACCACAGCAGATTTCATCATTCTAAACAAGGTTTGTCAGTGCATAAAAGACGATACTAGGTAAAATGAAAATGCTTATGCTGGAAATATATTGATGTTACTAAGGTTTTTAAACTTGCACAATGTTTCCTTGTTCTCTATTTATTAGATGGCCTTATTTTGTGTGTTTTTTTTTATATCTACTATATTTTTGAGCTCTTTCATTACATCCAGGGACCAATGATGGCTACAAAACCATGATTTTTATGATAAGGCTGGAAGGTCCAGCACAGAATAACTCATTTTTATTAGAAAGGGATTTTAACATTAAATATTTTAGTAGCAAACCAAGGAACCTCAGCAAAATGAGACAGGGGCAAATTTTAAGTATACATTTCAAAAAACATCAAACCAAAAATTGCCAAAAATTACCAAAATTTCAAAGCCTAGCCCTCCAGTAGTAACTCGATTAACAAAGCCTCTAGGACTCTACAAAGGACTCTACTTTAGAAGTAAGTTAGCATAAGACATGCTGTGATTCATGTGCAAATTCAAATATCAGTCTGCAAGAGTGCTGTTATTGTGGAACTTATGTACACAAAATAGATGTTGGCTGTTATTAACATTGTGTGTTCTGTAAAATGTGAAGTTATTAGACATTAGTGCTTAGTTTTGTAATGCATTCTGTAATTGTAGTCCATTAATACCGTTATAAATGAAAATGCAAATTACAAAGAGGGTAGAAGCTGGAAAAAATAAATGTCATATCATAGAATCACAAGGGTTGGCATCTGGTTATGAAAGGCACAGTCTTGCCACCTGTGAATCCTCTTAAGTATTCCGGCTTGTGATTAAGTGAGGTAGATGGTGTTGCCTCTGAGCCCAAGTAAGTTGTTAGGTGTAGTCAGTGGCATGAGATGTCTAAGCAGTGAGGCAGATGAGAGTTTGTGAAGCCACCTGAAAACAGTTGTACATAACCAAGTGGTGTTGTAGGGTGGCCTAAGAAGGAGACGGCAGACAGCACAAACTCTTATAGCACACTTCTTGACTATCACCACAAACTATATAGGGTAAGTGACAGAAAAATATCTTTTTGGGGTGGAATATTCCTTTAAAAGATCAATAAAACCTATTAACATGTTCATACTCAGAGTATAAACTGCACTATGACATTAAGAGAAAAATTAATACAGTTTATATCAGTTCTCCCGCAGATAAGTCAGAGCTTGATTTTACAGTATAATGTCCAGTATTTTATAATGTCGGTCGTATAAGTCGAATGCGGAAAAGTCACACTATTGGTCCAATAGATTATGATATGCTAACGCCCACCTGAGAGAGTAACCATGAAGCACACTGCCTTTTTTTTTTCTAAATATTGTGACCGCACGGTAATACCTGAACCATTCTGAAGCGACGTTTGCACTGTTTTGTGTTTTTTGTGTCTCACACCCTCATACACCTTTATCATAAGAGCTTCCCTTGTCTACGATGCAGTGTTCAATCAGAAGAAAATATGAAGCTGGTTTTAAATTAAAAGTCGTTGAAGTGGTGAAAGAAATTGGTAACTGTGCTGCTGAAACAAAATTCGATGTGCCTGAGAAACTGATGCGAGATTGGAGGAAGCAAGAAGATGTTAAAAAAAAAAAATTAACTGTCGCATTTTTGAATGGGCGCATAAGTCAGGGTTTGATTTTATGATCGATTTTTCGGGTTTCAATACCCGACTTATATGCGATGTGAAGGACGACCGGCTATGGACTCCGGTCGCCACCCCCAGGCCGCTAGGAGGAGCCCTCCGGACAGCATATTTGTGCCCCGAGTTCCAGCAGGGCCTCATGGACTTTGTAGTGTTGTGACACAGCCCTGCTGGATACCTTGGGGGCCGCCAGGAGTCGCTGTAGGGGGGCTAGTGGGCTCTGGCATGCCCTATAACCCGGGAGTGCATATCAGTCACGTGACTGGAGGAAGTGACGTGCTCCCGGGATAAAGAAGAGGACTGTTTGCCCTGACCCGGAAGGAAATGGACTTGTGGGTTGTGCTTAGAACCACTTCCGGGTCAGGAGCTATAAAAGGACTCTGGGAAGCCCAGAACAGCGAGCTGAGCTGGGAGGAAGGTGGGCTAAGTGTCTGGGCGAGGAGGATTGTTATTATAGAGAGAGTTTATTGTGTATATGAGTGTGGTGGAAGGAGTGCTTTGTACACTGTACTACAACAAAATAAATAGTAGTTGTACTTTTACCTCGTGTCAAGAGTGGTACCTGAGGGTTCAAGAGGTGGCTCAACGCTACATCTGCTACACTGGCGTAGTCGGCAGGAGTCTCTGGCCGTCCGTTGGCAGAAACCTGCATTTAAATATAAATTTCGTTGTGGCAGAGTACCCAGGGAAGGTCCCTCTAGTAACCGCGGAGGTGAAAACTCCACCCGCGAAGAAGAACGCTGCTGTTGTGAGCCGTGACACACAGACAGTGGCAATGGGGAAAAGGTCTGGCAAAAAGAAGGCCAACACCAACTGGGTGATGACCGCGACCGACGCCGAGCTGTCCTGGGCTTACCTGACTGGGTGTGAGGAGGACCGGCAGCCGATAAAAGATGAACAAGCCCGAAGGGCAAGGCAGCAAGAAGGCTGCCAGCAATCGGCTGCGTCAACAGCCCTGAACGAATCGGGGACACAGCGTGAAAATCCAGAGGTATGTGCCGGGGCAACGCCCGATGGGCAGGGGATATTGTCTTCCTATTTTGCAGAGGCCTGCCTTCGGAAAACTCCCGGTGACTCGGATACCTGCCTCGTACCGTGGCAAGATGGCTGCGATACCCAGAAGGCAAGTTGGGCTGGAAGTCGGATGGAAGCGACCAACCCATTCGTGGGATGTATCCACGTGACCTCACGCGACGGTGACCAGGAAGAAGGGCAGTTTGGAGCCGTCGGTGAGGTCAATAATTCCCCGACGCGTCTGCGCTCCCTGAAGGGGAAGGGGACGGCGAGCGAAGCAGCGCCAACAATAAATAAAGCTAAAGAGGAGCGGGAAGTGACTGTAGTGTCTGCCGGCAAAATTAAAAAGGCACACCGCAGCCAGCCGCGGGAGGCTACCCGTTCCTCTAAGGACTCCATGTCCCAGGAGCCCTTGCGCTCATCACCAGAACACGTGCCTGACGCGGACGTGTCCATTGGCTCCCGGCTGGAAGGTAAGGGGAACGCGGAAGCTACCTTGCCTCCAGCCAAATTAACAAACTATATGACTGTACGGGATCTCGAAGAGGTACTCGAGCCCGTACTGGGTTTCTTTCAAGGGATCGAGGACCTGAGGAGACGGTTGGAGGAGCTGGGAACCACGGTCGAAGCGCCGCTGAGGAGACTGCATGAATACCTTCGGCGGTTAGGCCGTGAAGCCCCGGCCTCGATTGATTCGGCGGTGCAGGTGAGTGAAATCTGCGCCGTATATGATAAGGGGACGCAGTGTGAATCGGCACCGCGTTTAATAAGTAGCGGCTGCCAAAGCACTGTGATCCCGACAGTGGAATGTGGAACGATTACGGAGTGGTTGGGCAGCGATCCGATAGAACCGGGGCGGCGATATCGGACGCCGCTCCGGGATAACGCGGACCATAAGAACCCGACCCGCGTGATAAGGGGGTTGCCGTTGGTTACCGGAGGGGCGGAGGAAGTGCCAATCGAACTGGGGCGGCTGGATAGTGCTGTTACCCGGAGCGATGTGGTATTAATGACGCCGCCTCCAATAATATACAGGACAACGGGCGTGCAAACAGCAAGAGGGTCAAGGGTTCAAGAGGTAGCTCAACGCTACATCTGCTACAGCGAGTATATATGGAACTTTTATTTTTTGAATAGCAGAGGTTAAACAAACTTAACTGTTGAGAACATAAAAACTTTTACAAACACGAGGAGACCATTTAGCCCATCAAGCTTGTTAGTTTGAAGTTGTTTAACTCAAGACAGAGTCTAATATTTTAAAGTCAAACCTGGCAAAGAATCCTAAGCCAAAGTCAAAGTACCAAAACCAGACTCTTAAGATTCTTTCAATTTATATTGATGGAGTTTATTTTATAGGTGGATCCTGTTGGTGCAAGATGTTCAATGCTTACAATGCAGCTACAAGGAAAGTGGAGAAATGGGTGTTTTGGAAATGTGGAACTGAGCTAAGATTTCAAGGGGGAGTGTAATCCATGATCTCAATCAACATGTAATCTGACGTCCTCATTGTAATGAGATTCAGCAACTAGTCATTAAGTGTGACATGCTCCCCAACTCAGAGTCATGTAGGGTGGCATTGGCCTAAGCACTATATTTATTTAATTATTACCAGAAGCTGACTGAGAGCCAAAGTTTGGAATCTCGTCAAACATGTAAAAAAGTCAGAAGTTGTATCAATTGATTTATTAATAAAACATTGATGTAATGTTCTTTATGTCAGGTAAAAGAACCAATATTTTCTGGAAGAACGAGACATTTCTCAGGTAAGTATCACTTTAAGCAAAATTCCATACACAAATATACTGGCTGAAAATGTAGATATTTTGGTATTTAATTTTGCAAGGAAACTTACACAATGATCTATTGCGTTGGCTTCATGTTGAAGCTGCAGGTGGTCAAATAATATATTTTCCTTTTTTATTTTATAATGAAACGAGTCATATCTAAACATTAAAGCCAGTCAGGTGCACCATTCCTCAGTGATCCTCAGATAAACTACAGCAAAACAAAATGACAATTTAATTATTTACCATGCCAAATGTATTACTATGCCATTTCTCCGACATTATTCAGTATTTCCCAAAGGTTCCCACAAAAGCATGCATCTAAATTTGACTGTACTGCTGTGGCATGAACTAAAATATAAAAATTAGTTTTGTCTACAGGTGCACAGCAGTAGGTTTCACCAGAGCACCTCTGAATTTCCATCTCAATGTGTAAATAAGCTGAATAACATCTCATTCTTCTGTTGAAAAGATTCCTAATGTGTGTTTGCAATCTTGAGAGAAAAATATTAAACAGTGCTAAAGGAAACACACATCTTCTTAATGGAAATATATTATCTGACTTTCACAGATGACAAGGTAAGAGTTCCAGAATGAAACATATTATGACTTTTAACAACTGTAAATACCTGTTTACAATCCACACTTCTTTTCCTTACTGTTTTCATATTTAGCAGTGTATATTATGCAGAATTATGCTGATGCTAATTCTGAATGTAATCTAAAATCTAAATTGTATAAGGCAGCAAGCAAATCTCTGTTGCTGTATGAGTGTGATTTTTTTTCTTCTGAAAGAAGGAGGAAGAGCAGTTCATACTAAGATGGCTACTGAGAGTCTATATAAGGTATTTTTAAAAGAAAGAAAAACAAGTGAGGTGGTCTGCAAAATAGCAGGGTAAGGTATACTCTGATGAAAATCGTGGAGGTTGCCAAAGGAAAATCAAGAGAAAAGTTGGGGCATAGGTGAAGAGACTTGGTAGCAAGAGGTTTGAAGATGGAAGATATGAAGGCAGAGGATGATGAAGACTTGGAGACAAAGGATGCTGATGTTTAATCTCTAACCTTTGGGAAGTGATTTCAAGTAGACAAAAGAGCTTATATTGATTTAGAGAAAATGAACACACACTTTTATTTTAGAAGGTGGTGTCATTTACCAACTGCACAGATGAAAAAGGAAGTCCAATTTTGATCTGTGTTACATCTTTTTCTTTACCATTTGCATATTTTTGAGGCAAGAATCAAGTACATACTAAATGTCAGACAAAATTGTAGTCGGGAACAAAGGCTAAGAATAACTGCCAAAACATTCCATATATACTGTGTTGCTGCTAATAATATTTAAAGAAATAAATACTATTTTTACAAACAAATAAAATCAATAAAAATTTTGCTCAAAACCAGGAATTTAGCTACAATTGTTCTGGTTTAATTTAACTCATTGGAATTCACATAGCAAAACATTAAAAGAAAGAGAATAAGCTGTGAGTTAGAGTGTGTTATTGAAGATTTGTGCACCTTGGAGAGGCAGGTTCAGCAACTCCTCATTCACCAGTCCTTGGAGAACAGAAGGCACATCTACAGTCAGTACAAGATGTGTTACATAATTTCGACTCTACTCTGGATTTGAGCCAGCAACATTGACTCTTCAGAGTGAGCGGTGGAGCCAGCCGATAGCACAGAGATTAAGGAGGGGCTGTATCTGTTTTACCCCCATTTACAAGCAGAAGCGCAAACCTAGGTCATTCCCACCTTTCCTGCCCAACCTGACATGTGCTGTAGCAACAGACATGAAACTATTAGCTTCCTACCTTGCTAGGAGAATACCAAGTTTTTTCTTGTCATTGGAGATGCCATAGTCCAGAATCGGTACTTTTCCTCTAAAGACCACTAGCCTTTTGATTCCTTCTTTCATGGCACTCATGTTTTGGACTTTGCCAAGTACAGCCTTGCTAGTTTTTGGGAAGCAAAGAAATGTTGGGACTGTAGTACTGCATGGCAGTTTCAAGAATTTTGCCACTGCCAGTCAGAGGTGCTGAATATGGACTTCTCATTGTTTCTGCAAGT